>NW_006399945.1:5000990-5019844 GCF_000299155.1 Elephantulus edwardii
CAAACCCCACCCCCTACCCCCAAATATAATCCACTCTGCAACCCTCATTGCGTACTCCTACGATAAACATAATGCCCTAAAATATAATACTTTTAAACTATTCTCTGTTTTAAAGAGGCAGTTTTTGTCAATCTTATTTTAAGTATTTGTCATCTCAAAGGCTCACTTTCTGGCACTGTACTAGATAACATTCTATATATTGTTGTTTATAAAGTTTGCAATGGCAATTTTTTTATCAGCAGATCTTCAAGTCCTTTTTCCTGGTCCATCTTAGTGTGCAAATTCCAGTGAAATCTGTCCACCTGGCTGATATTTTAATTTACCAGTGACATGGCTTCCAGCATTACAGCAAAACACAAATCATCACAATAGGGCAAATTGTGCCAAAAGCAGTTTGTGCCAAAAGCAGTGTGTGCCATATCAAACCAGTTTTCAGGCCCATTCTGATGTATGGTGACTTGGTATTTCTGGGTGCAACTCTGCCTAAAGGAGCTTTTAAGGCTGTGGCCTTTCCAAAACAGATTGATAGACATTTTACTAAGACACCCTTCTGTGTGTTTAAATCAGCAAACTTTTGGTTAGTAGCTGAGTCCTTAAAAATCTGTGTCACTCAGGTATTTTATTTTTTTTAACCCCAGCACCTATCATATTACTCTATTAGGTCCAAAATTTGATGTGATAGCTCACAGAACACACAAAATCATATTGAGCAAGTTAAAAGGTTATAATACGGTTAATTGAAGGATTCAGTCAGCAAAAGTACGCTTTTGCAAATGTGCTCACAGAGACTTAAGCCTTGAGCCTTGCAGCTTGTGGCCAGTGTTACAAAGCTCTCAGTCTTGCTAATAATGGATCCTCTCTCCCATCCCCTAATTGCCCAACAAATTTGACAAACCTCTCTCAGCTATATGGAGGGTAGCAGTCAGCTCCATCTCATAGCTGGTCTCTCTGGTTCTCTGTTTTGTCTATGACTGTTGCTGCTGCCATAGGTGTAGCTGGAACAAGAATTTCTGGGCCTGAAGGGCATACTGCCTTTTCTTTCTTTCTTCTATGCTGGCCTCAGGAAATTCTATGAATAGGTACAAAGGTTGAGAATTCAACACCTCTTTTGGAAGCTCACTATTATATTCATAGCAACCAAACAATGAGTGTTTTGAGTGTAAACACATTAAATGCTCTAAGATTCCTGAGGTCTTTGAAAGCATTCTTTGCAATGCCCAAGCATGGTTGCACACGGACTGTGGGGAAAACCGGTGACATCCACAAGCCAGCCAAGGGTTCCATTTAGATTCCACACGCAGATGTCTAATTGGAGTTTGCTGCCTATTAACATAAGCTTTTTTGCCATTCAGAGATGGGAATTAATCAAAATATTGCAAATGATGCACCTTGAGAAATGTCACTCTTCATCTTGATTGCATTTCCATATTTTTTTCCATGTTAGTTTGTTGTATGTTTGTGTGTTAAGCCCTTTTGGAAATTATACTCAGCTGGGACAAGCCCCTGATACAGAGAAGCACCTGAATCTATATGCAGCAGCGCTGGCAGGAGCAGCATTGAGCAGTATTTCTGTGCAGTTTTCTGTGCTGCACATAACCTACATTCCTATAGCAATTGGCGAGTTACTGAGCAATTCCCTAGCATTTGTAGCTCACATAGAAATGTCGGCTCCCTATTCCATTCCCTTTCTCTGTCATCCCCCAGGGAGTAAAGGTCATTGGCTGGAAGTAGATAATTATGCTGCTTCAGGAATCAGTGCTTTCCTCTGAGGACCACTGGGATGGAATTCATTTCTTCAGTCTTTCTTCTAAAGTATTAACCAAGTCAACAAAAACGGATTTTGTACCCCACCAGGGCTTGCCAGCACTGGATGAGGGTTGGCAGCATGAATTTTAATTAGAGGCTGTTTTTCAGTCCTGAATTTTCCATAATCAATTTCTTTTTGTCTATTAATTGAAAGTGAGTATTTGCAGATGTTGAACATTGATGGATCCTAACGCCTACAAGACCTCTCGGTCACATTCAGAGCTGTATTTAACTATACTTCATATGGAAGCCCAGTCTTCAGCCAAAGATACATATTAGAAAATATTTTTTCTTATTAAAATGATTCACACTGTAGCTTCTTTAAGTGGCTCAGCTAGTGTGCTAAAAATGTAAGTGTAAATGAAAATTAATTTACAATAAAGGAAGTCACATTTTTCCTCATTTGCCCCCTTAGGACCAAGCCTATGTATGTGGTGGGATGAAGATGGATTCTCCTCAAATTGATTTTTTTTTTTGCCTTAGGTTTTTTAATTTCTTTGTTTTCTTCCAATTACTCTACTTGGTTTACTTTTCTAAGGCATGTGAAAGACACCTCTATGGGAAGGGCATACCCACCTGTGTGTCTCATTACATTGGTCCTTTAACTTCTTCCATGTTCAGAAGAACCTGGTGATGGTGGTTTTAAAGTAGGCACAGATAACAAATTAGGGTCTTTTCTTTTAGATGCTTATGAGTAAATGTTGGTTTTCAGAGGAGTATAGGAATTAACGGAAGTCATTCTTGAGCTTCCTTTTTCCTCGTTGCTACTCTGTAAATAGCACTCTTCCTACCATTTACTCGTTATTGCAATTATATCCTGTTGCTTAACAAATTCCCAAAACTTAGGGACAAAACAAATTTACTACCTCATAATGAGTCTGGTGCTTAGCCTGGTGGCTCTTGATTCTTCATAAGAACATGACTATAATCGAGGCTGTGATTATCTCGAGGCTTGGCTGGGCCTGAATTAGCCCCTAAGCTCACACAAGTGTTTGTCCCTTATGAGTATTCCCTGTTTCCTTCCTATGGTTAGCTTACAGCAATCCAAGTGAAGGAGTGAAAGGGCAGAACGGGATGTGAACAAGATAGAAGTTAGTCTTTTACAACCTAATATTTGAAATGATGTTCTGTCCATAGTCTACTCCTTAGGAAAATCAACAGCCAATACTCAGGGGAGTACATTCTACAAGGGCTTGGGGTACTAAGAGTTGAGAAACTGTTTCAGAAGCTACTATTTTTATCCATCTTCTGAATTGTCCTTCCTTTTCTCATGAAAGGTAGCTTATATTTGCACATAAGTGATTTTCCTAATTTGTTTCTTGCCAGTAGAATTTTGAGTCTCTCCTTTCTTTTCCCAATTGTCCCTGCTCCTTTCAATTTAAGATGCCAGTATTATTTCTGACTGTATTTTTCTGGTTTTGTTCATGAAAACTTTGTGGTATTTCTGTGACTCATATCGAGGTTCATTGCAATAGATCAAAGTCATGACCACAGATCTCTTTGACAAAATCCCTTCTCTTCCTTTTAGCTCCTGCTGAGGAGGCTGAGAGACAATGCCTATTGTTCATTTAGACAGTCTGTGAGCATAACCTTCTCCTTTCTGGACTCTTTGTGCCATTGAATAGCAATCTGAGGTTTTTGACTGAATTTTTGGAAGTTCTAACCAAGTAGTACACTCTCATTCTCAGCTTAATCTCAGACTGCATTGTTCTTGACAGCTCTTGGGAGCTATTTCTTCATTTCAGCATCTTTTAGTGTCTACAGAGACTGAGAATTTTCAAAATCATTAAGTCTTGCATGTGCTTTTTTTTCTTTTCCTAAACAGTCCTTTCTTCAAATTATGTCTGTCCTCTCACATTTTACTAAAAGCAGCAAGATGAAGCCAAGTGACAATTATGACACTTTGCTTGGAAATTACCAAGCTCATTAGTACTGGTCATGGTAGAATTGTAAGGTGGAAAACGTGTCTTAAGAGACCCTTTTTCTCATGTACAGACTCTCCTTCTTTTTGCAACTCTGTGCTTCCCCTGGCTCTTTCTATTGCTGCTTCACACCCTTTACAAGTCCTGGCTTCTCAAGACAAAATTTTCATCCACCCCAGTTTGACTGATGTCTTGCTTATATGAGATCACGTACCTTAAACTCAATTCCCTGGACAACTGAAAATTAATTATGACAGAGACTTACCATAGAAGCAAATAACTCAATCTATTAGTTGGCTGAGATGTTACTCCCACTGCTGTAGCTCATTTAAAAATGTGTAAGATAGTCTTTAACAAGTGGTAAAATCATATTCTATAAAGCTGTGATCCTATTAATTCCTGTTTCAATAACTACTACTAGAATAGGAACTCTAGTATTGCAAAGGTTAAGCTCTTGGCTGCTAACAGAAAAGATGGCAGTTCAAAGTCACCCAGTGACTTTACAGGAGAAAGAAATAGCAATCTATTCCCATCAAGATTATAGTTTAGAGAAATCCTAGAGAAGTAGTTCTTCATCACATGGAACCACTAGGAGTAAATATTATCTTGGAAGCCCTGAACAATAGTTGTTGTTTGTTGTTGTTATGTGCCATCAAGTCACTTGCAACTCATAGTGACCCTATGTACTAGAGTCCTAAACACCAGTCTATCCTGTGCCAACCTTGCAGTCTCAGACACACTCATTCCCACCACTCCACTCACAGACTCGATCCATCTCATCGAGGGTTTTCCTCTCCTATGCTGTCCTTCCACTCTCCCAAACATGATGTCCCTCTCCAAGGACCGGTCTCTCCTTGCAATTTGCCCAAAGTATGTCAGACGAAGCTTCAGAATCCTTGACTCCAAGGAGAATTCCGGCTTCACCTTCTCCAGGACAAACCTGTTTGCTCTCCTAACAGTCCATGGTATATTCAACACTCTTCTCCAGCACCACAGCTCAAAGGCATCAATTCTCTTTCTATCATCCCTATTCACTGTCCAACTCTCTGATGCATAGCACGTAATCATGAAGACTATAGCCTGGATCAGGCACACCTTAGCTACAATCATTAAAATGCCTATGTTTGTCTCTGTGTGCCTTCCAACATCAATTGTATATATTCTAACATCAACTTTTCCCAATGCTAACGATTGAGAGTTGGATCTAATCTTGTATATGCAAAGGCACACTCCTCCAAACTACCACGTCTATTCAAAATTCAGACCTCAGTGATATGTTTAGCTTTCCTCATGATACTCTCCCTTCTGGATATGTAGTTGAAATTTTGAGAATTCGTATCCTTCTCAGCTTTGATAATTCACTAGAACAGCTCACTGCATTCAGGAAATCAGTGTACTTATAGCTAGAATTTCATCATAAAGGTTATGAATTAGAACCAGCATAAAGAATACATGCGTAGAGTGCGATCTCATAGACTCTCAAACATTGACCTCCTTTATCCCAATGGTTTCATTACTCTTCCACATATGAAAGTCTGTCACCAACCTAGAAGTTCATCTGAATTTTCCTGTCTAGATATTTTTTATTGGAGTTTTATTAGTCAGAATGAATGATGTAATTGAATTCCATCTCTAGGTCCTCTCCTCTTTCCAGATGTTGGGCTGATGTCACATGGTGGCTCTTTGCTGCATAACCAACTCTCACCCAAAGGTCACTTCTTTTGTATAACCTGCCACACTTACAACAGAGCACCTCCACGAATAACAATGACTTCAGTCAGTAGCAAAATCCTAAGCATTTGGTGCCTAGTTTCCAAGAACCAGGAAATAAAGACCAGATTCTGGAGGTAAAGTTAAATGTATAACCAACCAACAGTCAAATTACCATTACAAAGTATTTTCTTTTCTTGAACCATTTTTTGGTCACCAAAAAATCCCAATTCAGAGATTAGAGAACCAATACTCAGAGTGTTTAAAACATTGCCTATAGGTTATTTGGTTAGAAAAGGTAGTAGAATTTAACACACCACACACATTGAGTGGTGTACCCTATTCTGTACCATGCATGTCCTAATAGGACAATTTGAAAGGTGTATTTGCAGGTGCAAAGTTGAAGGAAATTCATGGTTACTTTCTCTTGGCAGAATTTCTAGATGTGACAGAGTTTTCTCAAAGGTCATTAAGTGTACCTTCTAGAGACACTTGCAGACATTACCGTCTTTTTTGCCTCGCCTCCACTGGACATCTGGAGAATTACATCTCAGACTAGCCTCTCAGACAGTCTCTAAGGACACATGCTGACCTTCCCTAACCTCTCCTTGGTCTTTCAGATTGAATTTGGCTCTGATCACAAAATTTGGTCACAATTTTCAGTAGTGAATTTGTAGGTCATCTACTGATAGGATTGGCTGTTTTTATGTCATGCTGGTTACCACTTAACTTCCAAGTCTGAAAGGAAAAATAGAAAACGGAAAAAAAATTAGAATAGAATGGTTTCTATCTGTGGATTTGTCATTTTGAAGTGTGTGATAATTTGGAAGTGACTGAGAGAAAATTGCTGAACTTGAACTAAAAAAACCTTAAAAGATGGAGTCCAAAGCTACTATAGTGACCTTGGTGAGGCTACAAAAGTTCAGCATGTCAGAGGTGAAAGAGATCTATAGAATGGCTTGACCCATTTGTTCATTTTATAAATGAGGACTTTGAGGTCTGGAGAGATGAAACTACACTTAAAAGGAAATGCATCTTTCAGTAGTAAATCCAGGTCTCGCTACAAAGTTAACACTCTTTCTGAGCTTATTTGTTATATCAGGTAATGTTGTTGTTAGGTGTTGTCAAGTTGAGTACAACTTATAGTGAGTTACTTTATGAACAATAGAGCTGAGCCTGCTCTATCCTGAGCGGTTTTTATCATCTGACACATGAGAGCCTACTGATGAACTCAGTGTGTCAGTCCATCTCATGGGCGTCTCCCTTTCCTTCACTGACTCTTCTTTCCAAGCATAATGTCCCTTTCCAAGGAATACCCTTGCTACATGACAAAAGTATGAGAGATGAAGTTTCACTGTGTTTGCCTCCCAGGAACATCTCAGTTGCCCTTTCTCTAAGACATATCTGTTTGTTCTCTTGGTAGTCCTGGAATATTGAGTACTCTTCTCCAGCACTACAAACCAAAGGCATCAACTCTTCTTCTATCATCCTTATATATTGTTCCACTTTCTGGTATATAGCATGTGATTGAGAAGATTGTGGCATGAATTATGTGTCCCTTAGTCTTCAGACTGGTGTAATTGCTCTTCAGTATTTTGGAGAGGTCCTTAACAGTGAACTTGCACAACACAATATAGCTGAGTCCTTGACTGCTGGTACCAAGGGCGTAGATTGTTGATCCAAGTAAGATGAAATAATTGATAGCTTCAGTCCTTTCTCTATTTATCATGATGTTGTCTGTTGATTCTCTGATGAAGACCTTTGTTTTCTAGATGGTGAGATGTAATCCATACGGAAAGGCTATAGTCCCTGATCTTCTGAATCAAGAATTACATATCCTCCTCACTTTCAACAAACAGGATTGTATCATCTGCATAATGTATGTTGTTTAGGAGTCTTCCTCTGATTTTGATGCCACATTCCTCTTAATAAAGTATGGTTTAATGAATTATTTTCAGCACACAGAGTGAATAGATACATCCCTGGTGCACATGTTTCTTGACCTTAAACCATGCAGTATTCCCTTATTCCATTCAGACTCAACAACTGGATCTAGGTATTAATTTCTGATAAGCACAATTAAGTGTTCTGAGATTCTAATTTTTCCCAATTTTAACCATAATTTGTTAGAATCCACACACTCAAATGCCTTTGCAAAATCAATAAATCACAAACAGACATTCATCTGGTATTCTTTGCTTTCAACCAGGGTGCATCTGACATCCACAATCCCTGGTGTTGAGCCTTTTCTCTGGGATTGCTGTGCAGCATCTTGCCACTCGGCAACCAGAGTTCTCTACTGTGACCTTTTTCTAAACCTCACTTGAACTTCTGCCAGTTCTCTGCCAATGTACTGTTCTATCCATTTTGGATTATCTTCAACAATATTTTGTTTCCATGTTATATTATGTTATTTCCATGTTACATCATGATGTTGTTGTTGTTGTAATATGCTGTCAAGTCACCTGAGACTCATAGTGATCCCATGTACAACAGCCGTAAACCCTGTTCTAGCCTGTGCCAATCTTATTGTCTCTGATACACCTATCCCCATTACCCCAGTGACTGAAGTAATTCATCTCATCGAGGATCTTCCTCTCCTGTGCTGTCCCTCCAACCTCCTAAGCATGATGTCTCTCTCCAAGGACTGGTCCTTCCTTGCAATATGTCTTAAGTAGGTCAGATGAAGCTTCAGAGTCTTTGCCTCCAAGGAACAGCCTGGTTTAACCTTCTGCAGGATGAACCTATTCATTCTCTTAGCACTCCATGGTATATTCAATACACTTCTCCAGCACCAAAGCTCAAAGACATCAACTCTCCTTCTATCATCCCTAGTCATTGTCCAGCTCTCTGATACATAACAAGCGATTGCAAAGACCATGGCCTGTATAAGATGCACCTTGCTCTACAGACTGGCATCATTGCTCTACAGACTGGCATCATTGCTCTGCAGTACTTTTGAGAAGTCTCTGAGAGCAGACTTTCCCAATGCAATATGTTTTTTCATTTCCTGGTTGCTGTTACCAAGAGTGTTGATCGTAGAGCCAAGCAAACTAAAGCTGTTTACAATCTCAATCTCTTCACCATCCATCACGATGCTGCCAATCAGCTCATTGGTGAGAATCTTTGTTTTCTTGATATTGAGCTTCAATCATATTGAAGGCTGCAGTCCTTTACCTTCTGCAGCAAGCACGTTACATCCTCCTCAGTTTCAGCAAACAAGGTTATATCATCTGCATAACATAGATTGTTGATGAGTCTTCCTCCATTCCTGGTGCCACATTTCTCCTCATAGAGCCCAGCTGCTTGGATGATCTGTTTGTGCATATAGATTGAAAAGATATGGGGATAGGACACATCCCTGGCATGTACCCTTTCCAATTTTGAACCATGCAGGGTTCCCTTGCTCTGGCCTGATGACTGCCTCCTGGTCCAAGTATAAGTTTTGCGTAAGCACCATCAAGTGTTCTGGGATTCCCATTCATTTCAGAGTTAGCCACAGTTTGTGTGGTCCAAACAGTCAAACACCTTTGCATAGTCAATGAAACAAAGATAGGCATCCCTCTGGTAATTCCAGCTTTCAGCCAAGATCCATTTAACATTAGCCACAATATCCCTAGTACCATGACCCCTTCTAAATCCAGCCTGGACTTCTAGCAGTTCTCTGTTGATGTGCTATTACAGTCATATTTTTTTATAATCTTTAGCAGAATCTTGTTTGCAAATGATATCAATGATATTGTTTGATAATTTCTACACTCTGGCAGATCATCTTTCTTTGGAATGGGAACAAATATAGATCTCTTCCAGTCAGTTGGCCAAGTAGTTGTTCTCCAGATTTCTTCGCACAACTTAGTAGGAACATCTAGGGCAGTATCTGTTTGTTGAAATAGATCAATTGGTATACTGTCAATTGATGGGGCCTTGTTTTTTGCCAATTCTTTCAAAGCAGCTTGAACATCCTCCTTCATCACCACAGGCTAATGATAGTGTTCTCTAAATTCCACTTTCTATTGAATCACCTTTCTTTGGAATGGGGATAAATACTGATCTTTTCCAGTCAGTCAGCAAGACAGCTGTCCTCAAAGTCTTCTGGCATAGTCCAGTGAGCACATCTAACATTGCATCTGTTAGTTGAAACATGCCATTAGATAGCACATCAATTCCTAAGACCTTATTTTTTGTCAGTGCTGCTTTAACTTTATCTTTCATTACTGTAGGATCTTGTTTATATGGAATTTCTTGAATTATTTTCCGTGTCAACTAAGGTTTTTTAGTATTGTGATTCTGTGTATTTTTCCATTTTCTTTCAATGTTTCCTGGATAATTCAAGATTTTGCCCATAGCATTTCTCAGTGTTGAACTTGAGGCTTGAATTTGTTTTGCAGTGCTCTCAATTTGAGAAATGCTGAGCATGTTTTTTACTTTTTAGTCTCTGACTCCAGATATTTGCACATTCTGTTATAATATTTTGCTTTGTCTTTCAAGTTGTTTTTTTAAATCTTCTATTCATCTACTTTATTTCAGTATCTCTTCCTGTTGTTTGGGCTTTTCAGTGCTCTAATGCAATTTCAGAGTCTCTTCTGACATTGATTTTGTTTTTATTTTTTCTCTTAATTTGTAATAACATTTTGTTCTCTTCATGGATGATATACTGATGTCCTCCCACAGTTCATCTATCTTAAATCATTGGTAGTCAATGCCTCAAACCTTTTATTGAGATGGTTCTTTAATTCAATTGGGATAGACTCAAGGTTGGATTTTGGTTCCTGTTGGTTAGTTTTCATTTTCTTCAGCTTCATATTAAACTTTCACATAAGTGCTTTGGGCACATTGCCAGGAGGGACCAGCCTGTTTGCACATAGGGTTGTTATGAGCCAGATGTGACTCTATGGCACATAGCAATAACAACAATGGTAAACTTGGAGTGAGCAGATGGTTCGTTCCACAATCTGCACCTTCTCTGGTTTTTACTGCTAATGTTGCACTTTTCTAGTGATCCATACTCAGATAGAGTCAATGTGGTTCTTGTGCAGTCACTCAGATGAGGTCCATACGTAAAGTTGCCTTTTGGGATTTTTTTTCCAATTAATTCACAGTCCTATGAATAAATTATTGAGCAAATAAAAGTCAGTTGTTCTCTCTTCATCCTCATTTCTGTCACCAAGTTCATACTTTCTGAGTACCATTCATTGATTCCTCATTGTTTTCAACTTTTGCATTCTGGTCACCAATAATTATTAATGTATCTTGAGTGTATGTTTGGTCAAGTTCAGACTACAAAAGTTGATAGAAATCCTAAATTGCCTTCTTTGGCTTTAGTTTTGGTGAACATATTTAAATAACAGTTATATTGACAGTGCACCTTAGTCTGTAGACTGACATCTTTGCACTTCAGCACTCTGGAAAGATCCTTGATTGCAGACTTCCTAACCCAATTCATCTTTTGACTTCCTGGCTGCTGACTCCAAGAGTGTTGATTGTGGACTCAAGCAAGCTGAAATTGTTAACAATCTCACCTGATGCAGGCCATGGTCTTTGTAATTACTTGTTATTCATCACAGAGCTGAACAATTAATAAGGATGACAGAATTGATGCCTTTGAGTTGTGGTTCTGGAGAAGAGTATTAAACATATCATAGACTTCCAAGAACTAATAGGTCTGTACTGGAGAGTGTGAAACCAAGTTATTCTCTGGAAGCAAGAATTTTGAAAGGCCATCTAACATACTTTGGGCATGTTGTCAGTAGAGACCAGTCCTTGGAGAAGGACATCATGTTTGGGAAGTGTGGAGGTAGTGCAGGAGAGGAAGAACCTGGATGAGATGGCTTGAATTAAGGGACTGGGGTAATACAGGCAGGTATGTTGAAGACAGTGAGATTGGTTCAAGTTAGAACAGGGTTCAGAGCTAATGTGCATAGGATCATATTGAGTCGCAAGTGACTTGACAGCACATAACAACATTTAACAGATCTTCCTTGTACACATATATAGCATTGTGCTTTAGGGTAGATTTTAAAATTATCTTTTTAACTATGACTGAAATACCATTATTCTTCATTTTTTTAATTTCTATAATAGTAGGTCATATGGTTATCTGATTCAAAGTGGCCCATGCTCATCCATCTCAGTTCACTAATACCCAGAATCAGTGATCTAAAGATCCAACTGAGCCACTTTCAGTGTCAATAACCCCATTCAGGACCCCATCCTTCTTCACCACCACAGGTGTCAGGTGGAGTCTAAAAAGAGTGTCCTGAATCATGATATTTATATGACTGGTTGTCTTTAAGGTTTGCTATTAGAAGTACAGCAAATATCTCTCAATTTGTTTATTGGTGAGTGATTTTTATGTTGCTAATTACTTTCTGTCTTAGATGTGTACAGGTTGGTATGTATAATATTTACCCCTATTAGTGCAGCACTGTCAATCTGTTGTATTAGTTTGTGGGATGCTGTCCCACTAATTCTAATTCTAGAAGCTGTCCCACTGGTGTCTCAATTATTAGAAGGGTCACCCATGATGAACAGGTTATAGTAGGATTCCTAGATTAAGCAGACTACAAAGAAGGATTGACCATATACTCTCAAAACAAAAACCCTATGAATAACAGAGGAATGGGACTAGTTATAGTACTAGAGGGAGAGACCAGAAAGGAAGTCACTAAAAATTGTGGAGAAACAGCAGCAAAGATTAAAAATTGCAACTTGTAATGTTTGAAGTATGAATGTAGGAAAACAGGAAGTTGTCAGAGATTAAATGGAATGCATGGAGATTGACATTGTGGACATCACATAATAGTGGTGGGGAATCTTGGTGATAATATAATTAACATTGTCAACTCATTTTATATAGACTTGCATGATAATTTTGCTACTATTTTTGCTACCAGAGATCAGGCCTCAGTAACATACCCATACCTGCAGACCCTCATGGACTTGATTAGTAGAAACTCTGTGTACAACAGATTGAAGCCTTACCCAGTTCTGGGCCACCTTCACAATGTCCTTTGTGCTGAACTAATTGTTCTTTGTACCAATCCATACTTTCCTCCTCTTTCTCTGATCCTCCACCTTTCCATACATGTAGTCCCCGTCTAAGAACTGGTCACACACCCAAAGTATAAGGGACAAAATGTCGACACATCTGTTTTTAAGAAACCCCAGCTATAGGCTATACTTCTTTCAAAACAAATTTGTGTGTTCCTTGGGTAGTTCATAATATATTCAGTAGGTTTCACCAACAACAGAATTCAAAGGCATTAATTGTTTCTCAATCTTTTGATTTCTGACTGCTTCCATGAGTATTGATTGTGGATCCAAATAAATTGACAATTCTGACAACTTCACTCTTTTCTCTGTTAATCACAATGTTGCTGACTTGTCCAATTGTGAAGAATTTTGTTTTCTTTATGTTGTAGTGTAATCCATACTGAAAGTTCTGAAGGTTTTGGTCTTTGATCTTTTCTAATAAGTGCTTTAAATCCTCTTCATTTTTATCAAACAAGGTTGGATCATCTGCATAATACAGGTTGTTGATGAGTCTTTCTCCAATCTTGACACATTCTTCTTCATGTAATCTAACTTCTCAAATTATTTGCTCAGCTTACATGTATTTGAAAAGGATACAATTTTAATGCATAAATATTCTCATTTTAAACTATGCACTATTCTCGTGTGTTATTTTAATGACAGCTTCTTGGTTCATGTACAGATTCTGCATGAGTACAATTTAGTGTCCTGGAAGTTCTATTCCTTTCAATGGAATCAAAATTTATCATGATACACTGCCAAAATACCTTTCCAGAGTCAATAAAACACAAGTAATCATCTTTCTGTTAGTCTCTACTTTTAGCCAGGATCCAACTAACATCAATAATGATAACCTCATTTCAGGACCTTTTCTGAATCAAGCTTAAATTTCTAGCATTTATCAGAATATAGCATTCCAGTTGTTTTTGAATAATCTTCAGAAAACTTTACTTTTTATAGATTGCAGAATGGTCTATTTTTTAAAAAAGATGCACACAATTTATCTTTAAATACCTCTAATAGTTATGTTGTTGTTTGTTGTTATGTGCCGTCGAGTCACTTGTGACTCATAGTGGCCCTATATACAACAGCCCTAAACTCTGCTCTGTCCTGTGCCAATTGCACCGTCTCCGATACATGCAACCCAATTATCCCAGTCACTGAATCAATCCACCTCATAGAGGGCCTTCCTCTCCTGCACTGTCCCTCCACCCTCCTAAGCATGATGTCCCTTTCCAAGTACTGGTCCCTCCTTACAACATGTCCAGAGTAAGTTAGATGGAGCCTCAGAATCCTTGCCTCCAAGGAGCCACCCGTTTTGACCCTTTTCAGGATGAATCTGTTTTCCTAGCAGTTCATGGTACCCTCAATACTCTTCTCCAGCACCACAGCTCAAAGGCATCAATTCTTCTTCTATCCTCCTTGGTCATTTTCCAACTCTCTGATGCATAACAAATGATTGCAAACACCATGGCCTGTATCAGACACACCTTAGTCTCCAGAGATACACTATTGCTCTTCAGTACTTTGGAGAGGTCCTTAACAGCAGACTTTCCCATGACAATACTTCTTTTAATTTGCTGGCTACTGGTGCTGAGAGTGTTGACTGTGGAGCCAAGCAAGCTAAAGCTCTGAACAATCTCAATCTTTTCACCATCCATCCTGATGCTGCCAATTGGCCCAGTGGTGAGAATCTTTGTCTTCTTGACACTGAGCCTCAATCCATGTTGGAGGCTGCAGTCCTTGACCTTCTGCAGCAAGCGATTTAGGTCCTCCTTAGTTTCAGTAAGCAGGGTTGTGTCATCTGCATAACGCAGACCGTTGATAGATCTTCCACCAATCTTGACCCCACATTTCTCTTCATAGAGCCCAGCCTCCTGGATAATCTGTTCTGCATATAGGTTGAAAAGGTATGGAGACAGGACACATCCCTGGCATACACCCTTCCCAATTTTGAACCATGCAGTGTTTCCTTGCTCCGTTCTCACGACTGCCTCTTGGTCCGAGTATAGGTTTCACATTATCACAATCAAGTGTTCTGGGATTCCCATTCTTCTCAGAGTCAGCCATAGTTTGTTATGATCCACACAGTCAAACACCTTTTCATAGTCAATGAAACACAGATATACATTCCTCTGGTATTCCCTGCTTTAAGCCAAGATCCAGCTAACATTAGCTACAATATCCCTAGTACCACGACCCCTTCTAAACCCAGCCTGGACTTCTGGCAGTTCTCTGCTGATGTGCTGTTCCAGCAGATTTGGATAATCTTCAGTAGAATCTTGCTTGCATGTCAAATTAATGATATTGTTCTTAGTTTCCACACTCTGTTGGGTCACCCTTCTTTGGGAATAGTTATATATCTAATAGTTATAGATTGTTGTTTTTGTTAGGTACTGTTGAGTCGACTACAGCTCATAAGAAGCTTATGAACAAAAGAACTGAAACCTGTTTTATCCTACACCATCCTCATACTTCCTGACACGCAAGAGTCCACTGGGGTAGTTACCATATCAATGTGCCCTAGTAAAGAATCTTCCTCTTCTTCGCTGACCCTCCATATTTCCTAGCATCATGTCCTTCTCCAAGGAATAGCCTCTCCTAGCAACATGTGCAAAGAATATGAGGCAAAACCTCACCACCTTTGCCTCTAAAGAGGCTGTACCCTCTCCAAGACATATTTGTTTATTCTTTGACCATCCATAGCATGTTCAGTGCTCTTTTCCAACACCACAGTTCAAAGGCATCAATTTTTCTTCTATCATCCTTATTCACTGTCCAGCTCTAAAATGCATAGCAAGTGATCAGAAAGCCTATCCTCTGAATCAGACAGACCTCAAACTGACATCATTGCTACTCAATAACTTGGTAAGGTCCTTAACTGCAAAGACATTTGACTCTGTGGATCATAACAAGTTGTGGCTGACATTGAGAAGAATGGGAATCCCAGAGTACTTACTTGTACTCATGTTAAACCTATACCAGGACCAGGAGGCTGATGTGTGAACAGAGCAGGGGAACAATGCATGGCTTAAAATTAAGAATAGAGTGTGCCAGTATTGTATTCTTTCTTCATACCTATTTAATCTGTATGCTGAACAAATTATTTGAGAAGCTGGACTCTATCCTGGCATCAGGATTGGAAGAAGACTCATCAGCCTACATTATGCAGATGAGACAACCTTACTTGCTGAAAGTGAGGAGGAGTTGAAGCACTTGTTGCAGAAGATCAAGGAATACAGCCTTAGTTATAGGTTGCATCTCAATGGCAAGAAAACAAAGATTTTTACAACTGTACTGATAGGCAACATCGTGATGGATGGAGAAGAAATTGAAACTATAACTTTATATTGCTTGGATCCACAATTAACGCATTTGGAACTAGCAGTCAGGAAATAAGGAGACACATGGCACTGGCAAAGTCTGCAGTTAGGGACTTCTCCAAATTATTGAGTTATAAACTAGTGCTAAGAAAATGAAATTCTCTGTGTCTATACTGTACAATGGAATAGCCATTAGCAGCATATAGCTATGAGTAATCGAAACTTGGCTAGTACAACTGACAAACTGAATTACTTAATGCTTTAAATTTTAAATTTAAGTATCTAAACATGGTCCCATAGTACACTATGCAATATAGACCAGTTTACATTTTCTTTTTTAATCTGGGGATTCCATGAATCCTCATATATTACACAAATAGAATATAAGATGATCTGTTTCTCTGTAGCTTCAGAACTGTAATCATATTGAAAATAAGATTTAAAAAGAATCCTGGTTTTGCACTAGCACTTTGGATAGTCTCAGTGAGTATGCCGCCTGGGAATGGGACTTGGCTGTGTCCACTGAAAAGCAGAAACTGAATTGGAGAGTTTACAGTACTAAAATATTTTTCTTTTTAATGATTAAGAACAAGGAAAATAAAGCAAGTGCCCTCAGGCTTTGGTGCTTATCAGGGATGTTCATAAACATTATCTCATCTACTCCTCATGACAATCCCAGAAGGAAGAAATTATTAATGTCTTTGTGTTACAGATAGGTAAAATGAGGATAAATAACTATAAGAGCATTATTAGTTAGTAATAATCAGTATGGGATGCCAAAACCAGATTTTCTAACTTTAAAGCACAAATTCTCTGAACCTGTAAGGATAGTATTGGAGATAAGAAGAGAAATAAAGATGCTCTAAATACTTCAAAAAGAAATTATCTGCTGCTGAGTGGATTCCAACACACCGAGACCCAGATAAGGCAGAGAAGAACTACCCAGAAGGTATCCAAGGGTTTTTGAAAGTAAATTACCAGATCTCTCCCCTGAGTTGTAGCTGGTGGATTCCAACAGCTAAACTCTTAGTTGGCAGTTTAATAATTAATCACTTTGCCACCAAAGCCTTCTTAATTACTTAGCTGTTTTTAGCTGAAACTAAAGGATGTGAATGGATTCACCCAGATTGAAACGCAATAAATAATGTAAGGGTCCAAGGGTAAATCTTATTATGATGTTTTATTTTACTCTATGACAATGACCTTCTATTTATTTTTTTTTTCATTTTATATTGGTTTAACTTATAAAGTTAATCAAGTTAGTGTATATTGTTCTGTCCAACTTGTTTATTGAGGAAATGTTCTGCATTCATTACGGCAGTGGTTGTTCAGAGCTAGAATTCTCGCCTTTCGCGCTCGATGCCTCATCAGTGCACCTCTGCCTATCAGCACCTACCTGCCAGTGGACCTTTGCTTGTTGATGTGATGCTCAACAGGTTGCAGTGGAGGAGCTCTAGACAAAGATGGATAAGGAAGAAAGACTTGTGGAAAATACTACTTCTAGAAAATGGACACTTAAAGAAGCTCTGTGGATCACAATGGTCAGATCCACACCTGACCATGATGTAAGAAAGACCCGCAGTGCTTTGTCTCATTGCACCTGGGGTCGCCAAGAGTCTGAGAGCTGGATCGCCACCCTTTAGTGTGGTGGCTAACTTGGCCTCTGTTATGTGCCTAACCTTGCACCGGGCATTGGACCTACAGAAACAAAAAGATACAGTCTCAGATTTCTTTCTGAGGAAGAGCACACAATAAACAAAAAGAATATAATTCAATAGAAGAACACACCTAACCAAGGAAAAGCTTCCTGCAGGAAAGGAGAAGCTGAATATTACAATTTCACAAGCATTAACAAAGCCTCCAGTTCTATAAGTGAAAGGAAAAGGGGTATTGGATTCCTTTAGCCTAGCATTTTTGTCGTTTCCGAGCTCTGCTTGCATGTACCTCCGTTGTGGCTAGGATCCAGTAAGAAAGGGAATGAAGATACTTGGAAAAGGGTCTATGAGTATGCAGATACAGCACTTGGAAGGAGTGGAGAGGCATATGTGCATTAGGGCCTCCATCAGGTTTTCTCATCTGTGAAATGAGGGTGTTGGGCTTCCTGAGATGATCCCAAGGGGCCTTCTGGCTCTAACATTTCATTATTTTGTAATTTTATAGAAAATGTTATGCACAGCAAACGAATAGTGTAAACAAGATTATAAAGAGAATATTTGCCTTCTTAAGGGAATAAATTTTTCTCCAGCACATCAACAGCATTCATTTGCATATAAACAATGCTAATCCTATATAAGCAGGGAAAACTTGTTTTCTTAGGTATTTGGTAAGTTAATTACAAATCTTTCTTATCAATTGTGCTAGTCTCTATGTATTAGGAGGTAATAAGAGCTGTGTTTATTTGAAATATTCTGTTTCTGAATGTTTACTATTTCTTGAGTACTCATAAAACATGACTTTACCCCTTTGTTGTTGGTGGTGGTGTTGATAGGTGCCATGGAGTTAAGTACAACTCATAGTGACCCTGTGAACAACAGTTCTGAACCCAGTCCTATCGTGTGCCATTATTTCTGACATACTTGAGTCCATTACAGCAGACACTGTGCCAGTCATCAGGTTGAGGGTCTTTGGCTCTTTCACTGACCCTCCACCTTTCTAAGCCTGATGTCCCTCCTCAATAAACAGCCTCTTCTAACAACTTGTCTGAAGTATGTGAGGTAAAGCTTCCAAGTAGAACCCTGGCTGTGCTTTCTCTAAGACATATCTGTTTGTTCTTTTAGCAATTCATGGGATATTCAGTATTCATCTCCAATAAAAAATTGATTCATAGGAATCAATTATTCTCTGTCATCCTTATTCACTGTCCAGCTCTCACATGAAAAACAAGTGATTGAAAAATCCAATTTGGACTTTACACTTGTTGTTGTTGTTGTTATGTGCCGTCGAGTCGCCTGCGACTCATAGCAACCATATGTACAACAGCCCTAAACTCTGCTCTGTCCTGTGCCAATCGCACTGTCTCTGACACTCCCATCCCAATTATCCCAGTCACTGAATCAATACA
>NW_006399945.1:5023970-5077569 GCF_000299155.1 Elephantulus edwardii
CTTCCACAGATGTAGTCGATCTGATTCCTATGCATACCATCAGGTGAAGTCCATGTGTATGTATAACCTGCATTTGTGTCTCTTATAAAATGTATTTGCAATGAATAAGTCATTCATTTTACAAAATTCAATCATTCTTTACATAACTTTTCAATCATAACTTTACACTTAGTTAGCCTAAATTCTCTTATCTAAACCATCTCTTGACTCAGTGGACTATAATAGCATAAGATTTGCTTTTCTGTAAGGAAGTGAATAATTTTATCTCTGTGTTAGTCAATGTTAGACAGGCCAGCTGAACTCTACTCCATTTTTATTAATTTTGAATTGGCATGAGAATATTCAACACATTTTTTTCTGTCTCATTGCACGTTTTTCCTGCCATAAATAAGAACACCAGTGCCTCACTCCTACAATCACATTGCCTTGATTTCTACTTAAAAGTAACACTATTCAAGTACTTTGTTTTGGCAACTATGTTGGATATCTGAACATCTTACATATCAGATTCTATGCAGTGTAAAGCCATTACTCTGGTCCCATGCTCACCATACCTCATCACTTTCTCTCACATTCTTTTTCTCTTTTCCCCTTGCTACCATATATATAGTGTCATTTCTAGCTTTCACCTTTATTAGATGCAAAACACAAATTCCACATTTAATTTCAAGCATAATTATTGCCTGATTACTTTCTGCAGCATAGGCATTTTCTTGCCCTTCAATATAGATTGAGGCTTAACATCAAGATGAAGATTCTCACCACTGGGCCAATTGGCAGCACCATGATAGATGGAAAAATATTGAGGTTGTTAACAATTACCGCTTGCTCAGCTCCCCAGTCAACACACTTGGCACCAGCAGTCAGGAAATTAAAAGATAAATTGCATTGGGAAAATCTGCTGTCAGTGTCCTCTTCAGAGTGCTGAAAAGCAATGATGTCAGTCTAGAGACAAAGGTGCATCTAATCCAGGCCATGGTCTTTGCAATTATTTGCTATATATCTGAGAGCTAGATAATGACTAAGGATGACAGAAGAATTGTGCTGGAGAAGGGTCTTAAACATACCATGGACCACCAAGGAAACAAATAGGTCTGTCTTGGAGATGGTGAAATCAAGTTTCTCTTTGGAGGCAAGGATTTTGGAGTTCTGTCTTACAAACTTTGGGCACGTTCCCAGGAGGGACCAGTCCTTGGAGAAGGACATCATGCTTGAAAGGGTGGAGCAACAGTGAAGGAGAAGAAGACCCTGGATGAGATAGATTGATACAGTAACTGGGGTTACGGGGGTAGGTGTGTCGGTGAGGGTAGGTGCGAGGCTGGTTCAGGACAGGGCAGGCTTCAGAGCTGCTGTACATAGGATCACTATGAATTGCAGGCACCTCAGTAGTACAACAACAACAACAAGCCCACTGGCAGTTAGAGACCTCTCCAAATTATTGAGAAGTAATGATGTCAGTTTGAAAACTAAGGTGGGTCTAATTCAGGCCATAGTCTTTCTGGCCTCTTGCTATGCTGCGTCTGCAAGCTAGACAATGAATAAGGATGACAGAAGAAGATTTGAAGCCTTTAAGTTGTGGTGTTGGAGAAGAGCACTAAACATCCCTTGAATGGCCAAGAGAACAAGTATATATGACTTAGAGATGGTGCAATCAGAGTGTTCTTTGGAGACAAGAATGATGAAGCTTCACCTCACATACTTTGGACATACTACTGGGGAAGGGGGCTATTCCTTAGAAAAGATCTTGATACTAAGAAGAGTGGAGGGTCAGGACCAGGTGGATTAATGGTGACTGTCCCAATGGGCTTTTGCGTGTCAGGAAGTGTGAGGATGGGACAGGGTAGAACAGGGTTGAGATCTTTTGTTCATAGCATCACTATGAGTCATACTCAACTTGATGACATCTAACAACAACAGCCCATTAGCTGCTCAGATAATACATATACATCTTGCTGGTCAAAGTGAGCTCTAAGGAGGTTCACTGGAAGAATCTTGTGTTCACTTAGAGGATAAGAGAAGCTGGGGATGGAAAGGGGTGGGTGTAATGTGGTGGGATGTGTACAGGTGGATGAAACACACCATGCAAACCTTAGGAGCATTTGAAAGGAAGGCAAGTTCGAAAACCTCTAATATCTCTCTGTGTTTAGGACTTGGAGCTTGCCCATTGTAGCCCGCCCAGTGCTTGTCCTCAGCCTGAGGCCTGGCCCTTTTCAGCCATGTCCCTCACTCTGTACCAAAGTGCCACCAACATGTTGAACAAATTGTCCTATACAGTTGCTGACATCAGCCTGGCTTTCTGGGGATGCAAGGCCCTGGACATTGCACAGAATGAGATGACAGGCCTGATGGTGCATGTGGGAGAGGTACTTGGCGTCCGAGCCACTGACATGTGCCCCATCGCTGGACAGCTGCGCATCACTGTGGAGACAGTGCTCCTCAATGAGACTCTCATCTCCCTGGTTGAAGGGGTGCAGTGGTCCAGTTGCGATATCTTCTCCACCCAGGACCATGCAGCAGCTGCTATTGCCGAGGCTGGCATTCCAGTGCATGCCTGGAAAGGTGAACTAGAGGAGGAGCACCTGTGGTACACTGAGCAGACTCCTTTAAGGATGGACAACTCAACACGATTCTTGATGACAGCGGTGACCTCACCAACCTTATTCACACCAAGTACCTGCAGCTCTTGTCGGGTATCCAAGGTATCTCTGAAGAGACCGTGACTGGAATCTACAACCTAAATAAGATGAAGGCCAATAGGATTTTGAAGGTGCCAACAACTCTGTTTCCAAGAGCATGGTCAACAACTTCTATGACTGCCGGGAGTCCCTCATGGATGGCATTAAGAGGGCCACAGATGTAATGATTGTGGGCAAGGTGGTGGTGGTGGCAGACTATAGCGATGTGGGCAATGGCTGTGCTCAGGCCCTGAGAGGTTTGGGGGCATGAGATTACTATGATGTTGCTGTAGTATTTCTCTAAACTTTTATCACTTACAGAAGAAAAAAAATAATAAAAGGGCACTGAGATTGCCCCCATCAATGTGCTGCAGGTCTCCATGGACAGGGATAGGAGGTAACTGCCATGGATGAGGCCTATGAAGAGGGCAATATCTTTGTCACCACCACAAGCTGTGTCAATATCATACTTGGTCAGCACTTAGGGAAGATACAGGATGATGCCATCATGTGTAACACTGGCCACTTTGATGTGGAGATTAACATCAAGTGGCTCAACCAGAACGCTGTGGAGAAGGTGAGCATAAAGACCCAGGTGGGCCTGTACTGGCTGAAGACTGAATGTCACATTGTCCTGCTGGCCAAGGGCCGGCTGGTCAGCCTGGGCTGTGCTATGGGCCAACCCAGCTTTCCAGCAAGCAACTCCTTCGCCAATCAGGTGCTGGCACATACTGAACTGTGGATCAACCCGGACAAGTACACCATCGGAATCCACTTCCTACCCAAGAAGTTGGATGAGGCAGTGGCTGAAGCTTGCTTGGGCAAACTGAATGTGATACTGACCAAGCTGACTGAGAAGCAGACCAAGTACCTGGGTGTACCCTCCAATGGCCCCTGCATGGCTGACCACTACCATGACTGAAAGCCAAGCCTTTCCTTTGCTTTCCAGCTGATGTCCTTGACCAAGCTCCAGTTCCTTCCAAGAATAAAATGGCACTAACTTTGAGCATGGTTTGTTATAGCCTCTCTGAACCTTCTGATTGACTCCCTGGGGCTGGTCACACAGCATTTGTCCCCCTCTGGGTCTTTCATCCTATTCCAGGTGTGTCAGGGGACATGGAAGAACCTCTCCCAAAGCCCCATCATGATAGAGGTGCAAAGGAGACACCCACAGGGAAGCAGATGGGGGTCTCAGAAGTGCTCAATCAGTCTTTAGACTGATAGTGACAGCAGTGGTATTCACCTGGCCTTGGGGCCTTTATTCATGTGACCGGTTCACAGGTTTCTCAGCCAATGACAGATGGGAAGGAACATTCAAAAACAAGGACAAAGTGCAACTATTAGACTTTGAATGTTCCAAGGCCTGGCTTAGTGCTGAGCATTCTAATAAACTGGGCACAAGAAAGTTGGAACATCCTGTCCCTATCTTACAGGGGTTAGAGCAGACTTCTTAATGGATAGCCAAAAGAGAGCAAGGAAAATGACAGCCAGATGTTGAGAGGGGCCAGAAAAATGTAAACGCCAGTCAGGACTACCTAATGTGCTGATTCCCATCCCAACCCTCTGGTAATAGAGGTTGAATTTGCTTATAATGTCTTACGAGTAGGAAGGTGAGCTGACAAATGTTTTGGTGCCTAAAAGACAAAAAAACATCCAACAACTTGGAGTTGTTCCATGAGGGGTTAGGTAAGGAGAAGGTGGGCTCACATGCATCATAAAAGACCTTTGTGTATGATAAGAACAACTTTTATTTGTTTTCTTCTGTAAGAACTAAGAGTTTAGGGAAATACTACAGCAACATCATAGTGAAACAGTAGAGCTTCTTACAGAGATTCTAGATAAAAGATGATGCAGTGTCAAGGTTTGGGCATACCTATGGGACAGGCCAGGAGGGACCAGTCCTTGGAGAAGGATATCATGCTTAGAAGGAAGAAGGAGAGGAAAACCCAGGATGAGATGGACTGACTCAGTGACTGAGGAAATAGGATGAGGTCTGTCAGAGAAAACGAGATTAGCTCAGGTTAGGGCAGGATTCAGAGCTATTGTACATCGAGTCACTAGGAGTCGAAACTAACTCCATAGCACAAAACAGCAGCATGGGGCAGGAGAATGCACAGAAAGTGTGTGTTTCAAAGTGAAAAAGGAAGCCAGTAAGATAAGGATTGGTTGGTTGTTGACAAAGAGAGAGAAAGGAAGCTGGAGAACACCTCATTCCTGTCCTTTGCTAAAGTGGGACAGACAGAGAAGGAAAAAAACCAGAAATTGGACATAAAGTTCTTCTTGGATATAATTCATGGTATGCTTTAGGTGGTAGGTTAGACAAGTTCAAAGTCACAGCTTTATTAAGCAATATATTTGTAAGAAAGTGCTTGATGTGTATATGACTCTTTCTCATCTATCAGATTCTGACCATCTATTTAAAACAAAAAAGCCATGACCCATGATTTCATTTTTTATGCCACCATAACCTTGTATACCAGAAACGAGACTGGATAATGGTTGAAATTATACTTTCGTTTTAGTTAGTTTATCAGCTTAAATCCACAGTGATACAAATAAACTTTTTTTTTCACTAGTTAGGACCTTCACTTGTGGTGACAACATCTTCCTAATTCCTTTCCTCAAACTTGATGTTCTTTTAGGAAGATTGCATACATTTCAGACTCCTTTCAATGGTGAGAATAGTTCAATGTCAGCATTTAAGACGTCGGGTACTAAGAAGTCCTGCTAAGACTGCAGGAAGATTAACAC
Source organism: Elephantulus edwardii (assembly GCF_000299155.1). Classification (NCBI taxonomy): domain Eukaryota; kingdom Metazoa; phylum Chordata; class Mammalia; order Macroscelidea; family Macroscelididae; genus Elephantulus; species Elephantulus edwardii. The sequence continues at coordinate 5,029,397 of NW_006399945.1, forward strand.
CTCATGTCTACTTTAGAACCCCATCTCCTTTCTGGCCTTTTAAAGTAAGGAAGAGGCAGATGAAATCATAGTAGGTGCAAAAGCAGAGGTGTTTTGTTTGTTGTTTGAGTTGTTTATTAACTTATCCTACAGATGTGGTCCTCATTTTGTCCTGGAAGGCCATGCTATCCCTGCCAAGTGCAAGTTTTGTGCTGAGGATTTCTTTCACAAAAATAGAAATTAGAGACAGTCCTACAAGTACTCTGTACTCCACAGTACCCTCATGTGAGGGCCACCAGGCTATGTGGCAAGCTCATAGGCTGCTTCAACTTTTTAACTAGGCAGACAACCATTAGAAAAGGGGGGCAGTTACTAAACGTAATTTCTCCATGAGTCAGAATACACATTAACACATGGCAAGTGGCTTTTTTAGTGACCAAAGGAAACGGACAGCCTACAATTCCTGAGCAGTCCGTAGTGGCTCAAAAACAGTCTAGGCAGAGACTGAAGAGTTGTACACACTTCCTACTTTATACCATAGACAAGGAAATCTAAAGAACATGTTAGCTTGGTTCTTCCATGCATGTCTCTACCTGGCATCAGGGATGGGTGACACAAAAGAGAGTCTACCTTCTGCTGATACCAGTCCCATAATTAAAAGGCATAATTAAGTGGGCTAAGAACTTCTGCTACGTGTGTTTCCTACTAGAATAGTAGCAGTGAAACACAGAAAATGCGTCTCCTAAACATTTACTTACTCCTAAACCTATGTGATTGTGGTAATAGGTACCCATGGTGGACAGTGTTTGCTGGAGCTTCCCAACTAAAACAAGCCTGGAGGCAGGAGCGGCATCCACTTCAGAAACCGCTTGCCTCCGGAAACAATGTACAAACAGTGCTCAGGCCGTTCGTTCATAGGGTCACTATGAGTCATCTACAACTCGACGGCACCAAACAACAACAACAACAACAACAAGCCTATGTGAGGGAGCTCTGGTAGCCTAGTGGCAAGAAGCTGCACTGCAATCTCAAAGACATACGTTTCAAATTCACCAGACGTTCTGCTGGAGAAGGATGAGCAGTCTCCTCCCATGCGATTAACTGCCTCTGAACACCCACCAGAGGGACAGCGATGGGTTGATTCTGACTCTAAGGTACACAACAACAAGAAGCCCATGTGGAGGAGAGAGCTCTGGTGGCCTAGTCGTAAGGAGTTGTGCTGCTAACTCAAAGACCATGCCTTCCTGGCATTTCAAATCCTAGGGAAACCACCAGCCAATCCTAGGGGGAAATACTGACAATTTCTTCTCATTCAATTTATAGCCCCAGAAAACCCCCTGGAGTTTGTTCTATGAGTTGGTTTCAATTCAAGACCAATGGATTTCAGATTTTGAAGCCTATGTGGAGCCAGCCCCAGTGGTGCAGAGTTTAAATATTTCCTCTGCTAACCTAACCCAGAAGTCATCAGTTTGAAGTTACCAACTGATTTTCTTCACAGAAGAAAGGTGAAGCCGTGTGCTGCTATAAAGATTCATAGCACTGGAGATCCAAAGGCAGTTCTATTCTGTCGTAGGACTGAGGGTGCTTGGAGCTGGAATCTATTTAATGGCAGTGGATTGTTGTTGTTCTTAAAGCTTATGTGACAGACAAAGTGCAGGGAGCATGAGGTAGATTTTCTCAATCTAAGTACATGGGGTGACAGGTGGGTGCAGATGCTTGGTGCCAAGTCCAGGATTGTGTTTCTTTCACTCTACTGATATCAGACAAACCATTGACTTCTGAGGGAAGGGGAGAGTGGTCTGTTGCAGCTGCCAGCAGGGCAAGGGACAGGGAAAACCTGCCAAGCTGACTATTCCCAAGAATTGCTTCCTCATACTTGACATTACAACTTCCATTTTTGTATTTTTTTAAGGTGAAGACATTTACTCTGAGTTATGTTTTTCTAGATGTGTTTCAAGATCCAATGAAGAGTTCCTATTAACACTCAGTTACTTTTTTTTAAATAAAAATTAAAAATTTGACCCAGAGACCATATTGCCATTCTGTTGATGATCTTATGTGTGTCAGTGATGAACTGGCCTTTATGAGGGTGTTTGGAATCTGGACGAGGCAATAAAAAGTCAAGTGAAATTTAACATTCTTTGAGATAAAGACTGCCCCGTTCACAAGTGGAGACTGTGTAATGACTGATTTTCCCCTATGCCTTTCTTCAATTTTCTATTTAAAGAAATTTCTGAAAATATATAAATTATGCAGCTTATCTATCAGATTAAAAAAAACCTTTTTGGATTGGAGAGCTGCATATTTATTAATAGCAGTAAAATTTCCCATGTTCTTTTGTATCGAATGAGATGCTGACTAAAATATGAAGGAGCCTTCCCAGGAATAATAATAGTAACAGATGAATAACTTTAAATGCTATATGGAATTGAAAGGCATTTTAATTTGTCATTACGTCTATGTGTTCAGAAAGGATTTGAATAATTACACTGGCTATAAAAAGGGAAAGTGTGATATTTTTCCTCATTATGGAATAAGTTCTTAATATACCACTTTTACTATAAATTACAAACAAAAATCTCTCTTCCTTTAAATGATGTAGTCATGCCTTGAAAATTATTCGGCTCCTTATGTGTGTGGTCTTCTTACTATTATGTGGGGATACTACACTTTAAACTCATTTTAATTTGAACGGCATTCATCTTTGCAGTTTAAAAAATGAGATATGTGCTCAGTGAGAACCTCTGACTTTTCTGCCATACTAATTCATCAAGATGAGACTAATTCGTGAAGAAGACAAAAAACTGTAGAATTTTCTTAAGTTAAGAACCAGTTTGTGGCATAAATGGAATACGAGATGTTGAAAACAAGATTTTTCTTTCTGTTTTAAACTATTTCGTTTATCAGTTTGCTTACGAAGTTTGTAGACATTGTGTTTCACACTATTCTTCATTCACATTGTATTTTCTACAATCATTCTCATGCATTACGTTCTATACCACATATTTTAAAAAGATTGTGCTTACCGGCCATTACAAGGCACAATCTCAATTAATAAAACCCACAAACATGTGGTCCTCTTTCTTTTGGTCTGTATTATGTCAACAACATGCACATTTTTTTTTCTAGATTGTAAGAATATTCTGTAATAACACTTTTGCATATGTCTAGTGAGTGCTAAAATTTTCCTTCCTAGCACGTAAATTTTCACTTCATTGTCACTAAGGCATTTGAATCTGGTGAAGAATAGGAAAATTTATGCCAGGATTTTACCTGCTCCAGCATTTTTACCATCTCTGGTCCCTAAAATACAGCTTTAAGGTTAACTGCCTAGAAAACTCTGAAGCAGTAGACGTTTTGCTGCGTACACATTTACCTGATTCTCCAACTATAAGTCAGTCTTGTATGGGCTTTGTCAACTACTAGAAAATTCCACTGAAGCAAGAAGGAATAATCTTCAATAGCATGTTTTCATCTCCTGATTTTTATCTTTTCCAGTCTTCATGTCTCACCTTTGCTAACCCTTTGTCATTCACTCAGCCAGTTTAAGACTCAGTGTTCTCACCTTTAAAATGGGAGAAATGACAACCACTTTAGTTGTGCAAATTACAAAGTAATAGAGATGTGCAATTTTTGACACTAGTAGCTATATGATGAATAGTAACATCTTTTTATCACAATTGAACTAATAGCTATTTTAAAAGTAGCTATTAGCTTGACTTAAAGTGTTCTCTGAAAATACTGCTTCTCTTAATCTAAAACGATGAATGATGATGAATGAGGTTTGATTTGCAATCTAAATATTGGAATCCTATTCTCCAGTCCTGACAAGAGTTCTGCATGCAATTGCACCTGAAACATAAAGGTGACATATATTGCCAACCATTAAATAAAAATCCATCACTTCTTTTTATTTTACAAATACTCCAAAATGAATCCCAAAATGAATGTATGCAGTGATATTGTAAATTATGAATTAATTTCCTTCCATGTACATGAAGATGGCAATGGTAATTGACTTATTATATCCATAGGTTGTTTACAATCTAAAATGCTGCCCATATCAATTCAGTTTTATTTGAATTTGATGTTTGGAGTACTGTGGGCTTGGAGAGAGATTGGGGAAAAAAGAGGATGTAAGAGAGAGAGAGAGAGAGAAAGTCTGGATATGTACTTATGAAATAAGGTAAGACTATGTTCCTTTCTGTCTTATAGCCTGAAGAATAAGTAGTGAAAACATCAATCAAGAGATCAGAAAAAAATGTCAGGATTTCTCTGCTGTGGAGAATTGCTTATCAACTACCAGAGGAGGAATCTTTCTTGAACAATGAACATTTCTTATGAGGATTCACAGATTAACATATGACTAATCTTGGTTTTGGAAAGTGAATCAGGTTTCTGTCTTTTCCTTTCTCTCTTTCTTTTTAAACTTTGTGGTAAGTTATCATATTTGGATGGGTTTTTAAAAATTCTTTCCTGATAACATATTCAGCACATATTTGATGTTATAATCCTGTAGCAAATTTAAAGACAGTGGAGAACTTTAAATTTCCTATATATTCTAGATTTCCTCAGAGCATAATTATTCTATTAAACCTTGATGATTATGATGTAAACCACCTTCATCCAGAAATAAGCATCTTTCTTCACCATGTTGAACACAATTGGTGGCAACAGACCCAGGGCCAGAAGGAATCCCAGTGCAATGCAAGACATTAAAGGGACAAACCCTGGTCCACCTTGTTTCACCACAAAGATGTGAAGCAGGCTGGTCATTCTTAGAATGTGGGAACGAGGAGAGAAAAAGTAGATTCCTCATCATTTCTTCCTTAACATTCAAGAACAGTGTGTCAAGGTTAAGCCCAGTCCCCTCTCTTTGCAAGCTGCCAAAATAATAGCTTAGGAAAAGAATTAGTTTGCCTGCATGATGATCCTCTTAGGCAAAAATGTCTTAACAGCAATTGACCTTGATGAAATGTTTTCCCAAAGGCGTCTGAAAGAAGAATTATGAACCTGAGAGTGAGATGGAAATAAATGAATGTTTCTTGAGAAGTTAGCCTGAATTATGGGCTTTTCATTTGAGATATTGGTTATTTGGAAAGAAGTGAGTAAAACCTAAAGAAATGACAGCCTTGAGAATGGTGAGATCTCCTGTCCTCTGTTTCTCACTGAAGTCATTACTAAGTCAAGATTTGGTCACTTGGGAAAACATCACTTGCCGGTCCAGTATGACGGGCTTAGAAAGCGTCCTCTCAGAGAGGAACAATCTCTGAGTGCAAATCATAGAACTCTTCCAGGTTTCATTTTCTGCCAATGTGACTGCCCTTGGGTCCTGCCAATGTGTCCTGAAAGCTGGCTACGAACTGGACGTTTCGCTTCTGTGAATGATGCTTCGCAGAGCTCCAGCTGGGACTCTGGCTGGGGATGCCCTTTGTTAAGTTGTGACCTCAAGCACTTGATCATCTGGTGTCAAAATTTTCTGGATGTCCTGGTTTTTCCATGGAGAGCCCAGATGGTTCCAACTCAGTGAGCAATAAATGAAATGACATAGAAATGCACAATGCTGTTATTAAGGAGCTGTATTCCTGTGTTTGAAATTTGGCACCATTCCCCTGAGGGTTGAGCTCCGCGGGGAGGTCAGGACTGCCAGTTTCTGTGCCTGTCAGGAGAAGCCGCACCAGCCACGCGCTGCCCAGGGAAGGAGAGGCCGAGGGGAAGCAATCTATTTTGCAGTTTTGGAAAGCACACAACAGTTATGAAATCCCAGTGAAGGCTTTTCTTCTAATGTGTAAAATACGGCTTTATCTGTCACTTCTGCTGTAAAATAAGCAACGTCCAAGCTAAAAAAAAAGAAAAGTATTTGTTTCTGTGTTTAGTGAGTGAGTTGACACCCTGAAGTGTATGTATGTGTTAAATAACCTATGTTATGTATGTGTTATAAAAATCCTATGAACATAGATTTCTTTTGTTCTACAGACTGACTATGGCAAGCCTTTTCTTGATAAGCTCACACCTATAGTAATCCTATTATTTCTGAATTCCTCATCAAATACCTTTATTTCTTGGAGATCTGACAAGTCAATGTGAATACCCTACCAGGTTGGTTTTTTTGTCTATTTTCCTTTCTTTTTGCAAATTTCCTTTCTACAAATGTGGTGAATTACCACTTCCACATACCAGGAAGGTGAGATATTCAGCTTTAGGCAGAAAGTGCCCATGGATGTTATGTATATCTTGAGAAATTATGAATGAAAGTATCCCTTCTTGGGGAACCAGCTGGGAGTTTTTTGTTGTTGCTGTTTGTTTTCATTTGTTTGTTTAACTAGGTCATGTCTTACCTCCTAATCTTATCATCAATGAATGAGATGCACTCCTGTGGAATGCAAGGTAATATCCCCAAATAGCCAAAAACCTTCTAGTGAAGAGCAAAGAGACTCAAGGAGACTGTCATCATCTGCCTTACAGTATGGCAGATCTGGAGCTGCTCTGGAAACACCATGTGATAACAGCTCTGATTCAGCACTGGATGAAGACTGCCCAGGGATTTTCAGTAGAGTATATACATCAGGGGAAGCAAGGAAGAAGCTAACTGCAACTCAAAAGCAGTTGGCTTGGGAATTTCATTTGAGGGGAAACATTAACTCATATGAAAGAGTGAACACTTAAAATTATCAATATTTAAAGTACATTTCCTATTCCAGACTACATGTGGTAATGACCATAATACTTACTAAGGGTCATCTGAGCTAACCAAGTACTGTCCATTTGAAGTACTGTTCTAATGGGAAATTCAGAATTGAAAATTAATCCACAAGCCTAATAGTCTCTTTGTATTAAAGGGAAATGATCTCTATTTAAAATCACTTGTTAAGTAGTTGAAATAGTCTCTCACTTGTTAAACAGATTAAGACTCTATAGTCCTGATGATGCAATCCATTTACTTTGCAAAGCGAATTTCTTGGTTAAGGCAGAGGGGCACTTCAGGCTTGGCCTGCAGCAGGGCCCACAAACGCCATCATTGTGAAACCCAAATGAATGAGCTTTCATTATATACAGTCTCTGGAGCCTAGTGTGCCAGTAAATATGGTCACAAAGCAATCTGTTAAATATAGAGGGCTACAGTGATGCCCCCATGCTGGCAAGAGTAGCAATAAAACTCTCCTCTGCAATTGCTTGACTTCAAACACCAATAGAATTTATTTTTAATTTGCTACTTAGATGGCATATAAATATAAATTGGAACTGCAAGCATCTGAAGTTCTTTTTACCACAGTTTATTAGGCCAGCCAGTTCAAAAGAGAAAGAAATGAGATGGATAGAAAATGCTAATATTCCCATTGGGGCACTTGAGACCCCAGGGGGTCAAACCCCTTCTCAAGCTGATCTTTAAGTGAGGTGTTTCTGACAGGTCTGCATGAGCACAGCATATTAGCAGCTCAGTAAGAAAATAACCTTTCTAAACTGTCAGGTAATAAAATAGCCACAATCTCTACTTTCAGTCCAAGCTAAATATTCATTGCTCATTTGACCAGCTTGTACAAAGAATTGATTGCTTTTCTTTTGTGACCAGAATAAGAAGGGTATGACCAGAGTATTATTGGGTGATAACTTGTTTATTTTTCTGCTTCTTACCTAATTAAAGTCATGCTAAACTACCTCATAGGGATGTGGTGTGTATTAGCTAATTAATAAATGTCAAGTGCTTAAAAGTATAAATCTCTATATAAATGCTGCCTTCATTTGTTTTCTAGCTTGAGATAGATATGCATGCCTAATCAACTAACTGGCTATTTCACTGCAATATTCATGTTTCTAAATTTAGCCTTAAGTTTAGTTTACAAATACCTTGTGAAATGGAATGCTGCAAGTCCCAACATGAATCAAAAGGATCAGCCCTGAGTCTAACTTAAGTGGCACCTGATTTGGGAGGGTGAGTGTGGGGGGCACAGTGGAATACCTAGGAAAAAAAAAACCCAAAATGTGTGGTTTTATTTTAATATAAGCATTTTCCAAAGGGGGTGTCAAGGTTGGCTTTAAAGAGTATATGAAATGATTTTGTATTAGAAGAGTTGAAATGCTACAGTTTTTATCAGTGGTTTATATAAAAATATTAAAGTGGGTTTAAAGTTATACCTATAAAGTGGTTCTTACTTCATTCTCATGTTTTGAGTGAAAGATAAAACGAAGTGTCATGACTAATTTACATATTTCTGAGTATCTTTGAGGAAGGACATGCTATGATTTGTGTCTTTGTGCGTAAACAGTTTGCACAGTTGTTTTAAAACGGTATAATCTAAAGGGAAGAAAATGAAACTGCTATCTAAATGTTTTGTGGTAATGTCATGTGAAAGCTCTATGCAAAGAAACTAAAAAGTAATTTCATTTCTGACCTGACTTTGCTGCCAGTTTCTGCTGGATGATTAATTACTCCTTTGTCACTATTCTGAGTAGCACTTTTATTTGCTAATTCAAATACCTCAATTTAATTATCAATTCATTCTGACCTTTAAGATCCACATTCTATAATCTTCAAGTTATATGAGTGAAGGCAAAAAATAATCTAATTTTTTATGCCCCTTCACCTCTAATACTGTTAGCAGGTTACACAGTTTCTAAAACCCAGTCCAGCTACTGTCATGTGTCAGGTGTTCACATCAACTGTGACAATTTATAGTCCACACTACAGGTCTCTCACCTCACAGACAGCTGGGTGCTTGTACCAAAGGCTACTTCATCTTCAGAGTATTAAAATTGTGTACAACGTGGCATACTTGGTTGGGAAGTTATTTTTACTTAAAGAGAAAATGAAGTCACTGTAGACAAGAATGAATTGTCTTCTTGCATCCTGGGTACAACTTGGTTTGAGAATTCTCATTGTATTTTTTGCAGCTCAAATGCTTTAACTTCTAACAACATTTATGATGTGTCAGATAAGGTTCCCTTGAGGTGGCCAATTTAGTCATCAAAAATTCTACTCTGAGATAAATTTTTTAAAATTGTGCTTTCTCATATTTCTTGACATTTTCTCTGCACCAGGCTTGGGATCTTAATCAGCTTGCATAACATTAGCACTCATGATTGATAAAAGTACAAGCAATAGGGTGATAATTCAAAGATTTTTCGTTCTTGATAAATCCATGCCCCATCAGTCCATTCACTACTATGGCCACAAATGATCTCCAAGAGACTAGTGAGAAAATATAATTAGCCTTCCTGATAATGATTTCAGGAGATTTTTAAATCTACGTAAGTGTAAGCTAGGTAGCAGTGGTGTTTCCTTATTTTGAAAATAATGTAATATTATATGCTGAGCCTTAGAGTAATGAAGTGGGCAGAGAGGGTGATCAGCAGGAGAACTTTAGAGAGCCTGCAGAAGTATGAACTGTCATCTTCAGGAATGTCCATGAATGGTTTATGTTTTCTTCCTTCCTTCCTTCCTTCCTTCCTTCCTTCCTTCCTTTCTTCTTGTGAATAATTCTATGTGTCACTTCATGGAGCTGTTCTGTGGTTTTCAGCTTGATTGGTGTTAAGGAGCACATATTCAGAATTTTGAATGACATATTCTTTTCTTCAACATATTTTTTTAACTGCAGTAGCACTCACTAGTTTAAAAAGATGTTACCAGTAACAAGAAAAGTTAATTTACCATTTTGAAGGTATAGTTTTAAAAAGTCAATGGTATTCTAGTTTTGACTAGGTATAAACACATTGTAAAGTGTATTTTTTTTTACTTTCCCTTATCATTTAACCGAACATCCATTATAAGCCTATCTTCTACCTACCTTATATAAGCTACTATCTCTCTGTGTCTTTTAAGTTTGAAGAGTCTAATTGAGATAAAAGCTAATCAGGTATCCTTACAAGCTACCAGCAGGGCATGTAATAAAGGGAGGATTCCAACTGGGACCATCTATCAGCAGTTTACTTCTTTGATAGTGTTGAGGTGGAAATAAATTAAACCCTTGTATTATCTCAGTCATTCACTGGCTCTGAATCTGCTCATCTTCCCAAAAGAGTGCTGAGCCTTTCTTTGTATGGACTTACAAATAATCTTTATCAATTTTCATAGTGCTTATCTTAGTTACTGTAGAATCTCTTCTTTATAGATGTGAATATAGACTCTATATTCAGAAAATGTCTTATATCTTACTGATTTTAAGAGGGAAAAGTGGTTTTCCTTTTATCTTTGCTAGCCAAAATTATTGAGAGTAGAAATGAGTAGCCATGAAAGGAAAACAAAACAACAAAAAACCGCACAAACAAATCTCTTTTACAAATTCTAACAATGAAGTAATGAAGGCTTTGCATGTGCTATGTTTATCAGGAATGTGTGAAAGTGTTTGCTTATCTCATAGGAGTTGAGTTGGAACCAAGTCATAGACAGCCTTCCAGCAGGCTTTCTGAGACTATCAATTCCATGGAAGGAGACTGCCTATCTTTATCTGGAACAGCCATTGCTAGGTTCAAATTGCTAGAGGAGTATCTCCTTTGAATTGACAGAACGACTTTCTATGAACTATGCCACCAGGGCTCCCTTTTTATTAATATAGAGTTTACTGACTGTAAAGAGCCAGACTTTGTATAGGTCTGCTCTATAATCTTGGGCAGGCTTTTTTAATTGTTCTGAGCTTCAGTTTCTCCAAGTTAAAAGTCAGTGCAGTGATACGCTTTTCTTTTGCAGTTGTAAATATTAAATGCTTGTGTGTGTTCTTTCTCTTTTTCTCTCTTCCTCTTCCTCCTCCTCCTTCTTCTCCTCCTCCTCTTTCTCTCCCCAAACCCTGCCATCAAATTAGCTAGCATTCATTCAATACAATTTAAGACCATTCAAGAGAGTTAGAAGACCTCCTTAAGATCATATTACCCATCTTTTCCTATTTTAACACTCTCTTTTTAAAAATAAACAAGGAAAACCAAACTCATTGCCCTGGAGTTGTTTCATTCATGAAGACTATAGATTGGTCACAAATACTAAGAGGAGCACACTTTCCCTGTCATTCTCCTTTAGAACAATTGGTGAATTTAAGTCACCAACTTTTCAATTACCAGCAGTTCTACATGTAACTCATTAGACCAAGACTCTAGTTTTTCATTTAAAAATGTGCTTTTAAAAACATATGTGATACAATAGAATTTTCTATGGAACAGGGTTGGTGGTAGTATAACTCCTCTTGGAAATCGCTTCCCAGAGGAGTAAAGCCCAGAGAGTTCCAGAAACTGACAATGTGAATTCTACAAGAGCATGTTTCTGATCTGCCACCTGTCTCTCTCCACCTGCTCTATCACCCTTGAGCCACTAATCAAGTCTCAGAAGAGTTTCCTGTAGCTCTACCAGCAACCAGAGCCTGTTTGCCAGACTTTTAATCAGTTCAAGAAATTCATACTTTGGCATTGCTGAAGGAAAGACATGGTACTAGTTTTGGGAGCAATCAGTGAGGAGAACTAGTGATAGGTTTTTTTGTTTGTTTGTTTGTGGTTTTGTTTTGCATGAACACAGGCGAATAATAACACATAAGTCTGGTCAACCTATTTTTGCAGAGAAGAGTTCATTAAATGCCTTTAAAAGACATTTGTATGTTGTATATATACATGTGTGCGCATATGAATGAAGCTATTATAACATCTTTATTTCCGTACTTTTCTATTCTTTGGTGAAGAGGCATGATGAATGGCACAGCTGTGGATTATTCCCCTTTGTTCTTTTGTTCCACGATAGGAGCCATTTAACTTCAGAAATGAAGTGGGATTTATTTCTGCCAGTCTGTTTGACTGGTAATAAATGTCAGGAGACATTGCTGAGCCATAAACTTCATGAGTTTGAGGAAAACCCACTATATCTGTCAGCTTACTACGGATGAGAAAGAGCCCCCATCCCCACTACAGAAAGTTAGCTGACTAACAATGGACATGAAGAGAGACCTGACCTTTGGCACCTTGCTTTTATTCATTGTTAACAGGTTAAGTCTCTATTCTTTTGCTCAGAATGTGCCCTGTGTTTTCACATTTGTGAGATAAGCCCCAATGCCAAAAGAGCATGTTGTGGTGCCTAGTCAGAATACTCATCACTCAGACTATGGGAGCACAACTACAGGTTTAGGAGGGAGCTCTGGTCACTTGGTCTACAGGGAGTAGTGCTGCAAACCCAAAGGTTATACTGTCTGGTAGTTTGAAGCCAATAGTGGATCCAACAGAAAGATGGGTAGTCAGTTCACTTCCTATTTCTATTTACAACCTCAGAAACCCAATTGGGGGGTTGGGGAGGTCCCTATGAGTCAGAACAACTTGATGACAGTGAGCTTTTAGTATAATAGCATTAGGATGCCCACTTGACTCACCCACCAAGACACTGACACCCTAGCTTGTTCATGAGGGATATGTAGAAATATTACCACAGTCTACCTAGACCCTGCTATATCTCAGACCCTGAGCTATTCAGAGTACTAGACAGTAGAACAAATATCAAGGTTCCAGCTCTCCATCCATCCTCCTGTCAACATTATGTCCAGTGAAGTAGATTGTTTTACCCAGAAGCCTAATTCTTTTTTATCTATCCCTGGAATACAGTCCCTAAAAAGAAGTTATGTTTATTTTACCAGCTTCTCAGTCTTGCTGGTATGTAAGTAACACTAACGCTTGAAGGGTGGGTTCTTCTGATTGGTTCCCTCCCCTGGGTCAGGAGTTCTTAACTTAACAACTCTCCACTCAGAATCTTCTCATCTTCCACCCGATTGTGAATGAGATCATAAGAGTCATAAGATAAGGAGGAAGGGAAAAGCATGGGTTTATATGTCCTGCTGTTATTGTTGTTATGTGCCGTCGAGTCTCCTGCACCTCATATCCTACGTACAACTACCCTAAACTCTACCCTATCCTATGCCAATCTCATTGTCTCTGACACACCTACCCCCATTACCCCAGTCACTGAAACAAACTATCTCATCAAAGGTCTTCCTCTCCTGTGCTGTCCCTCCACCCTCCCAAGCATGATGTCCGTCTCCAAGGACTGGTCCCTCCTTGCAACAGGTCCAAAGTATGTCAGACAAAGCTTCAGAATCCTTGCTTCTAAGGAGCAGCCTAGCTTAACCCTTTCCAGGACAAACCTGTTTGTTTTTTTAGCACCTACAAACAAACAAACAAACAAACAAATTAAAAACAACAATAAAAAGGCTTCACAGATTCAGCGGCATTAAAGAAACAATTCAAATGATGAAGAAAGTTGGGAGGCTTCAGGGTGCAAGGGCCATAAGGCTGGTGTTTGAGCCACATTCTCCCATGGAGACAGTGAGACATTGATGAAGTGAGTGACTTTCTTCTCTTCCAGTTCATATTTCTTGACTAAGTCAAGAAAAGGGGATTAAGTGACTGCAGTGACTGTGTAGAATACGTCGTCAATGGAATATGAAGGGAAATGACCATGCATTTTTACCGCTGTACAACACAACAAAGCACCATCTTCTGCTTTCAGGTTATTTCCGTATTCTGGAAATGTGAATTAAAGCAACTAAAAAAAAAAGTGCATTAAATGAAATCATAAGAGGCTAACCCGGATGCCACCTGCACCATTAAATGGAGTTTGCAATTACTCTGCCCAGAATATTTCACCATCCTGAGCTCCCAGGATGTGCAGAGAGCTGGCATTTTACCCTTGTCCTCAGCTAAAGCAGGGTGGTAGTTGGTACATCTCCATTTACCTCTCATCTAATAAGATCTCTGACTCATTCTCCATTGTCCTCAATATGAAATTGTCTAATTCTACACGTGGCTCAGCTCATAATCACAAAGCCACCTTTCATGTTCTGACCAAAATAAATCATACTTCCTAACAATTAAAATAACTTTAAAAAACAAATAAACAAACAAAAAAACCCAGCCCAAACCCCGAAAAACAATCCTTAAATTTAGGATTAAATCAATGCGTAGCTTAAGGGCAGCAGAAGGATAGCTCCCCTCACGGCTGTTGACAATCAGACTTGGTTTCGCAGCCTAGACATCGTCAAAAACACAGATGTGCAGCGCCATCAATCATTGCCATGAGGCATCCTATTACCTGACTGCCGCTCTGTTTGCAGCCCAAACGAAATTCTTCTGTTACTGCAAAGAAACAGTACACGCTGGAGGAGAAGAAATGAAGTAGCATTTCCTACCCTGGGTTTTAGGCACAGTAGTAATGGGCTCTAAGAGAACAGATGACAGAGGGTCACTTTTCACACCGGACAGTGCCGCTGAGAGCAGGGCATGGAGACCAAGAGTCCTTTTTATGTTTGGGCACAGGGCCGGGGCGGCTTTTCAGGCTTCCTGCTCTCTCCTATCGATCCCATTCGAATCCGCCTCAATATTGAGAGCCCTGAAATCACTGCCTGCTGCTGTGGAGAACGCCCACTTGGAGCGGGATGGGACAAAGCGAACAATGGAGATAAAGCTTTGGAACACAGCGTACACGGAAGAAAAGAATCGCTCCGGTAATAACACGGGCCCTACGTTGGAGGAATGCTCACCGCAGGGAGAAAACTCGCTTGTGTAATAATGGTTGTTAGGATGGCGAATGTAAATAACAGGGAGAGTTTAAACTGAATATTTGACAACACCGAAAACCTAGGATCGTGCAGTGAATTCTTATTTTTAAAAAAGGTGGGAGAGAGAGCTTTATTACAGCAGAATGTCTGCAAAAGCATCAGGGGAATCTATTATATCACTTAAAAGGGGAAATATTATCCGTGTTCCTTGCAATTGAAGTGAAGGATACTTCTCCTATGTGAAGGGGGAAAATTCCATTGTGTGAAAGTGTTTTAGGTGATTACTTAAGCCAATTTGCTTCCAAAATGGCAACACTGGCAAACTGCCCATCATTTCCTTGCACATCAAATGATAATAACCTCCCATAGAAATATTAAGGGATGGTGTTGGCTCCACTTCCCAGGAGGGAGAATGGGCACGGAGAGGAGAACTGGTTTCTGCTAAATTGCAGTTACCAAGCAAGGGCTCCAGCTTGTTAGGGGAAGGAGCAGCAAAAGAGGAGGAGGGCAAAGAGCAATTCTGGCAAAATCAGGACTGCAGCAAAGGGGGAAAGTGCACTGTGTTCTCTGACATTTCTTTAGCAACCTAAAGACGACAAATAGAGAACTAAATTTTCTGTGTCTACTAAATGAAGAAAGGCCAACGCTGCACAAGCAAAATGGAACAGCCTCCAAAACAATGCTCAAACTCCAAAACAGGCCCCTGCTCCAGAGTTCTGGCTCCAGTTTTGTCACAAAAGCTAAGTAAGTAGGAAAGTGACTCCTCCCAGGGCCTCATTTTGTTGTCTATAAAATGCAGAGTTGGTATGAGATGATGCATCCAGTTCCTGTTCCCATTAGTGCATTCTAACCCTACCTGGTTCCCAGTTCCAGGAGGAAAGCATCTGACCAAGCCCCATCTACTCTGAGAAACAAATAGTGAAAGATAACACCTGCTATTTTCTTAAGGGCACTGCTCAGTCTGTTTTATCTATCTTCCGGCCCCAATTGTGTACCCTTTCTCAGGACAAATCTTTGGAAAAGGAGACGTTGAAGGAACGTGCTGGCTACTCCCCATGGCTGGTCTACAGTGACACCACTGGCAATGCTGCGTGCTGGAGAATGATGAGAGTTGTCACATGTCCCCGCTTGGGTGCCCTCCCAAGAGGGCTGCACAGAGAGCTCCACAGCATGTCTCCGCAGGGACAAAGGAGCAGCTGCATCGGGCAGACACCAAAGAGAATCATCAAACTGAATACTTGCCCTAGCAAGGATAGCTGAAATCTATTGAACAATGTCTAAATGACCTTGCCAACTCAGATATGATTCAAGAAATGAAGCCTCTCAGCTATGGATTGAATTGCCTCTCTCCCTCCCTCAAAATGTGTTGATATCCTAACTCCTAAACCTATGGGCATAATCCCGTTTTGGGACTGAGTTTGCCATGTGATCTTAATTGGGTTGTATTAAGAGTTGTGGTGCTGGGGTGTTTGCACATACCATACTGCCAGGAGAACAAACAAGTCTGATCTGGAGAGGATCAAACAGGTTGTTCTTTGGAAGGCACGGATTTTGAAGCTTCATCTTACATCCTTTGGGCGTGTTACCAGGAGGGACCAGTCCTTGGAGAAGGTAATTATTCTTGGAAGGGTTGAGGGTCAGCGCAGAAGAGGAAGACCCAAGATGAGATGGATTGATACAGAAACTGCAGCAATGGGGTCAGATGTGTCATAAATAGGTTGGCTCAGGATAGGTTGGTTCAGAGCTATTGATCATGGGGTTTCTGCAAGTCGTAGTTGATTTGACTACATATAACGACATATTAGTATAGAACATACCCTAAGCCTAATTACATCTGAGTCCTAAGTAGTGCAGCACAGACACAGAAAAAAGAATGCACTAATAGATGGAAGATAGAAGCTCACTCAGGAACTGAAATTCAGCTTACTGAAGTTAAAAAAAAAAACAAAAAAACAAAGATTTTCCACTGAATCAACACAGAGCCAGTCAGTGCCTTGCATTTGCTAGAATTCAGGTGGATTTCTAGCCACCTGAACTGTGACAAAAAATATCTGTTGTTTAAAGTCCCCTGCTTGTGGTACTGTGTTTACAGAAGCACTAGCAAACTAAGATGCTGGGCCACAGCATGATTTGATAAAAAGGACTTGAATACATGGGAAAAGACCCAGTAAAAGATGAATAGTTGCCAGAAAAAAACTCAAATTTATTTCCAACAAGTCCGAAGCAATTTTTAAATGACCCACCAGCAGGCTTCTGAGGCTGTAAATCACAGCCTGAGGCTGGGACTCAAACTACCTGAGAAGCCCAGCCTTTGGATTAGCAATATAACTCCCTATTACTATGTTACAGAACTTGCTTCTTGCCAAGAAGAGATTGGGACTAAAGTCAATGGCATTAAAGCTCCTGAATCAAAGACATGGGAAAAGATGTTCAGAATAATAGGTGAGTTTCTGAGGTTTGTCATGGCGTCAACAGTTGGATCCAGGTTGGATGAATCTGGAACAAACAGCAAGGACTACACGGAGGCAATCACCCAGCCCCCAAACGAGCAAGTGGTGAGCAAGACTGACAGACAAGCGAGCACAGATAGATTCAGGGACAATCCAGAGTTGGCAGCCAGAAACACAGCCAATGACCTAACTTCATTGGAGGCACCAAGAAGCTGAGCCAAGTGGACAAAGAAACGTAGCACAGATGGACACCAGGGCCTGGGTCTCTACAGGTGGAGCCAGCTCTCCAAAACATCCACAAAATTCTGCCAGCTTAGTTGGATGCTGATCCACTTTTATTTCGGATTCCTGCATGTGTTCCAAAGGGGTTTTGCTCCTGAGACATAGAGGGATTTGTCCACAACTGCCTGTGACAGGATAATTAATAGAATTCAGTTCGTTACTGACAGGGTGGTCAGGTTTGTCAAGGTGCTCAGAGGACCAGAGCATGTGGTTACACAGGTCCAGTTAGGTCTGTGTGCTGGGAAGCACTGCTCTAGGGTGATTGGCTGAGGGAGTTTATGAAATGGAGCCCACAGCTAGGAACACTGGAGGACAAAGACTGCTTATGCTGGCCTAGGCTCCTTTGTAAACTCTCAAATCACACCATGAAATAGACCCATTTTGTGGATACAATTCTGTGCTGTTGGAGGCCTCATTTCACTGTATCTTAGAGGCTAGAAATACCATCTAGAAGCATGTTCACAGGTTAAGGAGAAAGTTGTGTTCATACCAAACAGCTACATTTTGGAGTGTCTGCTTATGTTTCCATCAAAGAGATCAGGGAGTTAACTGTTACAAACTTAATGTACTAGTTTAGGTCTTCATTTATTAAAAACAGAATAGATAGTCAAATTCATTTCAATTGGGGAATGTAACTGCTTATTATACTGAAGGACCAACGGAACCTTGCTAACTCGAGTGATATAAGGATCTCAAAACCCACAGATGAAACACTGCCACTCTGATTAAAGACCAATGTGTTCTATTGTTCACTAAAAATAGCTTGCCGTGTTCATTTTCTCTGATAATTTGTGAACATAACAGGCAAATGGAAGCTCTCAATATGTTACCCAAGCCTTATATAAGACTAAACAGTTTTCGAATGTTTATCCTTTTTCCATCTGAAAGAAAATTTCTCTCCAAACTTAGGGACGTCAATGAGATGAAATCGGGGTGGCAGAGTTTTGGGTTTTTTTATTCACATTTGCAGAAATCTATTTAAAAAAAATCCATGTGTTGCTTCCATGAGGAAATCTATTAAATATAGTAACTTTGGCAAAAAGAAAACTATATAGATCTCATTAATCCTCCTCCAAACATAAGCCAAAAGAACTACAAGAGACCAATCAGACAGACTTGGTATTTTCATTCATTTGTTGATGGAGTAATTGTCAGACATGACAGATGGACATAAACGAGCAAGATCATAGCTAACACGTGCCTGTGAAGTAACATCAGATCCTGAAGCCAGAGCTGGTTACAAATGAGTCAAATAGACAAGGGGCTTCTTCGTGTACCTATCCTCACCTACAGGTGCTGTACACTTCTCTAAGGTGCTCCTCACAGGTGCTTGTGACCCCACCCCTCCCAGGTCAGTCAGAAAAGCTATATGACTTGTTTGACTGATTAATCAAATTAGTTGATTAGACAGAATCAGGGCTGTTGTTCTGTGCCACTGAGTCACCTGCACCTGAGTGATTTTACTGCTCTTTATATTATAGTACTTGGTGCTCCCACGACGGAGCCCAGGCTGGGCCACAAAGTGACTCAGGGCATGGCCGAGTCTCTGAGGAAACTCGATAGTTAGTCCCCCAAGGTTTGAGAATTCTGCAAGCAGAGCTCAAAGAGAAATCCAGAAGAACACATTGTGCTCCAAAATAGTTGTAATCCCTAATTGATGATGGGAGGATTTAAACCTGCATCCTGAGATATATTTCCAAATACACAAAGAAGCAAACATCTTTCTCAGATTGAATATCAGGGAGAGCCTTGCAGATGTACTGTGTCACGAGCCTTTCCCCCGAGGACAGCAGTTCATTACTCACTGTCAATGTGGTGATGATCCTACAGAAGTGCAGCCGGTGACCCTGAGTTCACATTGCGGCTGTGCAGGCACCAAGGACCTATCCCGGGTTGGTACAAGGATTATTTTCGTATTATGTTGCCATAAGAACACGGAATCATCCAAGGATGCTGAGCTATTACCTGCTCTCCGTACTGGAGGCAAAAGCTCCATTTCTTCAATTTTGCCCTAAAAGAACCCCAATATTAGGGTTTGTGCTCATGTTTTGCATGATGGACAATTTGCTCTATCCTTTGGAATTGTCACTACTATCTAATGGCTTGTTTCTACAAGTGCATATGTGTGTGTGTGTGTGTGTGTGTTATGTTTTAAAAATCCACTTTCAGTGTTTAATGAATTTCTTTTACTTCCTCCCCACCCATTCCATGCCACCATCCTCACTAAACTTCTCATCTTAATAGTACTTCCAATACCTTCTGCTCAGGAACTTATTGGACCTGTTGAACTTAATGATGCTTGTAAAAACACTTCAGTGCCAAGTCCAAACATAGTAAAAACAAACAAAGGTAATGACTGACTCAATTATAGGAACATAAGACCACACCTGTTGGTAGTAGTCTTAATTGATGCTCTTTTACTCTGCCATGTAGCTCGGCTGTTCTTTTGAATGCTCCTAATTTGACAATTAGTAAGCAGAAAAGCTTCAGCAGCTGAGTAATAACAAGTGAAAAACAAGCCCGGAGCTCTTTCATATCTGTTAAGAGAGTGTGCAAAGCTGTCTCAAACTGCTCTCTCTATTCGAGGCCAAGGTCTGACAACTCTAAGTAGGATAGAGCCAAGATTTTGCAGCCTTGAATTCCCTGAACACATTCAGAGATATTTTTCTGTATGTGTGAGCCCTCAATTTTCCATAGCAGAACCGAACCCTCCCCTGGCACCTGAAAAAAAGAGAGTAGAGGGCCAGAACAACAAGTCACCGTCAATCTCTCCTGCTCCCCCAGTATGCTTTCCTATGTATATGCGAGCATTGAACTGCTACTACCATGTCTTCACTCTGAATCCCAGCCTCTGAGGCAGCCCTGAAACCTACGTCTTCTCATTGGAAGGCAGAAAGAGAGAAAAGGAGAGAATTCTTCTGAATTTCAATCATATCATTTGAATAAAGGTGGACACTTGCTTTTATTCCTGTCAATTCCTTTGTTTTAGACAAAATTTAAAGAATGACTTCAGCTTTGTCTGTGTTTTCCCATCTATCATTTGTTTCTCCAGTTTCCCTTCCCTATCATTGTGTACAATTCAGTCTTCTACTTTCTCCTCTGGAATTGAGTAATTACTTAGAAATTAGCCAATTTTAAAAGAAAAAATGGTGAAGATTCAATAAAACAGAATTTACAAGAAATGATTAGCATTGCAATACCAAAAGTATTGTAATGTTCTCTGGTGCACAAGTTTCATAGTTTTATGTCCTTGATTTGGAGAAGATCTTAATATGATGAACTAACTTGATCTTCATATTACATATTCAGTCTTAGTTTCTATTACTGATTTCCTTACTCTTGCTTGTTTAAATTTAATTTGTCAACTTATTTTTCCTTGCTGTTGGCCACTGGAATGCCTGCTCTGAATCCTGACAACCCTTACGTAGAACGGGAGGAAGCATTGTCCCGTAGGTTTCAGCCATGGTGGCAGCCATAGGGTTGGGTCAGAGCTCTGCTTCTCTCCTCTCCTGATAGTTGTAGCATTACATTCCAGAATGTGCCCCTTGTAACAAGTATAATATGAGGTTTCAGACATTTGTGGATAGTCTCTGTCTTTTACCAAAGAATTAAACCATTACATATTTGGCATCTAGTTTGAAAATGTAAAGTTTTTTTTGGTGTACTTTATTTCTTTTTGTCCAGGTAACAAAAAATAGAGAAATGGGTCATCCAGGCTCCAGATTCTGCCTGAATTTTTGCTCCACTTTTTTGAGGATAAAGCCTTCATATTTGTGCTTGTTTCTGGCCTGATATGTTTTTGTTGTTTGTTTGTTTAGGGACCTACAATCAATAAGGCACATTTTGTTGTTGTTGTTGTCAAGGGACTCACAGAGTTCTAGATATGGTGGGTGATAGATGTGTATTGGTGGAGTCTGTGTTCCCACTTTTGAGTCTGAGCTGAGTTTGACATTAGATGATAACAGATGTGATATGGTGCTGTTTACAGCATTAGGCCTTAAAACTATGCAATTCAAAGTCCTTTTTCACTCAGTGCCCTGAGTTATGATAGAAGAAATTCTATCACTCTACTGGAGAAACTACAGATACCATGGGGAGGAAAAAGGGTCAAGTTGAGCCCACCCTGCAGGCCACCCCCACTACAGGGTATACACGTGAGTAGGATTGTCTGGACTTGCCAGACCAGCCCACCTACCAGCTGAGTAGTTTTGGACTAGTTTGCTACACAGAAATAGATATACAACCATATGCATATAAACAGACAATTATGAAACAATATGAAAGTGCAATGGTAGCTCTTCCGGAAAATAGATTTTAGTGATAAAGAGCTATGCAGCAATGTTGTTGTTGTTAGATGTTGTTGACCCAGCACATCTGACCCCACATACAACAGAATCAAATGTTGCCTGTTCCTGTGCTGTCTGTCCTACAGTCTTTGCTCTGCTGGAGCCCAGATTTGTAGCCATTCATCAGCCCATCTTGTGGGTCTTCCTCTCCTTTGCTGACCTTCTACTTTTCTTCACATAGTATCTTTCTCTAGACAGCCCTTTGTAATCAACTAATTATACGTGCAAAATCTAAATACAGGTGTATTTTATTTTTCAGTTTCCTTTATTGTATTTATTAAGTGACTTCCAGTAGCAAGTGCTGTTGCTTTTGCTGTTGTTGTGTACTGTAGAGTCAGAACCGACCCATAGCTGACCCTCCTGAAGGCTTTCAAAAGCAGTTAATTACCTGGGAGGAGATTGCCCATCCTTCTCCTGAGTGGCAAGTGGCAGATAATTAAAATTAACATAATAAACAAGTGGACTCACTGGGCTCTTGAATGAAGAAGGAATTCTGAGATAGGACACAGATGCCCAGGAGAAGCAGCAGAGGCCAGGTGTGGACAGGGCTAAACCTCACACTTTCCCTTCACTTACTCATTTCTCCTCACTGCTTATGTCACACTTCAGGTAAGTTCCCTTTATACAGCTGTTGGCATCTTGAGTGTATTTTTACAGAAAATAGTCCTGGGAAAGACTCTGATAGATGAGACTTACTCTGCTTATGCCTAAGGACTAATGTTGAGGAGGTGAGTCTATGAAGTGCAAGGTGAGCATGGAGATAGTGGGAAACAATGGAGTGGCTATTACTATATTGTCAAGAAGTTCCTTTACTTGAATTTACTGACCAAATTCAGAAAAATCTGTAAAATTGCCTTAAAACAAAAGTGATGTTTATGTATCCTTATTTGGAAAGGGTAATTTTTCCAGATAAGGTGAAATTATTATTAAGCATCTGCCTTTTGTAAAGTGTAGTATGACTCTAAGGAAGATTAAAATGAAGGTCCGGTCTTAAAACTCTTCCAATCTAGTTCTGCCATGATATATAAAAGTTTAACAACTCCAGTAGTCTTAGGAGATAGGAATATTAAAACTTTTATAGCCTATTTTGGGGCAATTTCTGAATATTCTTAAAAAAACATAGTTTTATAAATAATTCACAGTGTAATTTACTTTGTATAATCTGTAAAAGAAATGCTAGAGAGGCAATGCTATTATATTTGAAAATAGAAAAAAATTATGATATTATAGACTATCAAATCCTGAAGGAAATAGTTTTAAACATTGATATTTTAATTAACTTACTAAACTACTATATTTTAGAAAATAGTTTTATTTTAGGTATTAGAAAGGCCTTCTAAAAGAGTGAAAATGGTTGATAGCTTTGAAGCCAAAGTAAGAATATATATTTGAAACGTTTCGGATCGAAGCCAAGAACCACACCAAGGTAGAAACATTTCTCAGTTTATTGTGGGCGGGCCACTCAGCAAGGGGAGTAACCCTGGGGGTTGGGCTCAGGGAGTTTATGGTTCTGGAGAATGTCCTGACATAGGATTTCTAAGTTCTGGTTTCAGAAAATGCCCTGACATAGGATTTCTAAGTTCTGGTTTCAGAAAATGTCCTGACATAGGATTTTTTGGTTTTGGAAAATATCCTGACATAGGATTTTTTAGTTCAGCTTCAACCTCCATTTTGATTTTTAGTCTAACAATATGTTCTCATTATATATACACAATCAATTAATTTACAAAACGTTAACGTTTATTATTCGTTCATGTGTCCTTCATTTTTCTTTGGGGCTTAGGGGTGCAAAATAGATTTGCAGAGAAACGTTTAGACATTGTGACCAACTCCTATTTTTTTTAAATACTAGGGTCGCTATGAGTCGCAGGCGACTCGACGGCACATAACAACAAGTTTATTTACAAAATTCTAATACATAGTTTTTGAGAACAGAATCTTCCAACTCCTGATGATTTGAAACGTTCATTAAGCTCTAGCTCTCGTGGTCCCTCTGTGTCTCTGTTTGTCTCTCCCTCCCACCCATTCGCTCTTTTATGGTAAAATACACGTTACCGCAAATGACAGTAAATGTGTTTCTAAGCATGGTTGTCAATTTAAAAAGTGTGCAGCAACTTGTTAAGGAACCCTGATGGCATAATGGTTAAATCACTCGGGTTTCAATTGAAAGGTTAATGACAAAAACAAAGGCATAAAGTGTGATAGAGAAGACCTAAACACCTACTCCTGGAAGGATTATTGTGGCTGAATGTGGATGTGTCAATTCTGTTCTGTAACAACCCTGGATGATAGAGCAGAAATGCTCTAGAAAATCTATAGAGTGGTTCTACTTTATCATGTGATATTTCTTAGACTAAGAATGTACTCTACAGCACATGATAACAGTAACTAATATTCAAATAACAAAACATTCCCTGTTTCAACTATCTATACTTATACAGTTAAGTAACATTATTTTCATTATGCTGTCCATCATCAGCTATGTTCAACTTTCGCCACTTTTAGTGTCAATTATACATTGTCTTTTACTTTCTCCTTCCTTCCTGCCCCTCCCTGGTAACTACAGTTAACTTTGATCACTGTTGTTGTTTTGTGACAAGCTGATTCCCACCCATACTGACCCTGCACAACAAACCTTTATGGGATCAGGAAACCAGGTCTTTTCTTCCTCGCAGACACTGTTGAATTGAAACTGTTGAATTCTTGGGTAGCCACTGAGCATTGTGCTATTTGATCTCAGCACCTTACCTATTCTAGATATTTAAGTGAGATCTCATATTTATCCTATTTTGACTTATTTTACTCAGGCTGACTTTTGGTCTCTTTTTACTCATTTTTAATTACTTCTTTCAATCATGTTCTTGTTGTTATGTGCCATAGCGACCCTATGTACAATAGCCCTAAACTCTGCTCTGCCTGTGCCAATCGTACTCTCTGATACACCCATCCCAATTACCCCAGTCACTGAATCAATCCACCTCATAGAGGGCCAGTAATATTATGTTCACCATGTTGTTCAGCATCACTTGTGTTTAACTTTTCTGCCACTTTTATCAGAAACTCATTGTCTCTCATACATTGTATTTTGCTGCCTCCTTCCTTTCTGCCCGTCCCTGGTAACTACTATTAACTTTGATCTTTTTATTTATGAACATTTTTCTTTGATTAAACTCTTCATTATTGCTAAATTGATTAATCTTAACTTTAATTGTTTCTATCTTTTTGCTCTTTTAAAATAAATATCTATAGTCAAGAGGAACTATTGAAGCTTGCCCTCAAGATTGATCCTTTGATTTCCTACAGTATTGATTCTGCTTTTATGAATTTCTACTGCAGATTACAATTCTATTATTGTATTCTTCCCTTATTTTTGTAGCTATTTTTTTTAAATCTTCTTGATTTTCAGTCACTTTCCCCCCTTTTTAATTTGTTATATCTATAAATAATACTAAAAATTTCCTTAGTTATTATTGTTATATTATTGACAACATTAAGCATAACTTTCAAGTGAGTTTTGTGTAGCAGATACTGTTTTTCCTATATAATTAATATTCTTTTCTTGATACTTACAAATATTTTCTCTTTTATGCTTAGAATTATTTTCTTAATATTTAAAAAGTATCTTCTAAGACACAATGCTTATTTTTTTATTGTTACTCATCCTTAAACAGGCAAGAATGATTTGAGTCTGTTTGTCCTCGTTAGTAAGTGGACAGATTTCTTATTTCTCCTGTCTTCACTTGTTTGAATCTGTTGTTGCATGTTAGATGTTACATATTACATACGGGAGTTAAGACGTTTTGGCCAAATTTCTGAACCCTGAGTCTGATTAGCATGGTCCATAGGAAACTGTGCCACTCATCTAAAGGCTGTGCCTCTCTGGCAGCTCAAATCTACTAGCAGCTCCAAGAGAGAAAGATCAGCATTATCCTTTCAAGGTATTGATAGTCTTGGGAACCCAGTAGGTCAACCATGAGTTGGTTCTGAGTCAACAGCACTGAGTTTGGGATTGATTGATTTGTTTGTTTACGTTTAGTCATGAGTATTTTATCCTGTGGTTGAGAACTTGGCTGATTACTGAAGGTCAGTGGTTTGAAACCACCAGAGGGTCTGTGGAAGAAATGAGCTGGTGATCTGTTCACATAAAGACTTTTAACCTAGGCAGTGTTAACTCTGTCCTGTGGAGTTACCATGTGTCAGACCAACTCCAGGGCATAAAACAGTCAGCAGCTTATTTAGGTATCCCTGAGAGTGGCACAAACAGTTAAGAAGCAGGCTGCTAGTTGGAAAGTGAATGAATCGAATCCATCTAGAGATGCCCAAGGGAGCGCAGGGGACAGAGTCTGAGGGAAGTTGAGTTGTTAAACCAAAGATGGCATCTCTCTGGGAGCTTGAATTCACCAACAGTTTCTCAGCAGAAAGAACAATCTCCTTTATTCAATGTGTAGTCTCAGAAACCTCCTGGGGAGTCACATAGGAGACTGTTTTGACTGGACGGACAATGGCTTTTTCACTTTGAGAGATACCTAAGAAGAAAGGTTAGGTGATCCACTCCTAAATGAGTACCTTGTTGTAGTTGATACGTGCCATCAAGTTGGAACTGACTCATAGCTGAGCTGCCAGAGGGTTTCCAGAGTCTGTGAATCACATGGCAGGAGACTGTCTATCTTACTTCTGTTGTGCAGCTGGTGAATTTTAACCTCCTGCCTTTGGATTGGCAGTGCAACTCCTTATCACTAGACCACCAGAGCTCCCTCTGGAAGAATGTAGTAATTAAAAATCCTATGGTACACAGTTCTACTCTCACCTGCTTTTTTAGCATTTATTTATCTAACGTGTATCCTCTAGAGCTTCTAAGCAGTAGCTCACCACCAGCTGCATGTGGCTATAAAGAAATTAAAAGAAATAAATTAAACACTGATGTCCTCACACACTGGCCTCATTTCAAATGTTCATTAGCCACATATGACCACTGGCTAAAATATTAAATAGTGCAGATATAGAACATTTCCATCATTGCAGAACAATGTTCTATTAACAGCATTAATCTAGACAGAAATTCATGTGCTGTCACTACACAGTTACCTGTATATTTCTGTAAAATTAAAGCTCTATGATTTTTTTCCCTCTTCAAGATATAAGAAATGGGGTGGGGGAAGAAGGGGTATGTATTCCCAGTATGTACTACTTTCTTTATTCTTCTTCCATTCACCAATTTTTATTATCTTTTTAGAAATATCTCAAGATGCATACATTTTGTATTTGTCTGCTTCTGCTATTACCATTACTGAGTTTTAGTTTCTCAAAAAGAATATACAAACAGATACCAGTTAAAGAGTATGTTTACGCGTAGACAGATCTAAAAGTAGGAAAAAGTCCTGGACACCTCAGAAAACTTCCTTCACATTCGATGGTTTGGGTCCCCCTGGTTGGTCAAAGCTCTGAATCTTTTATGAGTTATGGTGGAGGTAATGAAAATCTCTTAGTCTACTTAGATGTTGCTCTTCCTCAGAGTTTCATCTATGTTTTGCTTAGTAGAAAAGCATTCACTGAATTTATGATCACTAAAGTTATTTAGTATGACTTGTTCATATGTTAAAGATTGTTGTTGTTGTTGTTATGGGCCATTGAGTCACTTGTGACTCATAGCGACCCTATGTACAACAGCCCTAAACTCTGCTCTGTCCTGTGCCAATCGCACTGTCTCTGACACACCCATCCCGATTACCCCAGTCACTGAATCAATCCACCTCATAGAGGGCCTTCCCCTCCTGCGCTGTCCCTCTACCCTCCCAAGCATGATGTCCCTCTCCAAGGACCGATCCCTCCTTACAACATGTCCAAAGTATGTTAGACAGAGCCTCAGAATCCTTGCCTCCAAGGAGCCACCTGGTTTAACCCTTTCCAGGATGAATCTGTTTGTTTTCCTAGCACTCCATGGTACCCTCAATATTCTTCTCCAGCACCATAGCTCAAAGGCATCAATTCTCCTTCTATCCTCCTTAATTGTCCAATTCTCTGATACATAACAAGTGATTGCAAAGACCATGGCCTGTATCAGACACACCTTAGTCTCCAGAGAAACACCATTGCTCTTCAGTACTTTGGAGAGATCCCTAACAGCAGACTTTCCCGTGGCAATACGTCTTCTAATTTCCTGGCTACTGGTGCCACGAGTGTTGACTGTGGAGCCAAGCACACTAAAGCTGTGAACAATCTCAATCTCTTCACCATTCATCCTGATGCTGCCAATTGGCCCAGTGGTGAGAGTCTTTGTCTTCTTGACATTGAGCCTCAAGTAAACTATGGTCCACCACCACCAGTTGTGGTGAAGAGGATTCCGTTTCTTATGTAACATGGTAAAACTGTTCTTTAAAGTGTTTACAATGACTGATTTTCTTGAAGAACATTGCCAGAACTTTCTTCTGAGGTACCTCTGGGTAGATGTGAACCTTTAGTCATCTTCTGAGGTCATTTATAGTTTTTACAACCAAAAGACTCCAAAGACTGAAAGAACTGTAAAAATTTTGTTAGAACCAAACAATTATCTTTATTTTAATGTGATTTTTGATGATCCACCCCCCGCCTGGGATCCAGTGCCTATGACCCTACTAAGTTCTCTTGAGTTACCTCCTCCTTGGCCTCTCTTTGCCAGCATTCTTTGGTCCCAGTAGGATATGGGTCTAGTGTGGTGTCACACTCAGCTGGAAGCTCTAAAAATATAAAGGATTTGAAACACTCTGATGATGAGGATGAGATGTGGAATTTTGGAATAATCTTTTTTCTGAATGTTCTTACTTCCAGAAGACTTATCTGAAATCCTCACCCAACATGTTCGAGAAAACCCACACCTAGACTGGGCTGCAAGTTCCATGAAGATAGGAATGACTTCTGTTTTTCTCACTGCTGTTTCTCCATAACCTACTTTGAATGAAGAAATTAATTTCCTCTGCACTACATAAAATACATATCTTGAGGTGTATCATCATTATTTAATGACTAAATGGAATCTTTTAGGGGTTCTAGGGTCAATAGAATCTATTTTTCTTACAGAGCATTAAAGTAGATTTAGTACAATTTCCTTATTTTACAGATAAGAAAATTTGAGAAACCAAAAGGTGAAAACCTTTCATCACATAAAGAGCACAGTCCTGCAAGTTGCGTAAATCTGGATTCCACCATTTGTTAGAAAGTTGGTCCTGAGCAATTGATTCAATGTATGCCTCTAAGTCTAGAAAATAAGTTTAATGCCATTTTCCTTATAGGATTTTATATGCTATGCACCTAGTGACCATTTAACAGAGAACAATTATAACAAAAAATTATGTACAATTATTATTTTCCAAAGACAAGTGGAGAATTAATGGTAAAGTAAGTCTTCTTTTCCCTAGTCCTGTTAGCCCTCTTACTTTCCGTGATGTCATCTCAGTCACGTGTTTCTTGAGCTCCAATCCAGACATCTGTTGAGAGCTGGAGATCTGTGGGATGTGAGCAGGCCAGAACTGGAGAGAGGGGAGAATGGACTAGGCAGTTGGCTGTCCTCATCTTTATCCTTGTGTTTGGTACAGAATACCTGCATATACTCAAAATATTAAAATTCTTTGACCTGTTGAGAATTTCTTAAGACAAATGTAGCAGTTTTCTATGGGTACCAGTTACAAATCAAGTATCTTAATGTACAGCTTAGGAAAAGCCTTCCTTTCATTTTTGCTTCAGTAATAAAATCTGATGTCACTACTCTCATCAGGTGGTTGGAATATACAGAACAAAGTTTAATCCTAGTAAAGGAAAAGGCTATCCGATAAGGGGAAAGGATACTGTAGATATGACAAAAACTACATTTCTAATAGGGAAACCACTTTCATTAAAGCCCAAATGGAGACAACGTCTGTCTTCATTATGACTTTTTTTTTCTTCTCCCCACATCTTAAGTCAATGTTATTGTTGTTGTTGTGTACCATGAAGTTGGAACTGACCCATAACTTACCCTCTGGCAGGTTTTCAGAAGCAGTTAATCACATGGAAGGAGATTACCTATCCTTCACCCATGAAACTTCTGGTGGCCTCAACCACTTGCGTTAGGGATTACAGCGCAGCTTCTTGCCATTAGGCCACCAGAGCTCTATTTTAAGGCAGGAGTTAGCAAACTTTTTGCTATGAAGGTACAGAGGATAGTTGTTTTAGGCTCTGTATACTGTATAATCTTTGTCACAACTATTTCCATCAATTGTTGAAGCTCCACAGCAACCATGAGGAACTCTAGTGGCGTAGTGCTTATTCTCTTAGCTAAAAGGTCAACAGTTCAAATCTATTGAGAAGACAGATAGGTATTCTCTTCCTGTTAAGATTTACAGCCACAGAAACCTACTGGAGAGTCACTATCAGTCTGGAACAACTTGGTGGCAGGGAGTGTGTGTTCAATAAAACTTTATTTCTGGATACTGAATTTTGAAGAGTACTTAATCTTTAAATGTCAAAACATTTTTTTTCCATATTGTTTCAACCTTTTACATGTGTAAATACCAAGCTTAGCTCATAGCATGCCGCATGGTAGCCAGATTTGGCCCATGGGCCATAGATTACCACCCCTTTCTTAAATCTCAGACTAGGTTAGGTCTTTGGATGTCACTTCGTTGAGACAGAGCTTCACACAAACCATAGGAAGCAGAAGTAAGTTTGTTTCCTGCCCTCTCACTTTCTCATTATCTCACTCCTCCCTATCTTCTCAGATTTTTCCACTTTAATTTGTTCCCGTCTTTAGCTTCCCAAGAACTTCCACAGCTATACACCCACAAACCTATCTTCTGCACCCATGACCCTCACTTTCTCATTATGGAAAGTAGGGTTCAAGACATCTTCAGAGGTTAGAGAATCGCAGTAAATTAATCCACTTCCAAAAATTTGCACTGTCAAATTTAAAACTTCTCTTTCATTTAAATGCATTAACTCTCTGTCTTTAAAGTGCAAATAGTTTTTTAATTGATATGCTGACTGGAAAAGAATTAAAATAGTTTCAAATTCTGCTGGCTCACTCCTTGGCTTTCTGCTGTGTCTGATATTTCCTTCTGAATCAGAACAAAAGAAGGGGCACATCATTAACACCCATTACAGGAACATTGCTCACCCTTCAGTAACCCTTCCAGTTGTGGCTCCTGTGCCTTTCCTGTAAGGTCTTGAGATATGCTCCCCTGCCCTGATTACACAGCCAGATGGGCAGGCCTCAGGGGGCCCAAGGAGTGGTCCTGCTTGGGTGCCCAGCACTAAGTCAGAAAGAGATACGTCTCTCTACTTTAACTGTGAAGACTTGGATCCAGCAGCGTTCTGTGTAGGCCAAGAATTCAGGGTCGTTTGCTTGCTGAGCCCACTCCAGAGACTAGAGACATGTTCTCTGTTGCTTGTAACTGAAGACACCAGGTGGTGACTAAGTCTGGCAAGGGCCAGGGTCAGCGGCAGCCCCAACCCCAAGGTGTTGTGTGGTTCCAATGAGCTTGCCAGTCTGGAATGTCTATCAGGGGTCTAGCTACTGTTAAAAATTCCTCTGAGTTCTGCTGGTTTAGTAGTAAGGAATTGGGGCTGACAAGGCAAAAATAAGAAATTGGAATCTACTGGCAGCTCTGAGGGAGAAAAAAGAGCAATTGACTCCCTTGTGATTTATCGCCTCTGAAAAACTTGCTAGAGGGTCGGCTATGGGTTGGTTCCCACTAGATGGCACATAGCAACAATCGCTTTTTCACTCATCTGAAAATGCAAGCACTAAACACGTTCTTAATTCCTTCAAGGGTTTGCTCCAAATCACACCTTTTCCTCCCTCTCCTCAAGCCAGGTTTGCCTGAAGAGTATAGAACACAGGATGGGGGTTAGGGGATGGTAATCAAACCAAAAAGAAAGAAACAACAATGCAAATATGATAAATCTGCTTTTTCTCTGCTTCCTCCTGCCTTGGATGCACATGTGATGGTGGGTGCTGCAGCAGCCATTCTGCAGCCAAAATAGGAAGGTGTGTGAAGGAAAGCAGAGATGCCTACTAGCTGTTGATGCATAAACTTTAAATGAGAATAATATGATAAACTTGTATCCCAGCTCCAAATTTACTACTAAAGAGCAACAGAGTCGTTTCACCTCTCTCATCACAGACATTTAATAAAATGAGAAAATTGAACCAAATAAGTAGTTGTCTCTGTGGTGTAGGAGAGAAACTGTGTGAGAATAAGCGGAGATATATTAGGATCAATGATGGAATTTATTATAAATAACCTTTCAATCTCTGTGTCCCACCATGACCCAAATGCATCAGAATCAGATGTAATTCTCCAAACCTTTGCTAATGCTCAGGTGCGAAAGCTCCACCCCAGGTGAGAGACACTAGGTTTCAACCCCCCATAAAGACCCCTTTGCCTCTGATGTGCTATGATTCTGTAAAAGGGGTAGATATCATTAACAGAGTTACTGTGATATCTTTTCCTAATAATCTGTGGATAGTAAATTCACATTTAGTTTAAAACAATAAAATGCTGAAAATCTGATTTATTTTGGTTTAAGAAAATGAAAAAAAATTGTAAGTAATTGGTTCCTTATACCCTTAGCCTTTGAGATGACATTGTAAGAGTTGGATTGCTCTGGGAGGGATTAGAATCTATGCTTCTTGTGAATGGGAGATAATCTGATATCTGGCAGATTCCCCCCAAGTAGAAGTTACATACAATGGCAGTTGCACATTGAATTTAGACAAGACCAACTAACACTGGATGAGCTGTTGGTCTGTAAACGCAGCCACTGACAAAGTTTATCTGTTTGACTTGGTTTTCAGACTCTTGTTAATATAGCCCATAGCTTTTATATGTGGGATATCTTGGGCTTCTTTCCTGTTTTTTTCTATGAAGGTCAAGTGTGTTCCAGCATTATACCCTCCAACAGCCTCCTGTACCTTCTGCTTTGTAACATTTGTCACTCTTGTAATGAATTGCTTGTTGATGTGTCTGCCTTCTGCACTAGAGTGTAAACTCCATGAGAGTAGGGACCTTGTCTGTCATGTTCAACACTGTGCCCAGCATGGCACCTGGCACATCATGGAAATTCAATAAAAACCTGTTGATTATAGATGCACTTATTTGCTTAAGAATTCTTTACATGTAAAGACGTTCCACAAATTAAGTCTTTATTAAACCACACAAGCGGGAAGCTTTAAAAATTCCTTCCTTTCTAATTTGTTGGTAAACCTCACTTGGTCAAATTTCCTGAGAATCCATGTCATATTCGAGGTCATCCTTCATTCTGAGGGTAAGAGAGAGTGCTACTTCCGGTGGTGTTTCACTGACACTATCATTCTTTGTGTTTTGAATATGTGTTCTGTGGCAACCAGGCACAATGATGTCTAACCACTCCAACTAAGTATATGACTGTGGGTATTGCAGCTACTTGACCACCTGATATGGCACTACAATGGCTGATGTTCAGTGTCATCAAGTTGAGTGTAACTCATAGTGACCCTAGGAACAACATACCTAAACCCTATCCAATTCTCATCAACCCTGACACATTTGAGTCTGTTGCTGCAGTTCTTGTAACAATCCATCTCATTAAGTGTCCGTCTTCCCTTTCACCGACTTCCTCTTTTCCAAACATGATGTCCCTTTTCAAGGAACAGCCTTTCCTAACAACACATCCAAAGTGTGTTAAGATGAAGCCTCTATCCTTGCCCCTAAGGAGCACTCTGATTTCACTTTCTTCAAGATCTGTTTGTTCTTTCAGCAGTTGATGGGCTAGTCAGCACTCTTCTCCAACATCACAGTTCAAATGTTTCTATTGTTCTCCTGTCATTCCTCTTTATTGTCCAATTCTCAAAGGCATAGAAGATGATTAGAAAGAAGTGGCTTGCGTCAGGCACACCTTAGTTTTTAAAACAACATCATTGCTTGTTAGTACTCAGGAGCGGTCCCTCACAGAAGATTTTTTCCAGTGTGACTCATCTTTTGATTTCTTGATTGCTGGTACCAAGAGTTTTGATTGTGGATCCAAGAGAGAGAAAATTGTTGGCAATTTCAACTTTTATTCTATCAAAATTTTGTCTACTGGCTTAAAGGTGAGAATTTTTGTTTTCTTGATGTTAAGGTATAATCCATATCGAAGTCCTTGGTCAGGTGCAGCAAACACCTCAGGTCCTTTTCCTGTTCAGCAAGCCAGGTTGTGTCATTTGCATAATGCAGGTTGTTAATGAGTCTTACTCCAATCCTGACGCCACCACAATAGTGCCAAAATGTAAGAAATCTTCATGTCTGAGCGGAAAAAACTCCCACATACATAACAGTCAAGGCCTTTGAAATAGACAAAGAGATAACTAAGATATTGAAGGGAAAATGAGACTTCAAATGAAAAATCTGCTTCATCCGTAAATTAAAAGCTTAATTTCCACAACTTCATCTCAAGGGGCTAGGGACAGAAGTTCAGAAGCATGACAAGAGCAGAAACTCATATCCGGATGAAACAGAAGTAAAATAGCTATATAGGGCGTTAGAATATTGAGAATGGGTTTTCGCTTCCCTATCCTATTACAGCCTTCTGAAAATCCACTGAAGGGTTAACTGAGCTGGTTGCCACTCAATTTCAATGGAAAAAAAATCCACTAAGAATTATAGTAGCACAGGGTATAACATTGCAGGCTGTTAATCAAAAGGTAGAAAGTTTAAATCTTTCAGCCCTTTCTGATTGGAAAAGTTGAGACATCTCCTTTAATAAATGTTGTTATTATTTTCTTTTTTAGAAGGATTTTTTAATTGTGACTTGAGTTAAAAATTACAAATTGGTTTGTATTCAACCATTTATATACACACTTTCATTTGTGACATTATTTTCAACCCCATAAATGTAAAATCCTCTTCCTACTTCTCTGTTAGTCTCAGTTCCACTTATTCTTTCATGTTTGTTGGTTGCTTTTAACTGTGATTTGCATGAAAGTTTACAAAGGAAATTAGCATTTCATTCAATTACAGAACTTTTGTTGTTGTTATGTGCCATTCAGTCACCTGCAACTCATAGCTACCCTATGTATAACAGCTCTGAAGCCTGTCCTGTCCTGAGCCAGTCTCACTGACTCCAAAACGCCTATCCTCATTGCCCCAGTTACTGTATCAATCTGTCTCATCCAAGGTCTTCCTTTCCTGTGATGCCCCTCCACCCTTTCAAGCATGCTGTCATTCTCCAAGGACTGTTCCCACCTGGCCATGTGCCTAAAGTATGTGAGATGGAACTTCAAAATCCTATGCTTCAAGGAGAAACTTCACCCTCTCCAAATCAGACCAGATTGTTTTCTTGGTGGTCCATGGTATGTTCAAGACTCTTCTCCAGCACCATGACTCAAAGGCATCGATTCTTTTTCTGTCATTCTTAGCCATTGTCCAGCTCTCTGATGTGTAGTAAGTAATTGTGAAGACTATGGTCTGGATCAGGTGCACATTAGACTCTAGACTGACATCATTGCTTCTCAGCACTCTGGAGAGGTCCCTGACAGCAGATTTTCCCAGTGTAATTAGTCTTTTGATTTCTTGACTGCTGGTGCCAAGAGTGTTGATTTTAGAGCTGATAAAGCTGTAATTGTTTCATTGTGTTGCCAATTGGTCCAGAGGTGAATATCTTTGTTTTCCTAATGTTAAGCTTCAGTCTATATTGGAGACAGTCTTAGAAACCCAATAAAATATTGCTGTGAGTCAGCCACAATAGGTTTATTTTTATTTTCCTTGAGTTTTAGTTGTTATTTTTTGTTGTTTATTTTGGTGATTTTCCTTTTAGTCATTTCATTTTTTTAAATTTATACTATTTTATTTACAAAATTCTAACACATTGTTTTTGAGAACTAATTCTTCCAATTTCCCTCACCCTCCCACCCATTAAATTATACAGCTTTATGATTAATTCCCCCAACCCCTGCACATCCTCATCCCTCTGCTTCCACCCTCCCCCACCCCCTTTTGATCCTTATACTCATTCTACAATAATGGTCTTATACAATATTTATCCTTGTGGAACTGAGTTAGTTCACTCAGCATAATGCTCTCCAGTCGCTTCCAAGTTAGGTAATAATTTACAAAATCATTGCTCCTGAGTTCAACCACAAGCAAACGGGCTGAGAAATTATGGCACATTTACACAATGGGTTTTAATTTTGATTTTTAAATTTATTCTTCTGCAACTCTTAACAATGAACCTTGAGTAAATAATTTTCCTAGTTCTGAAAGAGGACTAGAGAAGAGGTGAGTGAGGTTGCTGACATGAGGCTGCTCACTTCAAAAGCAGTTTTCATTGTTGGAAAATCAGTCAAAGCTGTGCAAAAGGAAGTAAAGTTGCAATTTTAGATCTCTTTAGAAATCCTATACCCTTTGGAGGAAAATTAACAAAGCAGGGAGAGGGGGAAAAAACATCTGAAAATGAGTTGACGGGTTGACTTGTATTTATCTCTATTTATCTAAGTGTACAGGGCTCGTAGCAGGTTGCAAATTAACACTTGAGGTCTGGATCTAAATAAGCCACAGGGGCCCAACAAGATCCTGCATGCCTGAAAACTAAGAAGGCCTAATGGTCCAGCTGTCACTTCCTCTGTTTGGCAGGCAGAGTTTGTGCCATTTCTTCACATTATCAAAGTCATACAGTATTTTTACATCTTTCAATAACACTCAGAAGTTGGCAGGCTAGAGCAAGGCTGCTTCCCTGCCAATATGCCAGATCATCTCTTTCCTGTTAACCCAACACAGTCCCAGCTTATTATTGTCTCAGTCCAGCAGGGTAGAGAATAAGGGAAGAACAGAAGATGCTTTTAAATGTTTATGAAGGAAACAAAGGTGGTCTATTTGAAGAACTAGAAATGATTTCTCTGCAGGGGTATAGGAAAGGGAGAAGAAGGAGCAGTTCTCAGCAGACCACCCTCTGTTCAGGTCAAGTAGGGGTGAATTGCCTGGAATGAATGTGAAAACAATAAAAGATGAGTGATGGCTGATCTGCTTTACAATCTCCAAGCACCAGCAATTCCAAACAATGCTGGTGATGAAATACACCTCCCTGGGGGCTTGTTCACCACCCACCCCTGGAGTCACAGTTGACCAAGACCTTACTTTACTGGAGAGGGAAAATGAAGCCCCATTGTCTTGCCCAAAGCCCTTCAGGTGGATGCCTTTATACAATCTAACTGCTTTTCTACCTCCCAGAGGCCTTTCTTCTCCTTCATGCTCCCTGACTCCAGGGTTAGAACTCACTGGTTGACCCAGCAAATGGGGAAAATCTGATCATGTTTTCCAAGTGAAGGGCTTCGAAAGTCCTGGGAAAGAGCTCAGAAACTCCACTCAACACCTGTCTTGTTTGTAAATTTGTATTTGAGATTTTCTGACATTTGTATTTGAGATTTTTTGACATTTACACTATTTCTTTTTCTCCTATTCTTTTTTTGGTTGTTGTTGTCATTGTTGCTATGTGCCATCTAGTTGCCTGCAACTCATAGCAACCCTATGTACAATAGCCCTAAACCCTGCCCTATCCTGTCTCTTTGTCTCTGACACACCTACTCCCATTAACCCAGTCAAGGAATCCGTCCATCTCATTGACGGTCTTCCTCTCTCGTGCTGTCCGTCCACCCTCCCAAGCGTGACACTCCCCTCTCCAAGGACTGGTCCCTCCTTGCAACATGTCCTAAGCTGTGAACAATCTCAATCGCTTAATATTTTTCTCCCCAGATAAGAAAATAAAACTATGTTGCTGTTGTGTATTGTCGAATGGCGATCAACTCATAGCTGACCCTCCAGAGAGTTTTCAAAGCTCATTAATTGCACAGACAATTGCTCATCTTTCTCCAGTAGAGCACCTCGTGGATTCAGCCTGCCCTCTGGATTGCAGCACAGTTTCTTAGCACTAGAGCATCAGAGCTCACTTAGTTTATATTTTTATTACTGTGAGAAACTTCTGTGGTTTTTGTGGGGTTTAGGGTTTTTTTCTTGGGTTTCTTTTTTTTAAAAATTTTTTTTTATTTGATTGTGCAGCTGATATGAGATTCAGTTCTGGAACTCAAGCACGTAAGAAATATAGTATGTGTCCTTGAGGTGGAATTGACTCCCAGATGACCCACCTGAGGGTTTTCAGAGACTGTAAATCACTTAAGAGGAGAGCTCCATATTTTTCCATCGGGACTCTGTGTCTTTTGATTGGCACTGGTATTGTTATGTGCCATCAAGTTGCCTGTGGCTCATAGCTACAACAGTTCTGAAGCCCGCCCTGACCTGAGCCAATCTCACTGACTCTGACACAGCTACTTCCATTGCCCCAGTTATTGTATCAATACGTCTCATTTTGTGTCTTCCTGTTTTGTGCTGTCCCTCCACCCTTCCAAGCAAGAAGTCCACAACTCAAAGGCATCAATTCTTTTTGTCATTCTTAGTCATTGCCCAGCTCTCTGGCACATAGCAAGGAATTGCTAAGACCATGGTGTGGATTAGGTGAATCTTAGTCTCTAGATGACATTGTTGCTTTTCAGTACTGTGGAGAGATTCTTGACAACAGATTTTCCTAGTGCAATTCCTCTTTTGGTTTTCTGAGTGCTGGTACAAAGTGTATTGATTGTGGAGCCCAGCAAACTGTAATTGTTAACAATCTCAATCTCTCCTCCATTTATCATGGTATTGACAATTGGCCCTGTGGTGAGAATTTCTATTTTCTTGATGTCGAGCTTCAATTCATATTGAAGACAACATTCCTTGACCTTCTGTAGCAAGCACTTCATGTTCTCCTCAGGCAAGGTTGTGATATCTTCATAACATAGGGTTTTTATGAGTCTTCATCCAATCCTGATGCCACATTCTCTTCATAAAGTCCAGCCTCCTGAACGATCTCTTTTGTAAATAGATTAAAAAGGTATGGAGACAGGACACAACCTTGATGTACTCCTTTCCTGATTTTGAACCATGCGATATTTCTTTGTTATTACTTGCTATGCATCTGAGAGCTGGACAATGAATAAGGATGACAGAAAAAGAATTGTTACCTTTGAGTTGTGGTGTTGGAGAATTTCACTGCCATGAGAAAAAACCAGTATATCTTGGAGAGGGTGCAGTCAGAATACTTGTTGAAGGCAAGAATGATGAGGCTTTGCCTGATATACTTTGGGCATGTTGCTAGGAGGGGTTAGTCCCTTGCCAAGGACATGATGCTGGGAAGGGTGGAGGGTCAACAAAGAAGAGGAAGACCTTCAGCTACCTCTACTGACTCATGATGACTGCTGCAATGGGCTCTTGTGTGTCAGGAAGTGTGAGAATGGCACAGTATAGAACAGGGCTATAAGTCATACTCAACTTGAGAGCACCTAGCAACAACAAATATTCCTTGCTATGTTTTAAGGACTCCTACCTGGTCAGAGTACAGGTTTCACACGAGCATCAAGTCTTCTAGGATTCCCATTCTCCTCAGGGTTAGCCACAATTCATTGTGATTCACATAGTCAAACACCTTTGCATTGTCAATAAAACACAGATCCATATTCTTCTTGTACCCTTGCTTTCAGCCAGTATCCATCTGACATTAATGTCAATAATGTCTCTTATGCCACGACATCTTCTAAATCCACCTTATATTTCTGATCGTTCTCTGCCAATGTACTGATCTAATAGTTTTTGAATGATCTTCAGCAAGATTGTACTTGCATTGGTATTAGTGATATTGTTTGATAAGTTCCACACTCTGTTGGGTCAAATTTTTTTGGAATGAGAATAAATATGGATCTCTTTCATGTGCTTGGCACTAACTCCCCAGCACTCCCTATACGGGGAATGCATATATGAACATGTCCAGGGCAGCATCTAGGTGTTGAAATATGTCAGTTAGTATCCTGTCAATTCCTAGGGCCTTGTTTTTTGACAATTCCTTCAGAGCAGCTTCAACTTCCTCCTTCATCACCATTGCTTCTTGATCGTACATTGTTTTCATTACATTTTTCTATGTCAGACAATTATTTTTGGTATAACAACTCTAATCCTTCCATCTTCTTTTAATGCTTCCTGGATCATTCAATATTCTGCCCATAGCATCCTTAAGTATGGAAACTTGAGACTTGAATTTGTTCTTCAATTTCTTCACTTTAATAAATGCTGAGCAAGTTCAATCCTTTTGATTTTCCAATTCTAGCTCTTTGCACATTTTATTATAATACTTTGCTTTGTTTTTTAAGCTGCCCTTTGAAATATTTTGTTTAGCTCCTTAACATCCTGCTTTCTTCCTTTTGCTTTGGTTTTTCAGCCCTTTAGGACAATATTCAGAGTTTCTTCTGACATCCATATTGGTATTTTCTTCTTCCTATGGATGTGTGCACCAATTTGTGCCATGAAATCTGGAGGATGACTGCCTGGCCAACTAACAGATCTATATTTATTTCTAGTCCCAAAACAGGTGACATGACAGAGTTTGAAATTATTGAACAATATCACTAATATCTTGGCAACAGGAATGACATCCACTTCCTAAACAAACAACATGTCTCAGGAAACTCTATAAACTTTGATATGAAACGATGATAGTTATAGAAAGGCTTCAGGCCTTTTGTTCATAGGTTTGCTATGAGTAGTACTCAACAGCAATCAACAACAACTACATCACTAATATTACATACAAACAAAATCCTACTGAAGATTAGCCAAAATGACTGGAACAAGCACATGGAAAGAGAACTACCAGAAATACAAGCTAGGTTTGGAAGACATCGTAGCACTAGAGATATTGTTGTTGAGTCGCTTGCGACTCTTAGCGACCCTATGTACAACAGCCCTAAACTCTGCTCTGTCCTGTGCCAATCACACCGTCTCCGACACACCCATCCCGATTACCCCATAGGGGTAATCAATCCACCTCATAGAGGGCCTTCCCCTTCTGCGCTATCCCTCCACCCTACCAAGCATGATGTCCCTTTCCAAGGACCTGTCCCTCCTTGCAACATGTCCAAAGTATGTCAGACAGAGCCTTAGAATCCTTGCCTCCAAGGAGCAGCCTGGTTTGACCCTTTCCAGGATGAATCTGTTTGTTTTCCTAGCAGTCCATGGTACCCTCAATACTCTTCTCCAGCACCACAACTCAAAGGCATCAATTCTCCTTCTATCTTCCTTAGTCATTGTCCAACTCTCTGATGCATAACAAGTGATAGTTACTTGGTAGAAATAATCTGCTTCCAAAGTAACAGACCTTCAAAAACCCTTTGTTTAATAGAATAAGCTTAGAGTGGATTAATAAATATGGCACCTGAAGCTGAGCCATCAAATTTGAAAGAATAATTGAGGAGGAATAGTTGTAAGCAGACAAAAATGATTGGAATATGTACTGTATAAAACACAATATAAATGAAAATTGTATAAAACATAAGGTACATGAATGAAACACAATGTATATTTATTATTATATGTATCTAAACCAATTTAAAAAGAGGGGGAAAAGACTTTCCAAAAATGTGAAAAGATAAGGTAATTGAGAGAATGAAACTGATAAGAATCTTAAAAATTATAGACTTCATATATGTTGTTTTTGTGTGCCATTAAGTTGGAACTGACTCATTGTTGATCCTCCAGCAGATTTTCAGAGGCAGCAAATCACACAGGAGAAAACAGTCCATCCCTCTCCTGTGGAGCATCTGGTGGATTCGAACTGTGCACTTTTGGGATTGCAGTGCAGCTTCTTACCACTAGTTCACTAGTGTTCTTTCTTTTCTTTCCCCCCTTCTTCCTTCTGTCCTTCCCTCTTTCTCTCTTTTACCAATTTTTGTCTTCTATTGAGTTTTTAGTAACTGGAACAGTACATCAACAGAAAACTACTAGAAATACATGCTGGGTTTAGAAGAGGCTGTGGCACTAGGGACACGTCAAATGGATCTTGGCTGAAAGTAGAGAGTACCAGAGGAATACCTATCTGGGTTTCATTGACTACACAAAGACGTTTGACTATGTAGATTACAACAAATTGTGGCTAACCTTGAGAAGAATGGGTGTCGCTGAACACTTGTTTGTGATCATGCAAAACCTGTTCTTGGCTCAGGAGGCACTCATCAGAACAGAGCAAGGAAACCGTGCATGGTTCAAAATCAGGAAAGGAGTACATCAGGGATTTATCCTATCTCCATAACTTTTCAGTCCATTTGCAGAATAGATCATTCGAGTAGCTAGACTTTACTAAGAAGAATGTGCGGTCAGAAATGAAAGAAGACTCATCAACAATATGTACTATGCACATGATACATTCTTGTTTGTCAAAACTGAGGGAGGATCTGAAGCATTTGCTGCAAGACCAAGGACTGTGGTCTCCAATATGAATTGAAGCTTAACATCAATAAAACAAATATTTTCACCACTGGACCAATTAGCAACCCCATAATAGATGGAAAATAAATTGAGTCTGTTAACAATTACAGCTTGTTCAGTTCAACAGTCAACACTCTTGGCATCAGCAGTCAAGAAATTAAAAGACAAATTGCATTAGGAAAATCTGCAGTCAGAGACCTCTCCAGAGTGTTGAGGAGCAACAATATCAGTTAAGAGACTAAGATGCACCTGATCCAGGCAATGATCTTTGCAATGACTTGCTCTGTTTCAGAGAACTGGACATTGACGAAGGATGATAGAAGAAGAATCAATGTCTTTGAATGTGGTGCTGAGAAGAGTGTTGAACATATCACGAACTGCCAAGAGAACAAACAGGTCTGTCCTGGAAGGGTGAAACCAAGTTTCTCCTTGGAGGCAAGGATTTTCAAGCTCCATCTTATATATTTTGGGCATGTTGCCAGGAGGGACCAGTCCTTGAGGGAGGACATCATGCCTGGAAGGGAGGTGGATGGTGCAGGAAAGGAAGACTATAGATTAGATTGATTGATTCAGTAACTGGAGGAATGGGCGTGTGTCAGGCACAATGATATTAGCTCATGATAGAGCAGGATTCAAAGCTTTTATACATAAGGTCACTATAAGTCACAGTCTGCTCATTGGCACAAAACAGCCACACAGCACCTCCATAGGACAGAGGAGAACCGTCCAATAGAATTGTACATACACTTGAATGTCTTTCAGAGTTGTCGATAAAGCTTTTCTTCCTTGAAAATGCTGATAGGTTTGAAGCAAAACTCTCTCTGTTAGCACTTAAGTATTTAACCATTGAAGCATCAAGGATCCTTTATATAAATGTGTATTAAATATATATTCATATATAAAATGTATGTTGTTGTTGTTGTTATGTGCCATCGAGTCGCTTGCAACTCATAGCGACCCTATATACAACAGCCCTAAACTCTGCTCTGTCCTGTGCCAATCGCACTGTCTCTGACACTCCCATCCCAATTATCCCAGTCACTGAATCAATCCACCTCATAGAGGGCCTTCCCCTCCTGCGCTGTCCCTCCGCCCTCCCCAACATGATGTCCTTCTCCAAGGACCAGTCTCTTCTTACAATATGTCCAAAGTATGTTAGACAGAGCCTCAGAATCCTTGCCTCTTGAATCTTGTCTCTTTAGCCACCCAGTATAACCCTTTCCAGGATGAATCTGTTTGTTTTTCCAGCACTCCATGGTACCCTCAATACTCTTCTCCAGCACCACAGCTCAAAGGCATCAATTCTCCTTCTATCCTCCCTGGTCATTATCCAGCTCTCTGATGCATAACAAGTAATAACAAAGACCATGGCCTGTATCAGACGCACCTTAGTCTCCAGAGAGACACCATTGCTCTTCCGTACTTTGGAGATGTCCCTAACAGCAGACTTTCACCTGGCAATGTGCCTTTTAATTTCCTGGCTACTGGTGCCAAGAGTGTTGACTGTGGAGCCAAGCAAACTAAAGCTGTGAACAATCTCAATCTCTTCACCATCCATCCTGATGCTGCCAATTGGCCCAGTGGTGATAAAATATACAGACATTTTTAATCACAAAATTTTTAATAAAACACAGACCTAATACACTCAAGTTGGTTCCAACTCATGACACTTATTGACTTTCTAAAGCTGCAAATCTTACTTGAGGCAGAATGGCCATGTTTTTCCTGGGGCGATTCTACCCATCTTTCTCCTAGTGGATTCAGACATCCAAGTTTTTGGTTAGTATTCTAACAAAGCCACATATAGAG
Organism: Elephantulus edwardii; assembly: GCF_000299155.1. Classification (NCBI taxonomy): domain Eukaryota; kingdom Metazoa; phylum Chordata; class Mammalia; order Macroscelidea; family Macroscelididae; genus Elephantulus; species Elephantulus edwardii. The sequence continues at coordinate 5,073,076 of NW_006399945.1, forward strand.
ATACAGAGATTGCATGAACTCTAGTGGTATAGTCAGCAGCAAGCTCCCCATGCTCCTCTCTCGCTGTTTCAACCCACCATGTCTCCTCAGGAGAAAGAGGGGCAATGTTTTCTTTGGAGGAAGACAACTATAACTTGTTTCCTCCTCAGTGACAATGAGTGAGTGGGGGAGTGAGTAAGTGAGTGAGTAAGTGAGTGTGTGTGTGTGTGTGTGTGTGTGTGTGTGTAATTTATGCTTACACTTTTTATAGCAGTAAACACATAGGGAGGAATCCTTAGTGTAGACACTCTTTCACTTCAAAGTTTTGCTGTAGCTCATCCTTCTGGGAAATCCCATGTCATCTTGTCCGAAGCCCTGCTTGATTCTACTTTAGCACCTTGATCTCTCTTCTCACAGAAATTTCCCTTTCCCTGACTAACCTTCCTTCTCCATCCCTGCGTTGTGGGTTGTTTATTATTGAATTTCCAATCATTTTATATTTATTATCACAAGTGATTTTATTTTTCTTTTGAAATGACTTATTTCACTCTTGGGTTTTTTAGATCAGAAAAAAACATTATTTAAAACCCAATTGGAAATGAAATTAATTCAAATAAATGCATTCACAAGCCTAGAGAAAGGCAAGAGTGGGATTAACTTCACCAACACCCAAATCATGAGTGATTTTCCATTTGATTTATCCATAAGAGGAAAATGAATTCATTACCCATGATGTCACATCTCTCTGAGTTATTTTCCAGGCTGACCTTCCTCCACCCACATCCCCTGCTTTCTGGAGAAGAGTTAAAATCATTTGTTTATTCCAAATCTCAGCCTTCACTGATGACCTCCACATGCCAACCATTTGTCAAATGCAAAGTCTTTTCCCATCTACTTTGTCAACACAGTATAAATAGAGACTAAAAAGGCAGGGCACACTTCAAAAGGGACAGGAACAAATAGGAATGAAGCAGGCGGGGTCATGCACTCCAGTGAGGAAGTGAGCCCAGGGCCTGGTAAGTTTGCTGTCTGGCTCCCGTTTCTTTCAGAGGTTTAGTTGTTGTCATATGTCATCAAGTCACCTGTGACTCATAGTGACCCTATGAACAGCAGCTCTGAAGCCTGCCCTCTCCTGAGTCAATCTCACCGTCTCCGACACAACTACCCATATTACCCCAGTTACTATGTCAATCCATCTCACTGGGAGTCTTCATCTCCTACGATGTCTCTCCACCCTTCGAAGCATGATGTCATTCTCCAAGGACTAGACCCTTCTGGCTACATACATGCCCACAGTATGTGAGATGGAGCTTCAAAATCCTTGCCTCTAAGGAGCAGCCTGGTTTCACCCTCCCCAGGCAGACCTGTTTTTTCTCTTAGCCGCCCATGGTATGTGTTGTTCAACGCTCTTCTCCAGCACCACAACTCAAAGGCACCGATTGCTCTTCTGATAAAACAACCTGTTGCCATTTTTGTTCACCTGACAAAGACAACCTCATATGTGTTGTACAACTTGTCCTACATGCTTTTCAGAAGATGATTAGAAGTAGACCATCAAGGCTTTTTTTCTTGTCACCTCTGGAGAGTCTCAAGCCTCCAATCTTGAGATGAGCACCTGTGAACCTACTGTCTTTGTGGAACAAGTGGTTTAAAAGAAACAAACACAACACAAAATAACTACCCCCAGGGGAAAAAGAAACCCAAAACCAAAACAACAACAACACAACAATAAACCCTCTTAGAATAACATCTACTCTGACGCAGCCTCAGTTTACATAACATTCTTTTAGAAATAATCTCCATTTTCCTCCGAAAAGCTTACTATACTTCAGAGTTTAAAAAAAAAATCCCACAGGTCCTTAGAAGGAACTGTCTGCTCTGGATAGTTTAACAAGTTCATTTCCATTTGGGACTCAGGTGGCCAATGCATTTGGGAACACTCTGCATGTTGGAGTCTAGCTTGCAGATGGGAAAAAAAAAAAAGAAGAAAAGAAATTACTTTAGAACTAGTTTGGCCTTGACTCAATTCTTAGCTCCAATATACATTAAGTCTGTAACCTTGAGAAAATTCTTTAATGGTGTAGTGGGAAATTACTGCCCTCATTTTCCCAAAAGTTTTTTTCTTTTTTTTTGTAATTAAATGAGTAAATATTGATAAAGGCCCCAGAAAGCACTTGTCACTTAGAAAGAGGTCAAGCAAAGGTATTTTTTTCTTTTGATGCTTTGTTCGCATCACAAGCTACCTAGAAATGTCAAATTCTAAAGAAGAGAAATGCTGGCAAGTCATAATCTCTGTTTTCCTAGGGAGGACTAAGCTCATGCCAGGACATACAGGCATAAATATGATTCCAAAAATAAACAGAAAACAGATTTGCTAAGAAAAGAGGGAACAATTAGTTATCCATGCTCTAATTCCTAGTTCTTGCAAGCATTTTAGAATGTTTCAACCTTTTAAAACAAATTTAAAGTTTCTCCTAACTCCAAGTCACATCATAGAGTGGACGTAGCAAGTCAGAACCGCAAATGTCCTTCAAAACCCTCTAGCTACTTTTCATACTTGTATGCAGTTCAAACGCGAAGATGGCTCATTGGCCTGAGTTGGAAGGAGCCAGCTGGACTACTCATTTTTGCTCATTCCTCATTTCAGAATCTAATACATATTTTCTTGGACTAGTAAATTTATTTACTTCACTCATTTTGATAAGGTAAGTAAAATAATATAGAGAAGATGAGGGGAAAAATACTTAATGAGTATTCTGTTCCCTAGGAAAAGGATTCATGGAAATTTTCAGTTTAGGACTGGGACAAGGACAGCATCCTGACACACGGAGTGTAGCATTTCTACCTGACATCCAATATTCACTTCTACATGAAGGGAGGGGGGAGAATCAATGACTATGACATTCCAGCAAATATATATCACCCACTCTGCCTTACAGGAAGGAGAATGACAGAGCTCAAAGAGAATATTTTGGAAGAATGCATTGCTTGCTTTATCTCCTCCAGGAAGCCAGCCTCCAGCAAAGTGTTTGTTTTTTTCTTTATAGGAGATATAGATGATATATATATGATAGATATAGGATATATACATATATATATGATATAGATGAGATAGAGATAGAAGATGATAGAGATAGAGAGATATAGAGATAGAGATGATAGAGATAGAGATGAGAGAGATAGAGATGAGAGAGATAGAGATGAGAGAGAGAGAGAGAAAGAGAGAAGGAGATGTGTATGTATAGCAAGCTATTTCTGAAGTGGATGCCACTCCTGCTTCCAAAACCTGTTTTAATATGGGAGCTCCACTAAACACTGTCCACTATGGGACTCTGCTCCCACCCTCTCATCCCCCTTGGATCCTCATACTCATTCTATAATAATGGTCTTTTACAGCATTTGTCCTTATGAGACTGAATTAGTTCACTCAGCATAATGCTCTCCAGTCCCTCCAAAGTTAGGTAGTAATTTACAAAATGATTGTTCCTGTGTGCTGCGTAGCATTCCATCATGTGAATGTATCATAATTTCTCAATCCATTCCATTGTGTTTGGACATCTGGGCTGTTTCCATATCCTTGAGGTGGTGAATAATGCTGCTATGAACATCGGTGTACAAGTCTCTGTTTGTGCCACAGTTCTCATTTTCTCTGGGTATATTACAATCAATGGAATAGCTGGGTCATATTGATTTGCTTCAATAGTAAGAAGACTAAATTTTGTAAAGATAAGACATATTTTTATCTAGATTTCATCAGCATAAAAGTTTGTTTTTGGCATCTATCTTCCTTTGCCTAATTACTTAATCTGTTTCTAATGAAAACAAACATGAGAGATGATATTTATTGCCCTCCAAAAAGATTCTATCATACTTAGATATCCTTGGTCTATCCCTAGCCTTTTACTGAGAACAGAACACTTATAGTCTTATAGAAATCTGGAGGGCAAATATGGTAAGTAGAATTTAAGAATATAAGGATTAGATAGGAGACACAGAGAGGGTCTGTGTATGTTAAGTGTATCTGTGAATCTGTATTTAATCGGGCTAATTTATATTGGGAATAACTGAAGTAAGTAGATCAGAATTCATAGACTTATTTTTTTTTCTAAAGAGAGGAAGAAAAACTTCATTTTCTAAATTTACATTTATCATTGGCAAAAATTCTATCTTTCTGGCCATTTGAACTTAAATATTTTTGTTATTTATTTTGATTTGAGTAAAAGTTTATAGATTTCTAATGAGTCGTCAAAACAGAGCAAGGAGACACTATATGGTTCAAAATAAAGAAGGATGTATTTTGTCTCCATACCTTTTCAAGAGTGTCTCCATACCTTTGCAGAGTGTCAAGGACTGCAGCCTACAAAATGGATTGAGGCTCAATGTCAAGAAGACAAATATTCTCACAACTGGACCAATTGGCAACATCAGGATGGATGGTGAAGAGATTGAGATTGTACACAGCTTTAGTTTGTTTGGCTCCACAGTCAACAGTCTTGGCACCAGCAGCCAGGAAAT
>NW_006399945.1:5078497-5079348 GCF_000299155.1 Elephantulus edwardii
TGAGGGACCAGGCTGGAGACTAAGGTGCACCTGTTCCAGGCTATAGTCTTTGCAATTATGTGCTATGCATCAGAGAGTTGGGATGATAGAGAAAGAATTGGTGCCTTTGAGCTGTGGTGCTGGAGAAGAGTGTTGAATGCTAGAACAAACAGGTTTGTCCTGGAGAAGGTGAAGCCAGAATGCTCCTCGAAGTCAAGGATTCTGAAGCTCCATCTGACACACTTTGGGCATGTTGCAAGGAAGGACTGGTTCTTGGAGAGGAACATCATGTTTGGGAAGGTGGAGGGAAGGCGCAGGAGAGGAAAATCCTTGATGAGATGGATCGATTCTGTGAGTAGAGTGGTGGGAATGAATGTGTTTGAGACAGCAATTTTGGCACAGGATAGAACGGTGTTTAGGGCTCTTGTACATAGGGTTCCTGAGTCGGAAGTGACTCGATGGCACATAAAAATAACAACAATATAGTCTATAAAAAAAGCCAAAGTTCTGGGTCCAAAGTAAACTATGCCCAGTTCAAACTCAAACTCACTACTATTTAGTTGATTCTGCAGAAAAATTAAACAAGATCCACACCTCACTCCATATACAAAAACGAACTCAAGTTGGATCATGGACCTAGTACTAAAACCAAGGACTATAAACTTCATTCAAAAAAAGCTTGGAAGAACATTAGTAGTCCTAATCCACAACATAAAGAGTCTTCCAACTATCCTGAAAAATTTAGAGTTAGGAGAAGCTAAAATAGATGAACTGGACCTTCTAAGAATCAAATCCCTATGCACATCCAAAAACTTCTCCAACAGGGTAAAAAGGGAAGCCACAGACTGGGAAAAAGTACTTGGTAATGACAT
>NW_006399945.1:5088536-5094319 GCF_000299155.1 Elephantulus edwardii
CAAGCATGGTCAAGTGTTCTGGGATTCCCATTCTTCTCAGAGTTAGACACAGTTTGTTATGGTCCACACAGTCAAACGCCTTTGCGTAATCAATGCAGCACTGATACATTCCTCTGGTACTCCCTGCTTTCAGCCAAGATCCATCTAACATTACTTACTTGAAAATCAAGAAGTACATTTCCTCCATACTATTTTCCTATTTTAGACAAATCATTCAGGAGGCTGGATTTCATGAACAACAATATGACATCTAGATTGGAAGAAAACTCATCAATAACCTGTTCTATAGATATGAAACAACCTTACTCATCAAAACTGAGGATGATTTGAATTGCTTGCTGTAGAAGATCAAGGACTTCAGGCTTCTATATGGATTGCTTCTTAACATCAAGAAAACAAAAATCTTCATGACTGGGATAATAGGTAATATCATGATTGATGGAGAAGAGATTGAAGTTGTTAATGATTTTGTTGTGCTCAGATCCACAGTCAACATCCTTGGCACCAGCAGTCAAGAAATCAAAAGACAAGTTGCACCAGGAAAATCTGCTCTCAAGAACCTCTCTAAAGTGATAAAGAGCAATGATGTCAGTCTAAAGACAAAGGTGTGCCTGATCCAAGTCATAGTCTTTTCTATCACTTGCTATGAATCTGAATGCTGGACAATGACTAAGGATGACAGAAGAAGAATTGAAGCCTTTGAGTTGTGATACTATGAACTGCCAAGAGGACAAATAGGTCTGTCCTAGAGAAAATGAAACCACGTTGTTCCTTAAGGCAAGAATTTTGAAGCTCTGTCTTATGTTCTTTCTTTTGGCATGTTGTTAAAAGGGGCTAGTCCTTGCATAAGGACATAATGCCTGGAAGGGCAAGAGGTGAGTGCAAGAGAGGAAGACCCTGGAAGAGATAAACTGACATAGCGGTTAGATATTTCAGAGACAGAGAATGAGGTTGGCTCTTGATAGGGAAAGGTTCAGAGTCATGATTCACAGTGTTACTACGAGTCATAGTCGACTTGATGACAACTAACAACAACAGCGGGCCTAGGTGTTTTCACATTGTAGTTGCTGTTGTTGTTAGGTGCTATGGAGTCACATATCGCTCATAGGGACCATATGAACAACAGATTTGAAGCCTCTCCTATCGGTGCCATTTTCATTATTTCTGACACACTGGAGCCCATCCCTACAGTCACTGTGTCAGCCCATCTCGTTGAAGGTTTTCCTTTCCTTTGCTGACCATCCACCTTTCCAAGCATTAATCTGATAGGTTCTCCAGTAATACTTGACTACCAGAATGAGGTAGGAAAGACAACCAACACTGAAAAATGAGAAAAGCAGACCAAAAAAGTACCAAAATAGTGGAACAAGTAGCAGATGTGAGAAAATGGTATCATTAGCTGGTATGATCACAGACAGCTCCAGAGAGGAGATAAGCAGAATTTTAACGTGAGGGAAGAGCTATTTAAAAAAAAGAAAAGGAAGAAGGAGAGTCCAGGAGGGAAACAGTACTTTTTCCCCCCAGGCACTGCATATGCAGAGATTATAGTACGGAAATAAACAAGAAATCTTTTCATTAAGTACGAGGATAGATTTTCCAAGGATAGTCTTGGTTGTCAGTGAGAGAAGCAGTGAGAAAAACCCATGAAGATCAAATCCTAGAATGGCTCAAATGTTGGTTTAAAGTAATTGAGTTTTATTATGAAGATAATTTAAAGATTTGGAAGATTCCTGGCCATAAATTTGGGAACCTCAGAGTAAATTGGTATAGCATGGTGCACAAAGAAAATCTCCGTCTTACCTTGGTGAGTAGCAATTGGAGTATCAGAAGCTTATGAACAGCTAATATAGACCTGACTATTGATTTCTCCACATCCAGAAAAATATGAGAAAAGCAAAGCAAAGGAGCCTAGAAACAATTAGTCCAAAGGACGAAAGAACATCAGCCTCCATGACCAGAAGAAGTAGGTGATTCACAACTGCCCACCATAATGATCACAATAGATAGTCCCTGATAGAGGGCATGAAACCCAAACTCTAAAATACATTAAAAACAGTATTATTATTGGAGGGAGCTCTGGTGGCCTAGTGGGAAGAAGCTGTGCTATAAAATAATCCCAAAGGCACACAGTTTGAGTTGAGGCCAACAACTTCTCCATGGGAGAAGGATGGGCAATCTCCTCTCTTGCTATTAATTAGCTCTGAAAACCCACTGGAGGGGCAGCTATGGGTCATTTCCAACTCAATGGTACACAACAACGACACCAATGATTACTGGAATGATAGATACTCATGGACTCCCTGAGACCATGCCTACAGTCATTCTTTAAAAATGGAAAAATTGCATCTCTGTTGGTCAACACTCAACCAAAGAAAAATCAGGCTTATCACATCAACATAGTAGCTAGAAGACACTTACTCTTTACAACAATCAAACACATGAGATCAAAATATACTTTCTCAGGGATAAAGCTCAAAAGGCAGAAAGGGGTGGGTTAGCACGATTACTAGAAACATAATAATATGAAGGAAGTGGGAAGCACCATGGCATTGCACTCAATGTCATGAAACAAAATGTCTGTAAATGCTCAGATGCAAAACATATTGGCTTTGTAAACTTACTAAGTCACGATAAGAAAGGGGGGGAAGAATCCTTCTGAATTCTTATAAAGGGGAACAGTATGATTAGAAGACTTCAATATTAAGCTATCAATTTGGTTGTTTTTGTTGAGTACCATCGAGTAAGAACTGACCCTCCAGTGAGTTTTTAGAGGCTGTTAATTGCACAGGAAGAGATTTCTCATCCTTTTCCCACAGAGGCCCTGGTGGATTCGAAACTTGTGCCTTCAGGATTGTAGTGCAAGTTCTTATTACTAGGCCACCAGAACCGAAATCATAGGGACAACCTGGGAACAAAAGAGTTAAGTGAATGACAGCTTTGTTGAACCAAGAGGACTTTATCTATTATAATTGTAAAAAATTTTGTCAAGAAGGGAAAAGTATTGCAGATAAAATGAAGGGACAATTATTAAGACAATTTAGATATGAAGACAGGATTGGAAAAGTTAAATCTCACAAAGATTTCAGGTGAAGTAGATGTCTGAGAAAATGGCAATACACATTCATCAACTTGGAAATCTCATTTAGAAATGAGCTCAGTTCGGACAGGGTGCACTTTGATCAGTCACTGCTCACTTGTGTCCTGCCCTTGAGCTCCGTCTGTGAAGACACAAAAAGCTTAACTCTTGCTGACTCAGTCCTATTTATTTCCTTCATATTTAGACTCAAGATTTCTTAGGAGTTTTGGTTTTGGGGTTTTGTTTTTATTTCTCACAAGATGTGGAAGTTTGCCAGGTTTATACCTGCTACTTTCACATTTCATAGCCATTTGTTTTCTTCCCACGATTGGAATGTGATGGTCCAAATTCAGGTCTACCCTGAATCTAGAACTCCTTTCTGAGTCCAAATTCACCCACAGACCCTTGCTTCTGTTTTATTCTCTGTCACCTAGTCTTATAAACTTATCATTTGGCTATCTTTCTGAATTTAAGAACTGCTGTCACTCAATCCTTATTCCACAAATAAATTATAGTCCTTAAATAAGAAAGCTAGTCTAAGATGTATTTGCTTTTACTTCAGCCCCTGTCATAGGTAAAATGGGGATATTGACCATTCTTCAGTGTTATAAATTGGATTGTGTCCCTTAAAGCAATGGTTATAAATCCTAATCTCTATGATTGTTATGTGCCATCAAGTTGCCTGTGACCCATAGCGATCCTATGTACAAAAGCTCTAAACCCTGCTCTAGTCTGTACCAATCTTATTGTGTCTGATAAACTTACTCTCATTACCCCAATCCCTGAATCAATCCATCTCATTGAGGGTCTTCCTCTCCTGCACTGTCCCTCCACCCTACCAAGCATGATGTCTCTCTCCAAGGACTGGTCCCAACTTGTACCATGTTCAAAGTATGTCAGATGTAGCTTCAGAATCCTTGCCTCCAAAGAGCAGCCTGGTCTCACCCTCTTTAGGATGAAACTACTTGTTCACCTAGCAGTCCATGGTATATTCAATACTCTTCTCCAGCATCATAACTCAAAGGCATCAGTTCTCCTTCTATCACACATAGTCATTGTCCAGCTCTCTGATGCATAGCAAGTAATTGCAAACATGGCCTGAGTCAAGTGCACCTTAGTCTCCAGACTAATATTGTTGCTCTTCAGTACTTTGGAGAGGTCACTGACAGCAGACTTTCTCAATACAATTTATCTTTTAATTTCGTGGCTACTGGTACCAAGAGTGTCAATTATGGAGCCAAATAAACTAAAGCTATTAACAATCTCAATCTCTTCATCTATCATGATTCTGTCAATTGGCCCAGTGGTGAGAATCTCTGTTTTCTTGATGTTAAGCTTCAATCCATATTGAAGACTACAGTCCTTGATCTTCTGCAGCAAGTGCTTCAGGTCGTCCTCAGTTTCAGCAATCAGAGTTGTGGCAACTGCACAATGTAGGTTGTTGATGAGTCTTCCTCCAATCCTGATGCCACATTTCTCCTCATACAGCCCAGCCTCCCAGATAATCTGTTGTGCATATAGTTTGAAAAGATATGGAGTTAGAATACATTCCTGGTGTACACCCTTCCTAATTTCGAACTATGTAGTGTTTCCTTGCTCTCTTTAGACAACTGCCTTCTGGTCCAGGTATAGGTCTCACATAAGCACAATCAAATATTCTGGTATTCCCATTCTTCTCAGGGTCAGCTACAGTTTGTTATGATCCACACAATCAAAGTCTTTGCATAGTCAATGAACAAAGAAAGACATTCCTCAGGAACTCCTTGCTTTCAACTAAGATCCATCTGTCATTAGCTATAATATCCCTACTACCAAGGCCTCTTCTAAACTCAGCCTGAATTTCAGGCAGTTCTCTATTGATGTGCTGTTCCAGTAGTTTTTGGATAATCTTCAACAGAATCTTGCTTACATGTTACATCAACGATATTGTTCAATAATTTTCACTCTCTGTCAGGTTATCTTTCTTTGGAATAAGAACAAACAATCCCATTTAAGAATGGGCTGTCATTATTATATTGATAAGGGATTTAGGATAGCCTAGTGGCAAGAAGCTGCTCTGCAATCCCAAAGGCACATGGTTTGAGAGATGGGCAATCTCCTCCCATGGGATTAACTGCCTCTGAAAACCCACCCACTGGAGGGTCAGCTATGGACTCTGCAGTATACAACAACAACACAACAAGGTAAGATTAGTGTGAAGTGTGTTTGAGCCAAACTATTTTGATGTATAAAATAAATTAGACAAGTAAATGACAGAAGTTAAGATAAGGTAAGAGAGATTCCAAGCCACATAAAGAGCACCCAGAAGAAGTTCAGAAGATACAACATCAATATAGAGAGAAATCCTTTCCCTAGAGTTGGAGCTCTGAATTTGGATTATCTAGCCTACAAACAAAGGAATAGATGGTATACCAATTGACATATTTCAGCTAACAGATTCTGCCCTGGGTATGCTCACCAAGTTGTGCAAAGAAATCTGGAGAACAACCACCTGGCCAAGTGACTGGAAGAGATCTATATTTGTTACCATCCAAAAGACGAGTGACCCAACAGAGTGTGGAAACTACAGAACAATATCATTGATTTCATATGCAAGCAAGATTCTACTGAAGATTATCCAAAACCGATTGGAACAGCACATCAGCAGAGAATTGCCAGAAGTCCAGGCTGGGTTTAGAAGTGGTCATGGTACTAGGGATACTGTAGC
>NW_006399945.1:5095274-5127238 GCF_000299155.1 Elephantulus edwardii
GAGGTGGATTGATTCAGTGACTGGGGTAATCGTGATAGCTGTGTCAGAGGCAGTGCGATTGGCAAAGGATAGAGCAAGGTTTAGGGCTGTTGTACATAGGGTCGCTATGAGTCGCAAACGACTCTACAGCACATAACAACAACAACAACAACAACAACAATAACCTACAAACAGTGGGAAGATCATTATCTGTTTTTTAATGGCATCACTTATAATATTTCTGTTACAGCAGCATTAGATAACTAAGGCATTCAGAGATGATGGGAGCTTCTTTCTCCAGTGACTACTTTCAGTCTCTAATCAGAAACAGATCTGCTGCTTGGCGTTTTTGAAAGCTTTGACGGAACAGTGTGTGGTAAAAACAAGACATGCAATTCAAATAGTAGTGATACAGCTTACACAGGAGGTCAAAATTAGATGTCCAGATTTTGGATTTCTCTTTCGAAACACATTTTTATTTCAGGTAAGAAAAGATTCAGATATATAGAGACACAAATGAGTCAACAGGAAGTTTTACCAGCAAAGCATTATCACAAAACACTCCGATCTTTCTTTTCTTTTGAACATAACATACTGGTGAAGAACTGTATTTGAGAAAGAGCAGAGCACTCTATTTCTACTTCAATAATTTTTGAGAAAGGAGGTTTAAAAATAAGCAGAGGTTAAAAGCCTGGACCTTGAGAAATTCTAGCACTAGAAAATAGGAAAAAGAAGAAGAAAAGGATCCTTAGGATAGTCAGAGGTGAAGTCTGGAGGAGGGCAGAGCCTTGTGGGGAGGCCAAGTGAGAGGTGGCAGGAGGTAACAAATTCTAAAGAGGCCTTCATCTCCCTGTTACAGAGGGACTGCTCTTTCCCACTCTTGTAACTCTTTGTCAAAAAAGAATTTGTGAGAGCAAAATCATGCAGGACAACAGGCTTGTATCTTATATGTTCTTGCTCAAACAAAGAGTCAAAGTAGGAGACCTTGTCAACTAGACAATGATGGCAAGGGTAGGATTGTTCTGTGGAACCCATGGACCAGGGTATGGAAGGCACAGCAGCTTTCATGCTTAGTTGTCGAGTCTGAAGGACAAATTTTCAAGATGCAAGAATAGAGAACAGGTTAAAATGTTCAGTCTGGTATCAAGCAAAAAAATACATCACGGCCTAGAGCCAGTAGATATTTTGGGAATGGCCTTTTTTCCAGTCTCTTAGATGTACCCTGCTGGAAGTCTTTCTATATATTTTTAAATGCTGTATTATTCAACCTTTGGGATGAAGATTTGCCATTTAATGGGAAGATACTATTCAATGTAGAGAAGGAACACTAAGAGCTTAGACAGCCTTCAGAAATTCTAATTATTTTTTATAATATAAGATTAATGCATAAAGTCATAGAAACAGCAAATATACCAGAAGTATGAAAGTCTGCAAATGTATGTTGTTGTTGTTGCTAGATGCCATTGAATAGAGTACTGCTTATTGAGACTTTGTGAACAATACCTCTGAACTCTGTCCTATCCCATGTCATCCTCACACTTTCTGACACTCTTAGGCTGCAAATTGAGTTGTCAGCAATTCAAAGTCACCAGCCACTACTTGGAGGAAAGACAAAACAATTTGCTTTTGAGGAAATTTATAGCCTTTAAAACCCTTTGGAGAAAATCTTCTCTGTCTTATTATAGGACCATTGCAATTTGGAATCAAATTGATAGCAATGGATTTAATTCTTTTGGTAAGATCAAGGGGCTGTTATGTGAACAGAGCAGGGAAACACTGAATAGTTTAAAATTAAGAAGGAAGTGCATCAGCGTTGTATTCTCTCTCCATACCTATTCAATCTGTATGCTGAGAAAATTATTTGAGAAGCTGGACTCTGTGAAAAGGAATGTGACATCAGGATCGGAGAGAGACTCATCAATAAACTGCATTTGCAGATGACACAACCTTTCTTGCTGAAAGTGAGGAGAGCTTGAACTACTTGTTGCAGAAGATTAAGAAATGTAGTCTTTGATATGAATTGCATCTCAATATCAAGAAAACAAAGATTTTTACCACTGGACCAATAGGCAGCATCATGATGGATGGAGAAGAGACTAAAACTGTCAGAGCTTCATCTTTCTTGGATCCACAATTAACACCCTTAGTACCAGCAGTCAGGAAATCAGGAGGCATAGTAAACTGGGAAAGTCTGTAGTTAAGGATCTCTCAAAATTATTGAAGAGTAATGATGTCAGTTTGAGAACTAAGGTGAAACTGATTTGGGCCATGTTTATTCTGTTTATTTGCTATGCATCTGCGGGTTGGATAATGAATACGGATTACAGAAAAAGAATTGATGCCTTTGTGCTGTGTCATTGTTGGAGAAGAACATTGAACATCCCATGGATGGGCAAAAAAAAAAAAACCACACACACAAAAAACCAACAACAACAAAAAACCTCACAACACCACAAAACAAAACAAAAAACACAGAAAAACCAAACCAAAACAAAAAAACCCAAACAACAACTGCTATGTTTTGGCAAGGATATAGCCAGAGTGCTGTTTGGAGGCAAGGATGATGAGACTTTATCTCACATACTTACAGCATGTTGCTAGGAGGGGCTATTCCTTGGAAAGGGACATGATTCTTGAAAGGGTAGAGAGTCAACAAAGGAAAGGGAGACCCTTAAGCAGGTGGAATTGACACAGCGACTGCCACAACGGGCTCAAGTATATCAGGAAGTGTGAAGATGGCACAAGATAGAACAGGGTTCAGATCCGCTGTTCATGCGGTCACTATGAGTTGTACTCAACTTGATGGCACTTAACAACAACAACAACATGATGCATAAGAACAGAGAAAGGGACCAGAATGAAGTCAAAAGATGTAAATTCGAGTCTAGTCTCTAATCTTTATTATTTGTTCAATTCTATGTAAAGTGCTAACATTTTTCTAGATCTCATCACAGAAAACGAATGACTCACATAAAGGTGGATACACCATCAAATGACATTTAAAAAGCATAATTGGTTTGAGGGAAGTTTCAGAATTCAAAAATTAAACTTTCAGGAAAGCAAATGGCCAGAATGTCCTGAAGGAAGAAGCTTTCATTTCTGAAACAACAGGGATCCCTATTATTGACTTTATTGTCAGGTTAATTAAGAACTCTGTTAGTAATTGTATTAAGGAAGCTGGTACATTGTCGGTTCTCTCTGACATGTAGACACTGTTGATGTTTGTTCAATAATAATAAGACAGATCAATCTACGGAGGAAAAAAAATGTTTCTTATATAGGAAACTTAAATGCCACTAACTCCTCATAAGAAATTCACATTTCCCCTTTGTGTTCTATAGAGGAATATGTGTTCGCCTAGAGGAATAAGCTCCAGTCACGAAGAGGGGAAGGTCTATGGGATGGTATCTTATTGCAAATCATATCTTGTTGTTATAACCTAGGTAACTTTGAGCAAGATAATTCCTTTATTGCTCTTTTTTTTCATCCACCAAAGAAATAGACTACTCACCCTACCAGGGTATGTACAGATTAAATGAGATATATTCATTAAAAATGAGCAATAACAGTTGGTGACTTTACGAGTGCAAAGTAGAACTTCTCCACAGGGTATTCAAGGTTGTGAGCTGGACTTTCAGAAACAGCACTAGACCTTCCTCCTGAGGTGCTTCTGTTGTTGTGAACCATTGCGTCAGAACCAAATCATTGCTGACTCTCTAGTTCAGAGGCAGTTAATCACACAGGAGGAGATTGCCCATCCTTCTCCCATGGAGCAGCTGGTGAACTCAAACTGTGTGCCTTTGGGATTGCAACACAGCTTCTTGCCACTAAGTCACCAGAGTCCCCTGAGGTGCCTCTGCGTGGGTTGAAATTGCCAATTTTAAAGTTAGCAGTCTAGCACTTAGGCAATGACACCATCAACGATTCTTAATACACGCAAAAATATGACTAGTAGCACTAAAAGAAGAATATAAAATGTAGTTCCCATTTAACCATATTAGTTCCCATTCATCAAATTGGTTATATATATATATACTTCTAAGGGTTGTAAGTGATTTTTAGAAACTGAAGAAACTCTAGACTGGCCAGCAAAATGGTGCAATAAAATTCACAGTCAGTCTCTGGATTGGAGCGGAAAACAAAAGATACCTTTTCTCACTGATCAGAGAAGTTAGGATTGTCTTTTCTAAGAAGAATAGTTAAGATTTCCAGTGAAATGCCAAACATGTACTTAATTAGGACATTTATATTTTAGTCCTGAATTTTTAAGAGAACCAAACAATAGCAACAACACAACAGAATGATAGAATGGCATTGAACATCTCAAGGTATTTTTTCTCCTTTTTATAATTAAGGTCTTGAAGAGATTTGAAGAGATAAATGGAATAGATTCAGCACATGTTTGGAAGACAGTTTAGAAGAGTAGAGAGCATGTAGAAACCGGTGTTAAGCTCTGAGTTAGCCATTTATAGATTATGAACCCTTAATCACTGCTTTCCAATTATTTTCATTTTCTCAGTTATAAAATAAACTGGTGGGGGGAACGCCTATCATCTATCCTAGGTAAATTGGTAAATGCAAATAACATATGAAGTGTCTTTTAACCTAGAACATTACACTTATAAGAAATTTGTAATTCACACAGTACTGTGATCTACTTGGACCTGAGGAGGAACACTCAAGGAGTATAAGTAGCAGTGCAGATGTCTACCCGGCTGCATCCTGGGGGTGAAACCATCATCATCACCCTCCATTAGCAAGTCCTTGGTGATCCAGACAGCGTGCAGCTGCTACAACTTCTGCTCTATGCCCCATAAATTGCTGCCCTTAATCCCCCAGTACTCCTTTTGATAGTTTGTTGTTGCTTTTGTCACTCTTTGACCTGCCACTGTTGACCTGATAATTCTCTTTGAATAGCTGGCTTTGACCTTGTACTCATGAAACTGCTGATGTTGCTTTGTAAGGTGACTGGAAATACTTCCCTACTGACTCTATCATTCTTATTGAGCTTTCTTAAAGAGTAAGTTAACATCAAGTTCCTGAAAAAGAGCCTACGGGGAAAAATACTTTTAATGTTAGGGTGTGGGAGGAGGTGGGAGGGAAACACAAAAGGTAATACCTCAGTGTCTATTGGGCTATACATTAGTTTTTACATGAATTTATTAACAAATTACCACTAACTTGATGGTTTTCAATACCAGAAATCTTTTCTCTCACAGTTATTCAGGATGTTGTTATGTGTCCACAAGTTTGGTACAATTTATTGTGACCCTATGAACAACAGATCTGAGCCTTGTCCTAGCCTGTGCCATCCTCAGCATCTCTGACATCCCTGAGCCCTTTGCTGCAGTCACTGTGTCAATCTATCTCACTGGGGACTTTTCTCTCCTTCCTTGACCCTCCATCTTTCCAGAATGACATCTCTCTCCAAGGAAGATCCCCTCCTAACAACATTTTCACACAGTGTGTGAGTTGAGACTTTGCCATCCTTGTCTCTAAGGAGCTCTCTGGCTGTATGTAACTACTCCAAAGCAAATGTGCCTATTCTTCTGGCAGCCCATGGCTTATATCCAGTACTTTTCTCCAATATTACAACCCAAACACATTGATTTTTCTTCTGCCATCCTTATTCATTGTCCAGCTCTCAGATGTATATTAGGAGACTATAAAGGTTATGGTTTGAATCAGGTGCACCTTAGTATTTAAACTGATATCATTACTCTTCAGAACTTTGGAAAGGTCCCTGACAGTAGACTTTTCTAAAGCTATACATCTCTTATGTCCTGACTTTTGTTAGCAAGGGTGTAGATTATGGATCCATGCAAGACGAAATAGTTGACAATTTGAATCTTTTCTCAGTCTATCATGATGCTGCCTATTGGCCCAGTGGAGAAGACTTTTGTTTTCTTGATGTTGAGATGTAACCCATATTGAAGGCTGCAGTGTTTAATCTTCTGCAGCAAGCATCTCAAGTCCTCCTCATTTTTAGCAAGCAAGACTGTGTCATCTACATCCTTCAATCCTGATACCATATACTTCTTCACACAGTTCAGCTTCTCTAATATCTAGAAATACTAAAACAAGGTATCAGCAAGGGCACACTCTTCTCAAAACCTCTAGTGGACAATCTACTCCTTTTCTCTTCCTGTTTCAGGTGGATGGTTTTTAGGAAAAAACTTCAGGTTTTCCTCGACTTTTAATTTAATAACTCCAAACTCTGCCTCTGTTTTCACATAACTAACATCTCTTCTTTTTATATCTTGCCTGTGTGTCTTTTTTAGAACACTTTGGTCATTTGATTCAAGGTCAGCTATTTAGGATTATTTTAGCTCAAGATCATTAATGTAATTACATACACAAAGATTTTTCCCACCCAAATAATGCTGACTTTCTGAGATTAAAACATAGACATATCTTTATTTGAGGTCACTAACCCATTACAACCATGAAAGGGCTAGTAACTATGAATTCACTGTGAGAGTCTATTAAGATAGACCGGGCAAGAGAGATGATGATGAAGACTAGGCCTGTTATAGTAGACACTATGAGAAGTGATCAGATTCAATAGCTATACTAAAGCAGGTTTGCTGGTCAACTGGGTATGAGTCATGAGAAAATAGAAGCAATTAAACGGTGACAGGGTTTTTAGCTTGGCCACTGGAAAACTGAACTTTTCCTTATTGAGTTCACTAATCAGTAACAATTGCTCTTGTATCTGTTAAGTCTGAGGAGCATATTATGTACTCAAATGGATACATCAAACATTCAGTGGGATACACAAATCTATATGCAAAAATGAGTAAAAATCTATTTCCTAGGAGCTCATTGAAGTAGTTTGTGAGAAGTATACGTACAGACAGTCAGTAATAATTCACCTTGAAAATAGCTTTAAAAGGAGGGAAACTAAATCCTAGAAGTCCTAAATATGTGAGTTTGGAGTTGTTTGGAGTTTGGTCATAAAGATGTTTTAGGGATCTGCCTCTGAGTAATCACTGAGTAACTTCACAGAAAGGAAATCATGCTGAGGAAAGTGGGAGTGAGGTGAGGAACAGGAGTTTGACTCAGAGAAAAAGACTAGGTATTATCTCTGGAGAGAGCAGACTTGGATTAAGAAAATGGCATCACTAAAATGCCTCCGTCTCTTTCCTAGACAGAGGGCTTGGACCATTCTGACCCCTATAGTCAGTGCCCAGAGAACTAGCGTGACCAGTACCCACACAGGGAGATTGTTTTCTAGAGGGCAGTGGCGAGTGTTACCAGAGAACCAAGATTCAGCTGAGGGAAAAGGGTAACCACAGCAGACAGATCAGGAAGTTTGTAAGCCACTAGGAGAGACCCAGGGACTCCCAAGGAACACCAGGAGATGGGTGGCAGCCACCTCACACAAACCTGGAACTCCTGCTGGATTATTAATGCCTTTGTCCTTTTTTTGTCCCTGATCTCTGTGGCTCAGGGAACCACAGAACATTGAAGATGATTATCTTTGCATTGAATGGGAAAGAGGTGAGAGAGAAGAGCAGATATAAAAAAAAAACCAAAACAGCATAGGCAAAAGCCCAGGGCCGTAAAATGCCCTGGCATCAACAGAGCACTTTGCTGTGCTGTGGTAGCCACATTCGAGCACAGACACATTAGCTTTATGAGAGAAGTTTAACGTATAATTGACTTCTCCTAGTTTAATGAATGGCTATTAAAATGAGTACATACCTAATTATAAACACCCCTTTGGGTGGTAGTTTTATCTATTTGCTTGTGCACGTGTTCTTGCAGGTTCCAGTGTATGAATCTATGAGATGAAAATAATGGAGACAGAAGAGAGGAGAGGAAAAAGAAAGATTTAAGCTTGGCTGGTACTCACCTATTTGCCCCTCCCCTCCCAAAGTCCCACAGTTCTGTTCAATTAGAGAGGCAGGCTCACCTGGAGCCTGGAAGTGATGCCTCTATAGCAAAGCATGAAACAGCATTATGATATGCAGCCAATGTTAGGCTGACTACCCCTCTAGCATAAAATCCTGTTAGGATGCAATCAGGACATGCAGCCCCAGAGCTTTCATATGTCAGAATGTTGGATGTCTGGAGGTCATGCATTGGTGTAACTTTTATTGGAGCAGGAAGAAAGAAGATGGGCAGAAGAGCAGAGATACTATCAAGACTCTTCCAGAGCGATGCCCCTGAACTGCCCCCTCCAGTGGTCCCATCCCCACCAAGAGCAGCCGCATCGCCTATACTTTCTTATAGGTGTGTCTGGAGAACACATCTCTGTGTCAGCTCCATCCTAAATGCTCAGGAAGCAAAAGGTTTCAGAGATGAAGAGTGAAAACATCACTGTTCTGCTGAGGTTTATAGTAGGAAACTCAGAGCTGTTTGATGCACACCTCAGACCCCTTGGGAAAGTAGCTATTTTTATTTTATCCAAAGGTTTACAAAACATAAGTTAAAGCAACAAGCCAAAGAGGGGAATCTTACCTAGATCTGAAAGTGGACAAACGCCCACATGGAGGACATTGACTTTGTTTGTAAAGATGTGAGAATGGCAATCTTTCATAATTTACATACTGTTAAATGCGTTTAATAGCTCTTTTCTGTTCTAACTGGATTAGTCTATACTGCTTGGTTTTTCTGCTATCATTTTCTCTAGCATAAGTCAGATATACTGGGGAAAAAAGTGGATATTGCTATTTTTCAATAAAGGAAAGGAAAAAAAGGAAGATGAACTCATATGAATCTTCAGTTCTGATCTGCAGGAAAGCACAGAGATGCCTGGGCATTTTGGTGAAGCCGTCAAACTTAGCACATAGATGTATGTATTGATCCCATTCAGCGTCGGCTGTGCTGAAACACTGATTTATGAAGGAGTGAAGTGGCAACATCACTCAGGAAAAAAATATGCAGGTAGATATTGTAGTTTATAGGAATTTATTGACATAAAAATGCTTTGCTTCTTATAATCAGGAGAGAAAAACCACAAGCTCTCTTGTCATTTTAAGAAGTAATTGTGGCTTTGTGGTGAAGAGTGCTCTACACTGTTTACACGCTTTAAATCTTATAGTGCAAACCCTTTAACAATAGAATAATATTTTGCTTATCTGTACAATTTGAATGTGGTGTAGTTCTGTCTGGAAAACAGACAGGTCAGGAAAACTGTAAGTCTGGAAAAATGCCCAATCAGGAGCCCAGCAGAAGAGTGGGAAAGTGCTTCTGGGGATGCGAAAAAGCAGGTGCTTATGGCAGGTGAGGGCTTTATTAAATCAAAAGTGTTTTTTTTTTTTTAATTTCCTGTGTCAGGAAAGTGGAGGAAAGCTGAGAAATGGTGCTTTCATGACCACCATAGTAGCCTAGGGGGAGCTCTGGTGGGTAAGGCATTGCACTACCAACTTAAAGGCAGACAGTTCAAACCCACCAGCATCTCCTCATAAGAAAGATGCACAATATCCTTCCGTGAGATTTGGAGTCTCTGAAAATCTCCTTGAGAGTCATCTTTGAGTTGATTCAGACTCCACAGCATATAACAACCTGACCTCCATGTTGCTGAGCCTAGTATATTTATGGGTTCCCAGAGAATAGACTTCTCATAGAGCACATGGGACCAAGAGTGAATGTAGGTATGGAGATGTCTTTCTTCATGAACTCCATTCTTGGACTTAGTCTTTCAGGAATTGATAATATTCTTTCAAAGAAAGAATAACAGAATAGGAAACTATTAATAAGCAATGTTGTTGTTAAGTGTCGTTGAGTCGCAGGCCACTCATAGCGACCCTATGAAGGAGAGTCCTCCACGCTTGGGTGCCTTTCGTCCTCTCTCCAGGTTCATAGGGTTTCCAGAGGCAAGCTATTATGGAAGTGGATGACACTCCTCCTTCTAAGATTAATAAACAATGTTGTTGTTGTTATGTGCCGTCGAGTGGTTTGCGACTCATAACGACAGCCCTAAACCCTGCTCTATCCTGTGCCAACCACATTGTCTCTGACACACCCATCCCGATTACCCCAGTCACTGAATCAATCAACTTCATAGAGGGTCTTCCTCTCCTGCGCTGTCCCTCTACCCTACCAAGCATGATGCCCCTCTCCAAGGACCTGTCTCTCCTTAAAACATGTCCAAAGTATGTCAGACGAAGCCCCAGAATCCTTGCCTCCAAGGAGTAGCCTGGTTTAACCCTCTCTAGGATGAATCTGTTTGTTTTCTTGGCAGTCCATGGAACGTTCAATACTCTTCTCCAGCACCACAGCTCAAATCCTCCCTAGTCATTGTCCAAATCTCTGATGCATAACAAGTGATTGCAAAGACCATGGCCTGTATCAGGTGCACCTTAGTCTCCAGAGAGACACTGTTGCTCTTGAGTACTTAAGAGAAGTCCCTAACAGGAGACTTTCCCATAGCAATACGTTTTTTTAATTTCTTGGCTTCTGGTGCCAAGTGTGTTGACTATGGAGTAAAGCAAACTGAAGCTGTGAACAATCTCAATCTCTTCGCCATCCATCCTGATGCTACCGATTGGTCCATTGGTGAGAATCTTTGTCTTCTTGACATTGAGCCTCAGTCCATACTGAAACCTGCAGTCCTTGACCCTCTGCAGTAAGTGCATGAGGTCCTCCTCAGCTTCAGCAAGCAGGTTGTGTCATCTGCATAACGCAGATTGTTGATAGATGATAATAATGTGATAAGTCCTTTACAGAATGATTAGATCATGAACACTATATTGGAACAGATGAAGGAAAGAACTATTTAAAGGGAATATATGAGTAGCCTTCTGGGTAAGACAACAGGCCAGAAAAAAAAGGTATATTGCAAAGAAGATTAAGGGAAGGGAGAGTGAGGGGGTATGGAGGAAATTGCAACAATGAAAATTAAGGGAAAAATGTAAGTGAACTGAGGGAGAAAAAGGGAGAAGGAGGGAGGAAAGTGTGCAGCAATGAATAAATGAAAATTCAACATTTCTCTAAACTTTCATTAAAATCACAATTAAAATTAAAAGTTTTATTTAAAAAATAAAGTTGAAAACCAAGGAACTCATGCAATATTATTCAAAATGGGTGACCCTGGAGGATATTATGCTGAGTGAAATATCTCAGTCACAAAAGGACGAACACTGCATAGTGTCACTGCTATAGAATGGGACTGACATCAGAGTTAGGGTAAGAATGAGAAAAACTGTATGAATTATGTATACTGCATTGAAACGAATGAGGGAGAGAACAGTTTAAAAGTAATATATTTTAGGGCATTATAATTATCATAAGAGTCCGGAATGAAGGTTGCAGAGTGGAGTATACTCGGTGTGGGGTTGTGGGGGGCGGGGGGATTGTATACCAATGAAGGAATTTTTTTTTAATCTTCAAAGAGAAGAGCGAACTGGGGGTGGGGTGGGGTGGGCGGGGAGAAAAATGCAACCATGAAAATAATAAAAAAAAATTGAGTTAGAACTGACTAATAGATCCTCCATTGTGTTTCTGAAGCTGTAAATTGCATAGGAAGATATTGTACATCTTTCTCCCAAGGGCAGCGGGTGGATTCGAGCTGACAGAGAAACACAACCTATGTATTAGCAGCACAATTCCCTGTAAAGCATGCCACCGGAGTTCTACATGTGGTGACTAAGAAGATCAAAATTGTGCAGAAAGGTCAAATATTATGTACTATTAGAGGGTTGTTGTGTCGTTGCTAGGTACCATTGAGTCAGAATCGGCTCATAGCTGACCTTCCAGTGTGTTTTCACAGGCAGTAATCACACAGAAGCAGGAATGGCATCCACTTCCGAAAGAGCTTGCCTCCAAACACTCTGAACCGGGAGAAAAGATGAAAGTTAAACTGTTCAGGTTTTTCTTTCATAGAGTCTATGACTTGACAGCACCTAACAACAGCAACAATCACACAGAAGGAGACTGCCCATCCATCTCCAGCAGACCATCAGTGGATTTGAACTGCGTGCCTTTGGTTGTAGTGCAGAATTCAGTGAAAATCTAGGCCACCAAAGCTCCCTACAGGTTTTGCACTATAAAATTTGAATCGTACTGATGAAAGTATTTAACTTGACATCTAACACAGTTGTTGAATGAAATATTAAGTCCACTATTTTTTTCCAAATGCAGCACCATCCTGCATGTCACGACCTCATTGTCAAACATTTTCTTCTGTCTCAGTTTGCTGCTGTTATTAGCTGCTTTTGAGACAATTTTAGCTCCTATTGATCCTGCATACAGCTGAGCTAAGTGCTGCACAGTCCTGCATCATCTCAGTACTCACTTGTATGCCCCCAGCATTGCTGTGGCTGTGATGTAAATTGAATGTGTTCTCGTAGTCTCTAGGGAGTTGTACTACTAACAAAAAGGCTGTACTTCTCTATCACTTTTAATCCACTCTTTGCTACGTAGGAAGATGAGCAATCTCTTCTCATATGACTTGTTGCTGTGAGGTGACATTAAGTCAAATACGACTCTTAGTGACCCTATGAATAGAAAATCTGAACTCTGTCCTAGTCTGTGCCATCCTCACAATTGCTGATTGCTTCAGCCAACGGCTGCAGTAACTGTGTTAGCCCACCCACTTGATGGTCTTCCTCTCCTTCACTGTCTTTCTACATTTCCAAGCATGATATCCCTCTCTTCTCCTAGCAACTTACATAAAGTATGCTCCTTGGAGGCAAGGATTCTGAAGCTTCATCTGACATACTTTGGGCATGTTGAAAGGAGGGCCAGTCCTTGAAGAGGGACGTCATGCTTGGGAGTGTGGAGGGACAGTGCAGGAGAGGAGGACCCTCTGTGAGGTGGATTGGCTCAGTGACTGGAGTGGTGGGATGGGGTGTCGGAGACAGTGAGATTGGCACAGGATAAAGCAGGGTTTAGGGCTGTTGTACATAGGGTCTCTATGAGTCGCAGGTGACTCGATGACGCATAACAACAACAGCAACTTTTGTGAGAATAAGCTTGATTATCTTTGACTCCAAGAAGCCCTCTGGCTGCACCTTCTCCAAGACATCTATCTGTTCTTTTGAAAGTCCAGGGGATAATCGCACTCTTCTTAAACACCACAGCTCAAAGACATCAATTCTTCTGTCATCCTTATTCACTGTCCATCTCTTAGATGCACAGTAAATGATTGAGAAGACCATGATGCACCTTAGTCCTCAAACTGACATCAAATCTAGGTATAGGTTTTGCATGAGCACAATTAATTGTTCTGGGATTCTCATTCTTCTCAACACTAACCATAATTTGTTATGATCCACACTGTCAGTTCCCTTTGCACAGTCAGTAAATAACAGATACATTCTTCTGATATTCTTTGCTATCAGTAAGGATTCATCTGACATCAGTAAAGTTATCCCTGGTGCCACAGCCTCTTATAAATGCATCTTGAACTTCTTATATGATTTATAGCCTTTAAAAATCCAATGAAGATCAGTCATGAGTCAGGACTAACTCAGTGATCATGAGTTTTGAGTCCACTCTAGGGAGCTCATATTTTAGTTATGTAATTGGACAATGTAATTTTTCAGCAGCTAAATTTGGCAGTCAAGCCATTATTCTTAGTCTGTCTTAATCTAGAAATCCAACTACTATCTGTTACTGTGGCTAAACTTTGTGATGTTTGAAAGAGTGATGGCCTCTTTTCCAGTAACATAGCAACAGTCCAGCCACCAGAGTATGACAAACTAACTGATGGAAGACATCTCGGTTGAATGGGAGCAAAATGCTTCTGGATCCCAGACTATTTTGTGTCCCTCAAGCTCAGGTCTACTAAGTGGTAATCATTGTAAACTTTGCCAGAGGGTGAAGTGTTTCTTCTACAAAAGAGAAGGTAACGTAACATAATCATTTATCCTATGGTAGTACTGCATTGTTTAAAGAGAGACATAAGCGTTGTGAGGTAGAAGGAACAATAAGGCAATCAATGAAGCAAGGCCCCCCAATCCTGTTTTTATAGCTCATCAGAAACATAACTTTGAATTATAAACATTGTTACACAAGAATTTAATTTTCCCTGCTTTGTTTTCCAAATAAATGATGATGTTCCAGTCCCCAATGCTCAATTTGAAAAGATTCAGTGAACCTGTGCATTGAAAGTGAATTACACCACCATCAGATGCTGAGCCCTCCTGAAGCTGTTAAGCCTCAATATATGTTTTTAATATTAGTTGATGTGGATTTAATATAAACCAAGTATCCTAGTTAATTAAACGTGTTGCTAGGAATATTTTCAAAGCTTAATTCAAAGTCATATTCAATGGCCTTGGGCAACATTTTCATATCACTGGAGTATTATCAGTTCATCTTGGGTGAGTAATAAACACTAGGAAGTAGGCAGTGAAGAGTGTGTTTTCCTAATACTGGTTATTTTATACGCATGTGTATATTTGTTTAGAAAACAAAATGAAACAACCACCACAATAAAACATTGATTCTCAGCAGTTACTTTCTTGGTAACCTGGGTGATTCTTCTTCTCTTTTCTCTTTGTTAAGACTTTTAGCGAAAACATATGGATGCCCTCCCAAAATACAGCTGACAAGCAGATTTGCTGTGACTGGTCCTTCAAGGCAGTGCTTCTCAAATGACTACATAACCACTGCCCCTCCCCCCAATGCCAGGAAATGTTTGCCAATATCCAAAGGCATTTTTCATTCTCCTGGCTAGGGGAGTGAGATGTGCTACTAACATTTAGTAAGTCTACTTAATGGATGCTGCTAAACATCCTGCAATGTGTAGGGTAGCCTCACTAATGAAGAAGGAAAAGACAAATTATAAAGAATCAATTTGCTGATGTCCCAGGCATGTTAAGAGTAGCATTTCATTAGGAAGATAAGTCTTCGTGCCTTCCAGTCTTCGTGTACGTGCAAATGTGTGCAAGGTTTTAGGCTTCAAGCTGCATCTCCAAACTACTTTCTTTTCTAGTCTTTATTTAAGTTGTTCTTTCCCATATCTCCTATCTCTGGACTTATATATACATTCACTTACAGATAAACACATCATATAATATGAATTTAAACATAATCTAATTGCCATCAAGTCAATCGTGACTTATGGCAACTCCCTGTGTGTCAAAGAAGCACTTTAGAGTTTCAAGGACTGATTTTTTTTCTTTTATCCAGTAAATCACTAGGCATTTCTTCTAAAACATCTCTGAGTGGATTGAACCTCCAACGTTTTGGTCACCAGCTGAGCACGATACTGCTTGCATCATGTATTGTAGAATAGAATAACATTCTTAATCTTAGCCAGCCAAAATAAATGCATAGACAGGTTTGCACAAATTTATTTCTCCAATTAGAACAGAAGCTCTTTCTCTCTTACCAGATGCACCACGCCACTTAATAATTACCCTCAAAATAGGTCTGGTACATATTTACTTCTTGATGGGAGGATATATACTCAACTGCATTTATCCATTTGCTAAAATTTACTTCATTTCCTTAAGTGAAACAAAAGCCTAAAATAATCAAGCCACAATAGAAAAGAGTAAGACAAAACTTGACTCTTGATTAGCTATGAATACAAGGCCTTATAGAATTTTAAAACTTGGCAGAAGAATTAGTTTTGGCTATTCTACTATCATAGAGATTAATAAGTAGTCCTTTGTCTTTAAGAATCACAAAAGAATCCAAGTAAAGAAAGAGTTGGATATCTCATGGTTACACATACCAAGTTGGATATCTCAAAGTTATGCATACCAAAGTGTTTGAAGAGTTCTAAGGAGAAAGGGGCTTGGTCTTTAGATCTGAGAAATTTTGGTATAGAGGGATGAAAGGAAATTTTCAGTCCTCATAATGTATTGCTTTGTATGTTGTGCTGCTAATACATAAATTCATAAACATACACACACATAGATGCATACATATATTTATTGTTATGTGCTGTTGTGTTGACTATGACTCATAGCAATCATGTGAACAATGGCTCTGAAATTTTCTCTATCCTGAGCCAACTTTATGGTCTTTGACACACCTGACCCCATTGCCATAGTCACTGTGTCAACCCATCTCATCCAGGGTCTTCCTCTCCTGCACAGTCCCTCCACTCTTCCAAGTATATATCCTTCTCCAAGGCCTGGTTCCTCCTGGTAACATGCCCAAAGTATGTGAGACAGAGTTTCACAACCCTTGTCTCCAAGGAGCAACCTGGTTTTACCCTCTCCAGGATATTTGTTCTCTTGGCAGTTCATGTGTGTGCCCACGCACGTGTGTATACTGCAAAAATATTTACATTATTCCTAGGAAATGAAGGATATCTACAAAATAATAAAGGAAAAGTATAAATCACAAAAATTACAAAATGGAAAAGATAATTCTTAGCTTTTGGAGACAATATTTGGCAGGTAGTGTGATCGGATGAAGGGCTCCATGTTCTTTTTTTTTTTTTAGCTATTCAGACACAGATTTATTTCAAACAGATAATTGGCAAACATAATTAATTACAAGTTAGAATTAGACTATCTGAGTACATTAATATAGAGGTAATTTACAGCTGTTCAATTCCAGGGCATCTGAAATCCTTGATGTCAAAAGTTCACTCCTTTAATTTCGTAGGCACAGTTTAAAGGTTCTGTGCATGTTTCAAGGCCATGATCTCCCAAGGAACAAAAGGAACTTCTATACTACACATGCAAAACGACATTTATTTTAATAGTGGTTGTAAAAATTAGTTCCTGTTATGTATTGAATGGCTATAAAATTTTTCTGTCAGTCATACTACTTTGTGATCATGTTTCTGTAGTAACTTCAGAATACTAATAATTATTCATAGCATTCATCAGTTCAACTTGAAACAACTTATTTAAATCCTATTTGTTTATGTTATTATGAGCAGTATACTATCTTTCAGAAAATTATAGAATTTCAAAGATTTTTCTAAATTTAAAAAATAACTCTCCGTTCTGTAGAAGGTAGAAAACTCCATTTTGATATTAAGATTTGTTTCTGTTGTTATGCTGAGAAACTGTTTCCTCATTTTTGGAACTTTGAATACAACTGTGATTGCTTATACATGTTTTATGTTTATTATGCAGGCATTTGGAGCTCTGGAATCTATTGGGAATTTTTGTCTGCTGGCCGAACTTTCTAGTCCATTTGTGAATCAGCGGTAGGTTACTGATCTATTAATTATTTTAAATTTTTGCTGCTTATTTTCAGTTTGGGGGAGATGTTTTCTGTAACTCTACACTACCATATAAAAAGTGAATATTGCTTTGTGCCACGGAGTCACCTGCAGCTCATAATGGCCCTGTGTACAACAGCTCTGAACACTGCTCTATACTGATCCAGTCTCGCTGACTCTGACACACCTACCCCCCTTTACCCTCGTTACTGTTTCAATTCATCTCATCCAGGGTCTTCCTCTCCTGCACTGTTCCTTTACCCTTCTAAGCATGATGTCCCTCTCATGCATGATATTGTTACCACCATGCATGAAAGAGGAAATAGGCTTGCAAAGGTCAGAGTCACTTTTTCAGATTCCCTTGCTAGTAAGCAGTGGTGCTAGCCATTTAACTGAGCCACCTTTGCTGTTTCCGATATTTTCCAAGGCTGATTTAGGATTTTGTATCCCATTATATGGAACTTGTGACTTTAAAGAGGAGAGGACATTGCTATCATCACAATCTCTTACTTTCTTTCACATATTGTAATTCAGGCACTGGTGAATTAGGCCCAAGACACAGCTGCTATTTGGAACGAGACACTTAGTAAATCTTCAGATGTGCTACCAAGTCAGTGGAGTGGGTGCAAGGGGTCTTTTAATGACGGAGTATAGGTTTTGGGTGTTTGGTTTATGGTTCGTGTGTGATATGCAGTGTCTTTTGAAGACAACTGCCTGGCAAGAAACCTACTTGATCATTAGTTTATGTTGTCAGAATCACAGGAATATTTTATATGGACAGCTCCCCTGCACCATTTTTCTTACAGCATGAATAGCAGAAAGAGATGGATTGATCTAATGAGAACTCTCTTCATTTAGTAGTCAAGACAACCAAGAGATTATGTTCCCTTCATCGCTTTTGCAGCTGACATCTAGAGACAAGTCTTCATTTGTTAAGGTCAAATTATTGCCCTTGTTGGACACAAAATCATTGAATGAGATCCACTGGGATTAAGATAAACTATTCCTCTCTTCATTTATCTGAAGGAGAGCACTGTGTTTCAGTCAATTCTCAATAGTCCCCAGGAATAGGAGGACTAGCTACCGGAAGGCTGGCTCCAGGAATTAGCAATGGGACTTGCTGTTTTCGCAGTGTGAATCAGAGAGCCTTCAACTCCTGTATGTCTTTCTGATTTCATTTCTCTAAAATTCTAATTTAGGCAATTCTGGAGGACTCATATGCAATACCAAGAATGAAGAAAAAAAGAGTTGATGTGGAAAACACAGGAAACAGCATTTTCCCATCAATTCTGTTTTGTTAGGTATCCTTCCTCAACAATCTCTTTCAAGGAAGATCTGTGGACCAAGTTAAAATAAAACCAAACACTGTGCAAAGCTATGTACTAGGTCTCTCCCAGCTGATCTTGGAGAGAATAACTTGTTCTTTAGTTCTGCTTGCTCTTTAGTTCCACGACCTACTTGCTTTTTAGTTCCATAACCAGCAGTTTCTTGCTTCCAATCCTCTGCATTGCTAACCAATTTAAATATTTCCATTTAACAACTGTTTTAATTCTCTTTTCCTTTTAAAAAAAAGATTGCATTTTGACTTCTCTTCTTTCTTGACTCTCTCTGTGTGTTGGACATCACTTGATGGTATTATATAGAAAAGTACTCACTCTAACCCCACACTTCACAAGCATAATTCTGGGGACATTTAAAAAACCTAACATTACCCTTTCACCATGCCATAAACTGTCACAGGACAGGGGAGGAGGATTACTGTTAGAGCTAACAGACAGTTTTCAGCAATTACTCAGCTGAAGTAAAAGCACCCTATACCTACCCAGATGAAATCACTAAGTTTGACCACAAACCAACTATTCTTCTGTCAAACCCTTTGGAAAAAGTCTAAAATGCTACTCCTCTACCAACCATTTTTTCTTCATGACAGGAACAGAGAAGATGGAAATCCAAATTTTATGATTACTGCCTCTGCTCTCCACAAACCTATTGATGATATATGATATGATTGCTATGATATGATACCATACAATGAAGGTGAGAGTTAAGAATTCATGAAGATTGTGCTTTATAATTTGCTCTCCTCCTCCCTACCATCACAGCCCCCACCCCTCATTGTTGTCAGTGAGCTGGAACAAGCTCACAGCTGACCTTCCACTGGGATTCTCAGGCTAAACTTTGTTCCTTTAACATAATACTTAATTTGAGTTTTCTTCATTCTCTGCTCTCTCGGAGGGACTTTCTTCCACTGACCAACTGGTAGATTTGAACTGCCAGGAAAGTACAGCCTTTGGGCTAACAAAGCAACTCCTCATGGACAACTAGAGCTCCCTGTTTCTCAATTACCCAGGGACAATGGAGTATCAGCATCTTAGAAATCTCTCTTTTCAGGGCTGCAAGAGGCTCCTCCTTGAATTGAAGCAGAAGTCAATAGCTCCAGATTTCAAAGTATCACCCACTTGCCCCAAATTAGCTTTATATCACTTCACCTTTATAAAAGATGTATGTTAGTATCTTTTCTCCTTGGCTGAAAGACAACCAAAGATAATTTTCACCTTATAAAAAAGAAAAGATGAATAGCAACATTCAATTTTCCTCCCCTCTTCCCCCTTAACGGAGCTGCTCAGCTCTATTAAGGAGGACCATGAATTCTAAGCAGTGAGAATGGCATCATGTGACTCCTTGGGATTTAAATTCACTTTATGTGAATACTTTATGATAGTGGTATTTTAGATTTCCTGTAGTATTCATATGCTTCAATAGGTTATTTGTAGGGTTGAGAATGCTATAATATTTCCTCATGCAAATCAATGGAAATTTATTAATTTATGTTTCTTTGCCTTACACCATTGCCACTTACAAAAATTTTCCATAAGAATACTTTTGGAAGAGATGAAATCTATACCATTCTTTCTCTCTCTCTCTCTTTTTTTTTTTTAGCTTGCTCATGCCCAACTAACCAGTTATACAGATTAATCACAGTACTTGCCAGTTGGTCAGGGCAAACTGACCGGGTCAGTGTCTCTCATTTTTGTAACTTTCAGCCATTCTCTTTAGCCACATTCTAGTAGCCTCTAGCCATTGAAGCAATAGAAATGGGCAAAGGCTATATAAAAAACAGATAAGCAATTAGATTTAGTCAGGACTTGTCACTGCCTTGATGTTGTGCTAAAGGAACAGTGTGATCTCTATTAAGTTAACTTTCATCTTTCCTCGTATGATGTCCTTCTCCTACACTGGTCCCTTCCACCAGCATGCCCAGAGTTTGTGAGCAAAAATTCCACTATCCTACTTCCATGGAACATTCTGGTTTCACCTTCTCCAAGACAGACTGATTTGTTCTCTTTAAAGGCTATAGAATATTCAGCACTTTTCTTCAACACCACAACTCAAAGACATCAGTGCTTCTGTCATCGTTAGTCATTGATTCTTCTGTTATCCAATTTTCAGATGCAGAGCAAACAATTAAGAACAGCATGCCTTAAATCAGGTGTACTTTAGCCTTTACTATGACATCATTGCTCTTTAGTACTCTGGAGAGGTCTCTGACAACAGATTTTCCCAGCGCAATTTATCTTTTAATTTCTTGAATGCTAGTACCACGGTGTTAATTGTGAATCGTCACATGATTAAATTGTTAGCACTCTATTCTCTTTCTACCATGATGTTGCCTATTGGCCCAGTGGTGAGGTTTTGGGATTTTTTTGGTTTTTTTTTTTTTGTTTTTTTTTTTTTTTAGATTTTTGTTTTCTTGATGTTAAATTGTAATTAATATTGAAACCTGCTGTCCGTAGCCAATGCTTCAAGTCATCTTAACTTTCAGCAAGGAAGGTTGTGCTTGTATTAATTATATACTATTCACCTGTATGCAGAAGGTAAAATATTTCCGCCTTCAATGTGGATTGTATCTCAACAGCAAGAGTACAAAAATCTTTACCACCAGGCCAATATCATTGCAGTATCACAATAGGTTGAGAAAGGATTGAAGCTGTTGATAATTTCATAGTTTATGATTTATGAGCATATTAACAGGGCTCTGATTTATCTTGATCAAATAGAATCTACTACACATGGAAATTGACACTTCTTTGACCTCACAAGAAAGTATCAAGAGAAGCATTCACACAATGTGGTTACAAAAGTAGACTGACTACAGAGATAGTAAAATGATCATAGTCAGACTATTCTAACTTCAGAGATATTGAACTTTAAAGGTTCAGATTTCTCCTATGCAACATGTCTTCGGATTTTGTGACTACTGTTACCATGGGTGTTGCTTGTGAATGAAATACTTAAAATCTTCATTTTTTTTCTCCATCTATCAAGATGTTTTCTCCACCTATCATGAAGAGATTGAGATTCTCAACAGATTTAGTTTGCTTGGCTCTACAATCAACACTCTTGGTACCAGCAGCCACGGAATTAAAAGTCAAATTGTATTGGGAAAGTCTTCTGTCAGAGAGTCTCCAAATTACTGAAAAGCAACGATATCAGTCTGGAGATTAAGGTGGGCCTGATACAGGCCATGGTCTTTGCAATTACTTATTATCATCAGAAAGCTGGACAGTGACTAGGGATGATGTTGTTGTTGTTGTTGTTGTTGTTGTGTTATGTTATGTTATGCTATGCTACGCTATGTTATGTTATGTTATGTTATGTTATGTTATGTTATGTTATTGTTATGATAGAGGGAGAATTAATGCTTTCGAGCTGTGGTGCTAGAAAAGAGTGTTAAGTATAACATGGCTTTCTAGGAGAACAAACAAGTTTGTCCTGGAGAGGGTGAAGCCAGGCTGCTCCTTGGAGGCAAGGATTCTGAAGTTTCATCTGACATATATTTTGGACATGTTGCAAGAAGGGACCAGTCCTTGGAGAAGGATGTCATGCTTGAGAGGGTGGAGGGACAATGTAGTAGAGGAAGATCC
Organism: Elephantulus edwardii; assembly: GCF_000299155.1. Classification (NCBI taxonomy): domain Eukaryota; kingdom Metazoa; phylum Chordata; class Mammalia; order Macroscelidea; family Macroscelididae; genus Elephantulus; species Elephantulus edwardii. The sequence continues at coordinate 5,117,268 of NW_006399945.1, forward strand.
TTGATGGGATGAATTGATTCAGTGATTGGGGTAGTGGGGGTAGGTGTGTCAAAGACAATAATATTGGTACAGGATAGAGCGGGGTTTAGAGCTGTTGGACATATGGTCACTATGAGTAGCAGGCAACTCTATGGCACATAATAACAACAACGACAAATCATGATGTTGCCTATTGTTAAGGATTTTTATTTTCTTAATGTTGGCATATAACCTATATTGAAGGCTGTAGTCTTTGATCTTTTTTACAGTTAGTGCTTCAAGTCTTCTTCAGTTTCTCCAATCAGGGTTGTGTCACCTAAGCAAGACAGGCTTGATGGGTCTTTCACTAATTCTGATGCCACATTCTTCTTTAAATTATTCAACTACTTGAATATTTGATAACTACACAGATTGGATAGAATGAAGAAAGCATACAACCTTGACATACACTTTTCCTGATTTTAAAGCATGCAGTGTTCTATTCTATTCAGATAACAGTTTCTGGGTTTATGTGGTGGTGTTGTTGATTGTCATCAAGTCGAACACAATTCAACTTGGCCCTATGAACAAAACACCTGAAGTCTTTCTATACTGACTGTAGTTTCTCTAAGTTCATAGAGTTTCCATAGGCATGTGGTTTAGGAAGTGGATGCCTCTCCTTCTACCAAACCTGTCTTAAACTGGGGCTCCACCAAACACTGTCCAACACAGGCAACAATTATGGCATTTGATACTCAAATGGCACAAGGCTCAGCATCACAGCAAACCCAGATTACCTCAGTATGGCAAACTGAAATTATTATGAGAGTGCTGTATGATTTATAAACATGATCCTCCAAAATATAGCAATACAAGACCATAATGTGGAATGAAGGAGCTCATGGAGTTTAAACCATGCCTTGTTTTAAAATTCAGTTGGAGATTGAGGAAGCAGCAGAATGCTCTCAGATAGGCACTTTTGGTCTAGTGAGAGCCATTGGGAATGATTGATTATAAAGGAATGTGGAATGAAGGAATTCACAGAGTTTAAATCATGCCTTAGGTTTCACACGGGCACAATTAAATGTCCTGGGATGTCCATTTTTCTTATGGATATTGACTGGATCCATAATCAATATCCTTGGTACAGCAGGTAAAAAAATGAAAAGATGTGTTGTACTCAGGAAATCTATTGTCAAGGAGTTTGTTAAAGTGCTAAAGAGCAATGATGCCAGTTTAAAGACTAAGGTGTACTTGATCTAACCCATGGTATTTTCATTTGCTTCCTATACATTTAAATGATGGACAACGTATAGGAAAGACTGAAACAAAATTGATGTCTTTGAATTATTCTATTGGCGAAGAGTATTGCATCAACCTTGGGCTGCCAAAAGAACAAGCAAATTCATCTTAGAAGAAGTGTAATCAGCATGTCCCTTACAGGCAGAGATGGTGAAACTTATCTCACATCCTTTGGCATATTGTTAGGAAGGAATGGTCCTTGGGAAAAGACATCCTGCAAGGGAAGATGTAGGGTCCAAGAGAGAGAGAAATCCTCAACAGGATGGACTGAGAGTGACTCCAACACTGGGCTTGAAGTTGATGGATAGCATGATGATGAAGTGGAGTGGGCAAGGCTCACTTCTGGGGTGCATGGGGTTGCTGTGAATTGTAATCCACAGGACAGAACCTACATAACAAAGTTCAAAGGGGGAAAATGTATTTTGGAATTGATAAAATTCTTGTTCTCCTTAAAAAGAACCATTTTTGATCTGTCTCTGATGAAAATGGAGGGTAGAGGAGCAAGAGTAGAAGCAAGCGATGGATTAAGAGGCTACTGTAGATCTCAAGGCTAGATATTAAGGTGACCTGGACAGCATTGCAGAGGAAATGATAAGGTAATAAGAAGTGAAGAAGCTCTGAACTACTTGGTGATGAGACGATTTCTAAGAAAAACTTAAACTCACCATTGCCAATCTGATGCTGACTCCAAAGTGTCCATAGTAAATAAAACATTGGGCAGTTACCAAAAAGGCTGGTAGTTTGAGTCTACCAGCAGCTCTGAAGAAGTTAAATGAGACAGTTTGTTTCTGTGAAGATTTACAACCTTGGAAATCTAAAGGAACATTCTATTCTAGAGGTTCCTTAAGTTCAGTACTTGTCAGCTTAGAAGATCTAAAGGAAGGGGAGAGGACAGTAAGACGGTGTTAGGAAGTTTGGTGTACGTGCCTAAAAACCTAGAGTTAAAATTTATTAAGGTAGCGATAAGGAGGCGTCTTGGGATGTATTTTAATCTGAAAATTTGAGAAGCCTTTTAAAATATGTACAAGAAAAGTTGATGAGTAGGCAGTTGGATAGCTTTCAGCGGAAAGTCCCAAGTTAGAGATTTAAGTTTGGAATTCCTAGAAATTAGGAAACATTTATAGCCACAAAACTAGATGAAGTCATTAAAAAGAGGTCAGTGTATAGAACATGAGTTTTAAAAACTGAACCCTCAGGCCTACCAGCATTAAAAGGTCAGGACACTGAAGAACAAAGGAGTCTGAGGAGTTACCTGTAAAGTAAGAGCGAGAAAAAAGAATGTGGGTATGTTGGAAGCCACGTGAATAAGATGTATCAAGAATCAAAAGACAGCAAGTGTGTGTCAAATGATGCTGCTGAGTGAGGTAAGATGAGGACTGAACATTTATCACTTGATTTAGCAGTGTCAAAGCTACTGGTGATCATAACAAGAGCTCTCCAGTGCTTCCCTTCTAGCAAAGTGGAGGGGGAGAGATGAATTCTTGATTGAAGTGAAATCAACAGATAAAAAGAGAGCTGATTTAAGGATGATAAGTATACTTAACTCTTTGGGAGTTTTGCTTCAAGAGAACCAGAGAAATAGGGTAGAAACTTAAGAGGGATTGAAGCTAAGAGGGTTGTTTCCTTTCCCCCCCTCCTACTTCCTTCCTATCTTGTATGAGTAATAAGCACAGGTTAATATTCTTGTAATGAGGTCGTAAGAAAATGAGAATGATCATAGAAGAATATAATATACATTAGAGACCATTTCTTTAAGTAGATAAGGGAAAGAGGGTGACGTCTACACTGATCAGGAGGGTAAGACTTAGCTAAAAATAATTAGTTTATCCTCATTAGCAGCAAAGAAGACATGGAATATGAGGCAGAAAAAGGTAGGTAATTAGCAGTGTGGTGGGAAACTATGAAAATTCTTTTCTTATTGCTTCTCTACTAGGCTTCAAATTAGCTCTTCTGGATTCAGATTTGGTCAACGAGAGAAAATGTCCTCGAATTTGGAACTGTGGTTGTACTAGGATAAAAACAAGAATGAGAAAAATCACAGGTCATCACCCTGTGATATATTCATCTCTTAGAAAACAAAGGCAGCATGCACTTTTTGTACAAATTCCTTTCCTGGGAGAGTTCGAGGCTCTGGTGATGAGCTCAAAAACGATGGTTGACCACACGGTGTATCGCTCTCCACAATATCCAATCTCCCTCACTAGGCTCCTGAAAGGGCCTAACCCTCTGAGTCTCCTATTCCAGGGCTTTGACCTCATAACTTTTCCTCTTATGATTCTTATTCTAGTCCACCAATATTTTAAAAAGTCAAGTCTGATAAAATTTTGCTATGTTGGCATGACTGAGTCTGATAGAACTAGCTTAAAACCCTGATAATCTTTAGGTAACATAAAAATGAAGCAGTCATCAATGAAGTCAAACTGGGAAAGAAAGTGCTGTAGTTGAAGAAAAAGAAAGAATACAATTGTAAGTCTAGAGAGTTGAGGAAAACATACAATATGATTACAAGGTGCCCTGAAGGAACACACTGAGATCCAGGCTCAAAAATTTCAGTGAGACCAGCCAGCATGATTTTCTGGTTTTTGTCATCTAGTTAAGTTCATCCACTTGGTGTTGGTGCTGAATAGAAGACAGCTGAACTTAATCTAAAGGATAAGGTTTTACAAAATTACATGGTGATGGGAGGAATGGTTATGTCAGTTGAGAGTATTGAGAATGATTGGTTTAAATTGAGTTAGGAGAGAAATGAGTATGATGCATGAAGTGAGAGGCTGAAAACAATAGGGCCACTGACTTCTAGAGGACAGACTACAGAGAATTGAAAATCAGACAGTGGGTGCTGTGGCATTGAAATTACAGAGCTGTTGAAGTTCCTGACAATGTTAAAGACTAAGACACACAGTATCTGAGATACTTACAAGATGTTCAATTTGAGGTCTCCAGAATTAAAGATATGGGGTCCATGCCAGACTGAGAAATTATCACTATCACCTGCGTGTTGGTCTGTTACTGAGCTCAGACATTTTTCTCACTAGTTAAAGGTTTAAGTAAACTGAAGATTTCCCTGAGAGACATAGTTTATCAATGTGTGTGCACAGTGAGATAACACAGATTGAGATGAGGTCTTGTTCAAGAACGGGTCCTAGAAACTTTGTGGCAATGTAGATGGAAGGTAAGAATGAATTTGAAGTCTTTGAGACTTTAATTTCTCATTTTCAACCATCACTACTAACCAGTTTTGCCAGGTGTCCTAACTTTTCATCTTTTCAGAATTTAAAAATTTGATCTTCATAGTCACTCATTAAAATTGCCCATCCAGAAAGATAAAAAAAAGTGCAACTCCTGTTCTTGTTGGCCGGAAGGGTAAAGCAGAGCTCTCTTGAGTCAACGAGACCCAGGGAGAGTCTAACAATTAGAGAAGGCTTGAAGCACCAGAGACTATTGCAAAGGAGTTCAATTTTTTATTGATCTCCTTTAGGAAAAGACTATTTTTCATTCTCTTGGCTGAATTTCCAGTGGTGTGGTTTCTTAGGCCAACTGCTTACTTATATTAAAAAAAGAAAAAAATACTTTTCACCTCCTGATGAACTTACCATTATGCCTCAACACTAGAAAACCTTGAACCCATTCTTTTCAAGCAAATTTCACATTAATAACATTGTTTTATTTTGCTGGACACTGTGGTAAGTGGCATTGCTGGACTCTGCCTGGGGATAGAGCCCAGGTCCTCTAGCTTCTTCACCAGAGATTTTTAGGCTTTTGAATGTCTGAGAGTCATATGGAAGACTTGATAAGACACACGTTCCTGGGATCTGTCCCCAGAGATTATGACTATTTAGTAGATCTGGAGTGGGCCCAGTGAATTTGCATTTCTTACAAACTCATTTGTGATGCTAATGCTGCTGGTGAGGACCATACTTGGAGAATCAAACCTTGCACCAAGCTTTGAAAGACCAGAATATCCATCTTTATCAAAAAGGCTCACTTGTCAACAGAGCCTTGTGGTTCTAAATACTGCCACAACACAATTTTGTGCCTTCAGCTCTATGAAAACTGTCTTCTCCAAGAGCTTCCCCTAAAGAATAGAGGAGGTTCTGGTGTTCCTTGCAAACTTTGCACATTCTCATGGAAAATCAAGAGGAGTCAAAATAGACAGGGTAGTACCTGAACAGGAAGACCAGAAGGCTCAGCATCCTTCAGGAAATGGATTCCAACAGGTCAGGTATCTCTTCTGCATTCCCAGTCTGACTTTTTGAAATGCCTTTCTTCCTGTAAACCCCCATATTACCAGTATTAATAAACTCAATTAATATTTAGTTGCAGGGGAGACTTAAGAGATTTTTCTAGTTCAGTACAGATGAGAAGAAGGTTGAGTTTCTAAGGCAGGAAAATTCCCAACAACAGCAAATTATACCTACCACCATAAATAAGAAGGAGAAAACACTGCTCTATGTGTAGGCACAAGAACTGGCAGCTCATCTGTTTGGCATTTCAGGGCAGGGGAGTCCCTAATAACTAAACTATCTGTGCAGTTTCACTGAATGGATCTGTGTATTTAAGACTTGCCATGATGATTAAGCAATGTCAAGAAAGATTTAATGATACTTACTTTTCTTTTTTGGAATTAGCAAATGTCATCAGGAATTCTTTGGCTTTGAGGATACTCTGATGGTGCCCAGGGTGGAAGGAGAACCGGGAGTATTTGGGAAGGATTAGCAGGTTAGTAGAGGCACTGACCGCTGAGATAACTTCCCCCTGCTTTCAAAGTTAACCTGCATTTGTGCTCTGTAATATATGAGATGTATTCTTTTCTGTCATCCTTAGCCATTGTCCAGTGCTCAGATGCATAGCAAGTGATGAAAAGACCATAGTCCAAGGCACACCTTAGTCTTTAAACTGAAATCATTGTTCCTTAGTACTTTGGAGAGGTCCCTGACAGAAGATTTCCCAATGCATTGTGTCTTTTTATGTCTTGACTGCTGGTGCCAAGGGTCGTGATTATGGATCCAAGTAAGGTGACAATTTTAATTTTATTCTCCATTTATCCTGATGTTGCCTATCAACCCAGTGATGTGGGTTATTGTCTTTTTGGTAATCCGTATTGAAGGCTGTGTAGTCTTTGCTTTTCTGCAGCAAGCATTTCAAGTCCTTCTCATTTCCGGCAAGCAAGATTATGTCATATGCATAAGGCAGACTCTTGATGAGTCTTTCTCCAGTCCTGATGCCATCTTCTTCTTTATTGGAGAATGTCTTTGTGGAGTAGAGTTGGAGAAGAATATTGACTATGGCTTTGGATTGTTAAAAGAACAAACAGATATGGCTTAGAGATAGTACAGCCAGAGTGCTCCTTAGTATCAAGGATGGAGTTTTGTCTTATATATTTTGGACATGTTAGAAGGGGCTATTCCTTGGAAAGGGACATCAGCCTTAGAAAGATGAAGGGTCAGTGAAAGAGAGAAAGATCCTCAATTAGATAGATTGACACAGTGGCTGTGACAATGACCTCAAGTATATCACAGATGATAAGGACGATACAGGTTCAAATCTGTTGTTCATAGGGCTGCTATGGGTCATACTCAACTTGACAGCACATAACAACAAATATCTGAGAGGATAAAGAAATATTTTCCATTTGAGAAAGAACTCAAATTTATTAAAATAGTAGAGAAGCTTTCTAGTAGAGTTATTAAAAATGCAGGATCTTAAAAGCCAGGCTGTCTTCCTTTGAGTTTATGAACTCTGTAACTTTTGTCCTATTTCTTTATCCCATTTTCTTTCTTTTTTAAAAATATCCTGTTTTATACAGTCACATTCACTGTGTTTTATAGAATTTATTAATAATGATCTAAGCCTAGTATCAAATCCCCATTGAATATTTCCTATTCCTGCACTCACATCCACCTGCTAACCTCTGCTCTCCTCATGATTTCCCCTCATTTCCTTTTTCCACCCCTTCTCATTTTTAATATTTATACGCATCTTACTCAGTTATTCTCCTATTCACTTTTTTATCTGCAGAATAAAAACAATGTTTGCATCTAAAATATTGTTTGGTTTAACTGAATTAAGATGCTGTTTTAGAACTATACTTAGACAGCAGAGGGTCTACAGTGAATATTTTTAACATTACATATGTCTATAAGCATATTTGTATCAGTAAGTAATATATATGTCTCAATAAGTGTACATGTTAAAATAACAATAATTGCTGTGTTGTTGTTGCATGTCATTTTGCTGGCTCTGACTCAGAGCAACCCTGTGTACAGCAGAACAAAAATCCTACCCTATCTTGTGTCATACTCACAATCTCTTGCTGTGTTCAAGGCCATTGTTGCAATCACCATGTCAATCCCTTTTGTTAAAGGTCTCCCTATCTTTGCTTGGCTGCTTGATGCTTGATGTCATTTTCCAGGACATGGCCCTTCCTGATAACATGGCAAAAATAAATAAGACAAAAAAAAAAAGTCTCAGTATCCTTGGTTCTCAGGAGAACATGTCTACACTACATCTGAGAAAGATTCATATGTTCTTTGATTGGCAGTCCATGGGATATGAAATATTTTTTTCTCCCAACATCACAATCTAAACTCATCATTTCTTTGGTATTCCTTCTCCATTGTCCAACTTTAACTTGCATACTGAGAATACCCTTATGTAGGCCAGAAACATCTTAGTCTTGAAAGTGATATCCTTGCTCTTTAGTACTATAAAGAGATATTGAGAGGAGAGATCCTTGTAGTTAATAATTTGATTTCTTTACTACTGCTTCCTAGCTGTTCATTGTGGATCGAAGTAAAATGAATGCTTTTTTAAAATTAAACAAATTCAATCTTTTAACCATTTATCAACTTGCTACTTTTTAGCCGAGTTGCAAGAATATGTATGTATGTATGTATGTATGTATGTATGGACATATGTATGTATGTATTAATTATGTTGAAAAGTAATCAGGACCTCTGGTGGCCTAGGAATGAAAAGTTGTGCTGAAATCTCCAAGGCACACAGTTCAAATCCACCAGTTGTTTTGAGGAAGAAAGATGTACATTCTTCTCCTGTGTAATTAACTGACTCTGAAAACCCACTGAAGAGTCAGCTTTGGGTTGGTTCTCAACAACAATCCATAAGGAAAGCTATAATCTGTGATTAATGAACACATGCTTTGAGTCTTCTACCCTTTGTAAAAGCAAGATTGTGCCATCTAGATAACACGGTGATTTTTGATAAGTTTTCCTCCAATTGTGATGCCATATTCTTCCTCAGATAATCTAACTTCTCAGGTTCAGCATACCATTTGAATAAATATAGTGAAAGAATACATACTTGACACACACTTTTCCTGATTTTAAACCATGCACTATCTCCTAATTCTATTTGAATAACTGCTTCTTGATCTATGCACAGGTTCCCCAAGAATACAAAGAAATGTTCTTGATTCCTCATTCATCTTAAAATATTTCGTTATTTAGCAGAATCAACAGAGTTGAATAACTTGTATAATCAATAAAACACATAAAACATCCTTCCAGTATTCTCTGCTTTGAGTGAAGTTCCTTTTCACATCACCATTTATATCCCTTGTTCTGTGGTCTCTTCTGAATCCTTCAATTTCTGTCAATTTTCTGTTATGTATTATTGCTTCAGCAATTTAAAAATAATATTTCACAAGATTTTACATGTATGTGATATTGATGTTATTGTTAGATAATTTCTGTATCCTGTTGGATCACTTTTTTTAAAAAATGGGTACATATATGAACCACTTCCATTTGGTTGACCAGGTACTTGTCTTCTAAATTTCTTGCCATAGATAAGTGAACCTACCCAAGGTTCAATGTTAATTCATGTCAATAAACATCCTGACAGTGTCTAGAAGCTCATTTCTTCACCAATGCCTTCAGCACAGCCTACATTTTTCTTTAATACTATTGGCGGTGTTCATATTACTTTCCAAAATTGCTGAGCACGCACATAATAAAGGATTAAATAGTCATTGTAATAAAATAACTACATTAATCAATGGTATTTAATGTATGATTTGCAAACCTGCACCCAAATAAAAATAAAGATAATTAAGATTATCCAAAAATGACTGGAAAAGCACATCAACAGAGAACTGCCAGAAGTGCAGGCTGGGTTTAGAAGGGGTCGTGGTACTAGGGATATTGTAGACAATGTTAGACAGATCTTGGCTGAAAGCAGGGAGTACCAGAGGAATATCTATCTGTTTTTCAGTGATTATGCAAAGGTGTTTGATTGTGTGGATCACAACAAACTGTGGCTGACTCTGAGAAAAATAGGAATCCCAGAACACTTGGTCATGCTAATGCAAAACCTATACATGGACCAGGAGGCAGTTGTCAGAAGAGAGCAAAGAAAAACTGCATGGTTCAAAATTGGGAAGGGTGTAGGCTGGGGATGTGTCCTATCTCCATACCTTTTCAACCTGTATGCAGAACAGATTATCTGGGAGGCTGAGCTGTATGAGAAGCTGCATCAGGATTGGATGAAAATTCGTCAACAAACTGTGTTATGCAAAAGAAACAACCCTGCTTGCTGAAACTGAGGAGGACCTGAAGCACTTGCTACAGAAGGTCAAGGACTGCAGTCTTCAATATGGATTAAGGCTCAACACAAAGATTCTCACCACGGGGCCAGTTGGTAGCTTCATAATGGATGGTAAAGAGATTGAGATTGTTAATAGCTTTAGTTTG
>NW_006399945.1:5128763-5130025 GCF_000299155.1 Elephantulus edwardii
TAACAAGTGATTGCAAAAACCATGGCCTGTATCAGGCGTACCTTAGTCTCCAGAGAGACACCGTTGCTTTTGAGTACTTTAGAGAGGTCCCTAACAGCAGACATTAGATTTTCAATAAATCTATTCAGATACACTTTGGATGGATGTCTAAGGTTCAAATGGTCCTTTATTCATTGATCCCCTTCCTCTCATTCATTTTTTTACTATCATCTCTGCTTTATCCTGTTGCACATTTCTGTTCTTTGATGATTTTAAAATATACACGCATTCTTCAGAAAGTAGTATCCAAAACATGAACCGAATTATCTTTTGTGTACTTAAATTTATAGTAACTTTATTGTGTTTTAAAATGAAAAGATTTCTTCCCTCAAGTGTACCATATAAACATGTGTCTTTGAAGACTAAGGTACCCCTGACCCAAGCCATGGTATTTTTCAGTTGCTTCCTAGGTATCTGAATGCTGGCCAATAAATAAGAAAGAGTAAAAAAGATTGATTCCTACAAATTGTAGTATTAGATAATATTGTTGTTATATGCTGTTGAATTGCCTGTAGACTCATAATGACCCTAGGTACTATAGCCCTAGGTACTATAGCCCTAAACCCTGCTCTATCCTGTGCCAATCTCACTGTTTCCAATACACCTATCCTGATTACCCCAGTCACTGAATAAATCTACCTTATAGAGGGCCTTCCTCTCTTGTGCTGTCCCTCCATCCTCTCAAGTATGATGTTCCTCTCCAAGGACTTGTCTCTCCTTGCAACATGTCCAAACATGTCCAGAAGAAGCTTCAGAATCCTTGTCTCCAGGGAACAGCCTGATTTAACCCTCTACAGCAGTCCATGATATATTCAATACTCTTCTCCAACACCACAGCTCAAAGGCATAAATTCTCCTTCTATCATCCCTGGTCATTGTCCAGCTCTCTGATGCATAGCAAGTGATTGCAAAGACCATGGTCTGTATCAGATGCACCTTAGTCTTCAGAGTTGCATCATTGCTCTTGGGTACTTTGGAGATGTCCCTAACAGCAGAGTTTCCCATCATAATATGTCTTTTAATTTCCTGGCTGCTGTTGTTGATTGTCAAGAGTGTTGACTATGGAGCCAAGCAAACTAAAGCTGTTTACAATCTCAATCTTTTCACCATCCATCCTGATGCTGCCAATTGGCCCAATGGTGAGAATCTTTGTGTTCTTGATATTGAGCTTCAATCCATATTTAAGGCTACAGTCCTTGACCTTCTGCAGCAAGCGCTTCAGG
>NW_006399945.1:5130966-5133618 GCF_000299155.1 Elephantulus edwardii
AGTGACTCCCACAATGGACTTGACCCTGTGACAGGGATTGTGAGGATGGTGTAGGATCGGGCAAGGTTCAGATTTGCTGTTCATTGGGTTTCTGTGAGTTTTGGTGGACTCAAAGGCACCTAAGAAACATGTTGGGTTTTTTTTTGTTGTTTGTTTGTTTTGGTTTTTGTTTTTTAGCTTTTCAACAGTGGAATTTCACCCCTTCCTCGAACAGAGTTATCACTCAGAGTTTAGTGGAATGAGTCTGAGGACGCTAAATGTCAGGTAGGGTCTAGCCACATGTGGAGTGTACCAGAAGACTGGAGTGTACCTGAGCCAATCCATGATATGTCAACTACTTAATATGCATGTGAATTAGGACAACGACTAAGGAAGAATGAAAAAGAATTGATGAGCTTGATTTGTAGTATTGGTGATGGGTATTGACTATATTATGAACAGTCAAAAAAGAAATTTATGTTAGAAAACATGGAGCCAGAGGGCTCTTTACAAGCAAAAATTGTGTCTCTGTCTTACATACTTTGAGCATCTTGTCAGCAGGAGCATAAAGTGATGTAAGGTGAGGGAAGGTGAGGAAGACCCTCAACAATATGGAGCGACAAATTAAATACAGTATCAGACTTTAGCGCTGTGGATACTGTGACCATGATGCAGAATCAGACAAGGTTTTAATGTTTTGTGTATCTGTGTCACTATGGGTTGGAGTTGGCTCAATGGCACTTAATAAGAGCAAGGTCTCCTGAGACTGAGACAAGAAGTATTAGCTTTAGCTGATTTATTCTTTGTTCTTTACTCCAAATCTCACAATCAGTGATGCGGAGATATTAATGGCTTTAATGTAATTTTTTTAAAAAAAGACAAAGGTGGATTATCTAATAAACAAGACAACCTTGTGCTTCCTTACTGATTTCATGCTTTGTTACTAACCTATAGTGAGCCATTTCACGTGGACTTTACCACATCATGTAGCAAAATATACATGAAGCTTTTTCACTACAAACTGATGAGCAAACCCATACAAACCTTGCTTGCTAGGTACTCTGCCCCGTCCAGAGAGTGTACATTTTAAAAAAGACTTAGATTCTGTAGAAAGGTGAGAGTAGGCGCGAGCTCAATTTCAACTGTATGTAAAAACAAGAGTCTTTGATGTGTTGAAAAAAATGTTAAATTGTCTACCACAGATTAGTTTAAAAAGTGCAAAAGGTACTATGGTAACCTACGCCTATTTTGTTTATTAAATAATCTGACACTGACAAAGAGAGTCTTGACAGTCTTTATTTTTTCTTCTTCTAATATTTCATTTGTATACAATCATTCATATATGCTGTGCTTTATGGGTGTACATTGTGTTTTACACACTCTTAGGTTCATATTCATAAACATTGTACTTTATATAATCAATTACTGTGGATCCATGCCAATCATTCCTCCGTCTTCTCAAGTCTCCGTTGAATTTTGCCTCTTCTTTCACTCCCATCATCCCACTAACCTGCTATCCTAGAGGCTTCCCTCATTGCACTTTTCCAACAATCTTCTCCTTTCCCCTCTTCTCTTGAAGATTTATACACACTTGCTCAGTTATCCTTCTATTCTTAAAATAATGATACTATGCAGTATTTGTCCTTATGAGACCAAGAGCTCATTCAGCATAACGCTCTCCAGCCTCTTCTATGATATATTGTTGTTGTTGTTGTTGTTAAATGCAGTTGAGTGGTAGGAGACTAATAGCAACCCCATGAACGAAAGACCTGAACACTTGTATAACTTCTTCGTTTCTCCAAGTTCATAGAATTCCCAGAGGCAAGCTATATCTGAAGTGAATGCCACTCCTGCTTCCAAGCTTGCTAAATTGTTCCTTAGTGCTACAAAGTATTCCATTATGTGAATGTACCACAATTTCTCAATCCATTTGTTTGTTTAGGGGCATTTGGGCTATTTCCATTTTCTTACTATTGTGAATAATGCTGATATGAACACAGGTGTGCATATTTCCATTTGTGCCTCAGTTCTGATTTCCTTGGGGTACATTCTTAGTAGTGGAATAGTAGGGTCGTAGGCATTTTCAATGTTCAGTCAGCTATTTTAAGAAAAGGCCAAACTTCCTTCAAGAGTGGTAGTACCATTTTGCAATCCCATCAGTAGTACATTAGAATTCGAATCTCTCCACATCCTCTCAAACATCTATTTCTTGCTGTCCTGTTAAACTTTGCTACTGCTAGTGGGGTGAGATTATATGTTATTGTTGGTTGATCTGCATTTCTCTCATTGCGCGTGATTTTAAACATTTCCTCATTGACAATTCTTTTAAGAAATTGTTCTCTAACAGATTGATTCATTTATAAGTGTTTCTCAAACTTAAAAAAAATTACTGTCTTGGCTAAGTGTTTTATAAGATACTATGTTGTTGTTGTTGTTGTTATGTGTTGTTGAGTCACTTGAGACACATAGCAACCTTATGTTCAACAGCCCTATATCCTGTTGTATCTTGTGCCAATCTTATTGTCTCCAATATGCTTACTCCCATTACCTTAGTCATTGAAACAATTCATCACATTGAGTGTCTTCCTCTCCTGTGCTGCCCCTCCACCCTCCCAAGCATGATGTTTAAAAACTAGTCTCTCTTTGCAACATGTCCAAAATATGTCAGATGAA
>NW_006399945.1:5134915-5140743 GCF_000299155.1 Elephantulus edwardii
CCAATAGAATTTGAAAGTCATAGAACTATTGTACATCTGTTTATTTATTGTGGTATATTTTCCCCTCTTTTCTATCCTGAAGTCAGTTTTCAGCTCTGTGTTGATATTGGCCTTATTTACATTGTATGCTCTATTTGTTGAGGAATATGGTATTCCAACTCTTGTTAAAAGCAAATAGTAAAATTGGATTAAACATATAAAGATTTTACTAGAGAAATGTGTGTATGGATGGGGTTAGGAAAGTCTAAAAGAGTTTCAGATTTTACTGCAGGTCTAAACCAAAGAGGAAAGATGTGTCCTGCATTATAATGTAATCTAGGGGAGATTTGTCAAAGTTATCAAGGAATCCTTGAGCAAAAGTTAGCAAACAAAAAGTTCTGCACACAACCTTACTTGGCTCATCTTAGGGGGAAGCAGCTTTTAGGAGGGAAAGGTTTAGCAAAGGGCTTGAACACTAGACCTTCAGTCACTTATGTTCCCTGTGACAGAGGGCTTTCTCAATACCACAGGCTAATGAATAGTAGTTGATGTAGCAAACTCTCTGAAATACTAAACACTTATTTTTCACTCAGTCATGCAGGCTTGGTCTGCTCAGTACCAAATGATTACGCAGGAAATCAGACCCATCTCAATCTGTTGTTCTGCTGTTTGCAACCCCATCCACCAAGTTTTACATGCATGGGAAAGACAGAACATGCACAGGACATGGGTCTCAAGTTCTGCTGATGACATTAGTCACTGGGCTCACATGGATGCAAAGGGTCTGGGACATGTAGTTTGGCTGTGTGCTCAGGATGAAACATCACTTTATGCGAGCACTTATCAAATTTGTTATAGATACTGTGTCAATCCATAGTATTGAGGGTTTTGTTTTCCTTCCATGACTCTACTTATCAAGCACAATACCCTTCTCCAACGACTAGCCCCTCCTGATAACAGGCCTAATACATGTGAGACAGAGTTTCCATCTTCATTCTGTCTATACTTCTTCTAAGAAAGATTGATTTCTTTTTGTAGTATATTCAATATTTACTCCCCTTTCTCCCAACCAAAATCCCACTCAGAAAGATGAAACTTGGCCAATTAGATAATAACTGTTTCTTTAACATTTCATACTTTTTCTCACTTAACTCCCGCTCCTCCCTATTCAAAACTCTTCAGAAAAATGCTTCAGATGAATGACTCGTGTGAAAGTCTGCTTCCTGTACCTTAGACTGTCCATTATCTCAGTCACTGTGTCAGTCCATTTCATCCAGGGTCCTCCTTTCCTGCGCTGTTCCCTCCACCCTTCCAAGATGTCTTTCTCCAAGGACAAGACTGACAACCTGTATGTGAAATGGGGCTTCAAAATCCTTGCCTCCAAGGAACAGCCTGGTTTCACCTTCTGTAAGACAGATCTGTTTGTTCTCTTGGCCGTCCACGGTGTATGTTCAATACCCTTCTCCAGCAGCACAATTCAAAGGTATCAGTTTTTCTTCCATCAGCCTTAGCCATTGTTCAGCTTTCTGATGCACAGCAAGTAATTGTGAAGACAACGGCTTAGACTACGATTGGATTTTATCCTTACATTTACTTTAATTATGACATTTCAATTCAGAAATACAGCCACCACAGTTACCATTATTTCTTTATCTTCTGTCAACTAAGCAAACTCCAAACTTCCTACAAAAGGTGTGGGCTCAAACGACATGGACTCTATTATATGTGATAGTTTGTCATTTATAGATTATTTACATGTATAAATACTTAATTCCTGCTTTTCATAACTACTTGCAAATCCATCCCCCTTCTCCCACTGTCATATAGAACAATAGTAAGATAGAGAGAAGATATTGAAATTAAGGTGTGGATATTCTGATAGTGTGGACAGACACTTGGAATACATTTCAGATCTTCTTCAGTCTTGGACGGCTCTTGAGGTTGACAGAAATCGTATCTTTGGGCTAATTGTCTTGTATTTCTGACCTTCCTTCTGCTCCAACCCCCGACCCCCACCCAAGCCATCTTGCTCGTAGAAGTAGAAAATGGTTCCTCTCAATAAAGGAGACTCTGTAGACAGGCCTAGAAATTAGCTTAGCATCTATTTAAAGAACAATTTATAAATTTGCTTCCCTGTAGTTTTTCCTACCTGTCTTCTTAATGTAGTGACCCCATGCTGTTAGATTCCTGATTGTGGACAGCTTCACAATTCTTTTCTTCCACCTGAACCAATTGAAACAATATGGCAAATCCTTTAGAGCTCTCAAAATTCACGAGATTAGTTAGCAGAGCCAGGGTTTACGGGATTCCCACTAAGACTTGTGTAATCCTCATCAAACTTGTCTTTCCCCATGACATCCCTCCTCTTCTCAATGTTGTATGTAAAAATATTTCTAACCTCATCAAAAACTGGGAGTCCTTGAGTCCTTTTGCTGCCAGGCGGTCAATAATTTAACACATGCATCCTCAGCAGTTTCTAATCTGCCAAAAAAATGGTTCCAGAGCAAACAGCTACTTAAATTTCATTGGGTCTTTATACCATATCCCATCTCTAAATTCTCCATATCCTCTTTAATTCCTAACCACAGGGAAGGAAAGTATTTCTATCAAAGTTACCTTACAGGTTTAAATAATACTTCAAATTCCTTATCCCCTAAGGTCTGCTCTATCTTCCTTCTACCCTGTCCCTACCATTTCAAAACCATGAGCTTCATGTTTACGGTAATAATATCACAATTTAAAAGAGTTATGCTACTTCTGTCAACTTAACATCCTGAAGAAGATGAGTCTGGATCTTAAGTGGACATTGTCAGATTACCGACAAGCATTTAATTTACTTGTAGTCACTTACAAATCTGTAGTAAACAACTATACATTTTTTCCCCACCACATCAAAGATTCTGCTTGTGGGTATAAACTGAAATATGTTTCTCTCCAAAATCCATGACATCATCCTCCAGAATCAAAGCCTTTTTTAAAAAAAAGTTACACTCCGTAACATGAAGTACTCAGTAAACAAGTTTATCACAGATTTACTTACTTATGTTAACTGAATCGCAGAACACTTAATTGTACTCATATGAAACCTATATTTGAATGTGGAAGCAGTTGTTAGAACAGAGCAAGGAAACATTGCATGATTCAAATTTGGTAAAGAAATGCATCAGAGATGCATCCTGTCTCCATACCTTTTTAATCTACATGCAGATTGATCACTCAAAAGGCCAGACATTATGAGAAATGTGACATCAGGATTGGAGGAAGACTCATCAACAATCTGTGCTATGCAGATGACACAAGCTTATTTATGGAAAATGAGGAGGGCCTGAGGCATTTGCTCTAGAAGGTCAAGGACTGGAGTCTTCAATAGGGATTGAAGCTAAACATTAAGAAGACAAAGATTCTCACCCCTGGGTTAATTGGCAGCTTCATGATGGATGGAAAAGAAATTGAGGTTGTTAACAATTTCAGGTTGCTCAGTTCCACAATCAACACTCTTGGCACCAGCAGTTAGGAAATCAAAAGATGAATTGCATTGGGAAAATCTGTCAGGGATATCTCCAGAGTGCTGAAGAGCAATGACACCAGTCTAGAGACTAAGGTACACCTGATACAGGCCATTGTCTTCACAATTACATACTATACATCAGAGAACTGGACAATGACTAAGGATGGCAGAAGAAGAGTTGATGCCTTTCAGTTGTGCTGGAGAAAAGTATTGAACATACATACCATGGATAGCCAGGAGAACAAATAGGTCTGTTTTGGAGAGAGTGAAACTAAATTTCTCCTTGGGAGGCAAGGATTTTGAAGCTTTGTCTCACATAGTTTGGGCTTGTGGCCAAGAGAGACAAGTCCTTGGAGAAGAACATCATGGTTTGAAGGGTGGAGAGGATGACCATAAATGAGATGGACTGACACAATAACTATGGCGATGGAATTAGGTATGTCAGAGTCAGTAAGACTGGCTCCAGATAGACCAGGGTTCAGAGCTGTTGTCACTTCAAGTCATAGGCAACTTGACGGCACATAACAACAACGATCTTTAATCAACTGTTTCACGTTTTCTTCAACACAAGATACAATGAAACTCATGTGAAATTCTCTACTGTACATTAGTAAACAAGCACATGTAGGCCCATCATTACCTTGCTTATTGGATAACCCATCTGTTAGTGAGTTGAAATCCTCCCACAAGTCTTACACTCTCACTTATAGATCTTTTCTTTTCTGAAGAGGGGACACTAGTGGCCTAAGTGTGGATAAGGACTTGGACTGCCCAACACAAAGACAAGTGATTTGAATTCACCAGGTGTTTTGTGGTAGAAAGATGTTTAAATTCCTCCTGTCTAGTTTACAGTCTCTGAAAACCCAGTGGAGGGCAGCTATGGGTTGATTCTGACTCAATGACACAGAAAACACTTTCTGAAGTAATATACTTTTCTTAAAAAATTCTTTGTACAATGTTAACATCTCTCAGCATAAGTTAACAAAACTATTACTTTAAACAATTTACTTTCCAGAGAGGAAGTAATGGGAAAATACTGTAGACAATGAAAGTGGGGAAAGCTCTATGTCCTATAAGAACATCTTGGTCCCTTGCTACTTCTGAATAGTTCCTTCTGTGAAGAATGACATACTTGAACATCTAATTTTTATCTGACATAAAATAACATTTATAGTAGTTCTAAAGAGCTCTGGTGACATAGTTCCTAGGGAATTGCACTGTTAACCCTAAAACTACGTCCCTCTGGTAGTTTGGATCCACCAATCGGTTCTGATTCTATGTTAATGAGTTTGAGGATTTTTAAAATTGTTGCTGTTTACAACTATTCTGGTTTGAAAAATGGGACAGCATAACTAGTTTCCTTCAAGAAGAATTAAGGTTCTTTTGGACTGAGGCATTCAAGAAAGCTAAAGTTTTCATGTTTTCAGACTCAGACTGAAAGACAAGACTCCTGGTTTTCATTTTGTGCATGGTTACATGATTAATTTGTTCATAAGTAAAACTTTAGAACTTAAAATACAATATGCAATTAGCTAAAAATGTATTAATTATACTATAACATAATTTGATAATGTATGGCTCAAGCCATTTGACATAATTTTTTTTTAAATTAATCTATAATTAGAGGACTTCTAGTCTGGTACAGTAGCTCCAACCTAGAGCTCAGATGATGGGTCTGAGATTTCATCACCTTTGTCACATGATGCTAAATGGCTACTTCAGCACCAGATTATGTGTTCATGTGACTGTTCCCCATGTTGAAATGAAGATGGTGAGTAGAGTAGTGACATTAAGCAAGAGCTGAGCAAGAAAATGAGGGAGAAATGAAGGGAGAAACAAGAAAGGGAGAGTTCTCCTTGAGCATCTCACATTTTATCAAAGAAGAAAATATTTTCCAGAAACTCTCAGACTTCACCTTAGATCTCATTTGCCTGAACTGAGTCAGTAGTCCGTCAAAACATCCATATCTGTCACTGGGAAAGAGAAGTGGTGATCTTGATGCCTGACCAACAATAACCACAGTTCATTACTTGGAACCTGAAACTTTACCAGTGGAACAACATTTTGTCTTTTATAGCAAAGAGAAAATGGGGGAATATCTCCCAGGGAGGCAAATCACAGTGTTTGTTGTAACCCGCTACTTTTCTGTACTAAAGTAGAGCTTAAACTGGGTAGCACATAATGCTATCCAAAAGCCCAAAGATGATAACACATAATGGGCTATTTTAAGATTTGGCAGTGTAATCCCTTGCAGTGTATTAAATAATTTAAAAAATTACTTACAAATATAAGAACCTCTAGGACTATTTGTTTTAAATTCTTATGTACTTTTCTAAAAAAA
>NW_006399945.1:5141378-5144214 GCF_000299155.1 Elephantulus edwardii
AAAAAAAGAGGTATGAAGGCAAAACATATGGGAGGTCAAGTTTTCTCACCTAAGATGGCCTGGGGAGCTTATAAAAGCCATAGGAAACTTCTTTCAGGTACTAGAAGAAATGCTTTCCATTTCAGTCAAAAAGCCCTGCCCTGCCATTCTGGCTGAGCTTGGTTGTCCTTTCTGTGAAGAACTGAGCTGCACTTCTTGGTCAGTCTCTTTACCTTCGAGCTTGACCCTTCCCTGATATTTTTAATGACTTCCCAGCAACTTGACAACTATCTATCAGCTCTCCTAAGCCAGAGGGTGTTAGATGAGGGATGAAAAGAACTCTTCACACAGTCTTTTGTCATTTCAACTGGCCCCTGCCTGCAGAATGACATTTGTTTTATGAGACCACAGACGATTAACATTTTTACATGTCATTGTAGCAGTCACAACAGACTCCAGGACTATAAACCAGGGGAAATTTTATTGGGATGATCTTAAATTGTTGTGTGTTTTTTTTCTCCTTTCTTCCTATTAAAAAAAAGGAATTTAAACCAGCTTCCCTTTCTAAACTCCCTTCACTATATCACAAACAAACATCAATCTTTGGGAAGAGACTTTCATGAAACAAAACCTGTAACTCTTGCCTGAGTCCACATTCTACAGTTTTATCTTTTAGAACAGATCATTTCTTTGTAAGATGTTGATGGGAGAATTTGATTTGCTGGATGTGTTGCTTTCTTGTTATTTTTCTTCATTTAGCCACCAAAAGATTCTGAAAAATCAGATGATTAAGAAAATTGGTGTCAGGGAGCAAGATGTCATTGCGGTTAGAGTGCAAAGGGAACTTGGCCTTCAGGTGGAGAAGAAATTAATTTATAAAAATGAATGCATGTAGCAGCTGGCTTATATGCTTTCACAAATGTATTTATTAGTAAGACGATTGTAAGAAAAAATTTAATTCTTCAGATATAAAAGGTAATAGCTAGAAAAGCCAGGAATTGTTATGTGGTGTCAAAGGATCTGTTCAAAATGGCTTTCCTAGCCACTGAGTTTAACTTTGCAACATGAACGGGTAGGAACATGTAAATAGGGTGTGTTAGTTTGTTTGTAAGGGGATTAGCTAGACATGCCATTAGACTGAGCAGATTCAGCATCAAAAATTGGGAATGTCACCAGCAATAAAGAGGAGCAGATAATTCAGAGAATGACTCCTTCAGGGCCAGAGATTCTTGTACCGTGTAGACTGCGGCCAGCTGCACCCGAAAACCAGATATCTGACATGAGACAGAGTTTGCCTTGGGACTGCTACCTCATGGAACCGGAGCTAAGACCTGTGCCCCAGTTTGTTGGGGAACTGGGTAGGAGATACTATATCTACCAGGACTAAGAATTTAGAATTCTGACTGGAGCTGTTTTGACTGTGCATTTGTTTCTGGCTGCCAACAACAATAACAATAACAAAATCAGTGAAGAAATTGCTACTGGAGCCTTGAGGATCAAAATTTATATTCTGTACTGGTCAAATAGTGGGAACCCTGGTGCCTTTGCTAAGTGAAATGAAATATACAAAATGGGGGGAAAAGAGGGAAAAAAGATATTTATTCTTTAAAAATAAATGAGAGATGACATATGAATTAACTTCATATTTGAATAATAAAATACATTTTTAAAAACCACACTCAATTTAAATTGGGCTTGCCTCAATTCAAATCAAAGAATACAGTATCCAAGAATACAGTGTTCAATATGGATTGCATCTCAAGATCAAGAAAACAAAACCTTTAATCACTGAACCAACAGACAACATCATGATAGATGGAGGAAAGACTGAAGTTGTTTACGATTTAATCCTGCTTGAATTCACAATCAAGACCATTAGTACCAGTACTAAGGAAATCAGGAGACGTATAGCACTGGGAAAGTCTGCAGTAAAGGGCCTCTTCAAATTACTGAGCAAAAATGCTATCAGTTTAAGGACTAAGGTGCAGCTGATTCAGGTCATAATCTTTCCAATCACTTGCTATGCATCTGAGAGCTGGATAATAAATTAGCATGACAGAAGAATTGATGCCTTTGAGCTGTGTTGTGGGAGGAAAATACTGAATGCCAATAAAACAAATATATCTTGGAGGAAGTACAGAGAGTGCTTCATGGAAGCAAAGATGATAAAACCTCGTCTTACATACTTGAGACATGTTCTGGCAAAGGCTATTCTTTGGAGAGGGATATGATGTTTGGAAAGGTGGAGGGTCAGCGAAAGAGAGGAAGACTCTAAAGCAGGTGAATTGACACAGTGACTGCCTTAATGGGCTCCAGTGTATCAGAGATTATGAGGATGGTACAGGCTAGGACAAGATTCAGATCTTTTGTTCATTGGGTTGCTATGGGATCACACCTAATAACAACAACATCATCTGTATTCTTCCCAGTGTTTTCTACCTGGAACATCTTTTTTCAAAATTAGGAAGGGTGTACACCAGGAACATGTCCTATCTCCATGTTTTCAATTTATATGCAGAACAGATCATCCAGGAGGCTGGGGTCTTTGAGGAGAAGGAGAATCCCAGAACACTTGATTGTGCTTATGTGAAACTTATACTTGGAGCAGGAGGCAGTCGTCAGAACAGAGCAAGAAAACGCTGCATCTTCTTTTAATTCTTTCAGGATCATTTAATATTCTGCCCAAAGCATCCTTATGTATTGCAACTCAAGGCTTGAATTTGTTCTTCAGTTCCTTGAGCTTAAGAAATACAGAGCAAATTTGGCCCTTTTGACTTTCAAATTCCAGTTGTTTGTACATTTCATTATAGTACTTTACTTTGACTTCCCATGCTGCCTTTGAAATCTTCTGTTCAGC
>NW_006399945.1:5144679-5145486 GCF_000299155.1 Elephantulus edwardii
TTTTTTTTTCCAGTTAGTCAGCCAGGTAGTTGTCATTCCAGTTTCCTGGCATAACTGGTGAGCACATCCAGGGCTTCATCTGTTACTTGAAACATACCAACTGACATTCCTTGATTCCTGGGGCCTTATTTTTTACTAGTGCCTTAAGTGCAGCTTGAACTTTATCCTTCACTATATTTTACTCTTATTAATATTGCACTTCCTGATTTTTTTAGTGTCTTCTATTTATTTGTGGTTCTGTGACTCTGTGTGTCCCTTCCATTTGCTTTTGATGTGTCCCCTAAGCATTCACTGCATTGCATCTCTAAGTGTTGCAACCTGAGGCTTGAATTTGTTTTCAGGTCTTTCAATTTGAGAAACAGCAAGCAAGTTCTTCCCTTTTTCTTCTCTGACTCAAGCTCTTTGCATATTTCATGATTATATTTGGCTTTATCTTCTTGAGCTGCCATTTGAAATCTTCTCTTCAGCTCTTTTACTCTGGCATTTCTTCCTTTTGTTTTGACTTCTTGATACTCTCATGCAATTTTTATGAGATCTACTTTCATGCCTCCTGTGACATACATTTTGTTTTTGTCTTTCATGTCTGTCTTTGCAATGACCTTTGGCTCTCTTCATGGATGATATTTTTGATGTCATCCCATACTCGCTTTGGTCTTTAATCTTTGATGTTTAAATGCCTCAAACCTATTCTTGAGATGATTCTTCTTTTTTTTCTTTATTTTTCATTTCAATGAACACAAATGCCTCAAACCTATTCTTGAGATGATTCTTCTTTTTTTTCTTTATTTTTCATTTCAATGAACACCT
>NW_006399945.1:5149686-5150240 GCF_000299155.1 Elephantulus edwardii
TTATTTCATTCTTTTCTCTGCTATTGTTGGTTGCTTTGGTTCATCTGCTTTCTTCTGCTGTCTGTGTATGAAGGACTTCTCTTAATATTTCTTATAGAATTGGTCTTGTTTTTATGAGTTCCTTCATGTCTGCAAATGACCCAATTTATCCTTCATAATTGACAGATAGCTTCGCTGGGCACAAGATTCTTGGCTGGCAATTGTTTTCTTTTAGCTTTCTGTCTTCTTTCATCATATTGTCTTCTTTCTCAATGGTTTCAGCTGAGAAGTCAGAGCTTAATCTAATTGGTTCTCTTTTACAGGTAACTCCTTGTTTTTCCCCTGATACTTTTAGTATTCAATCCTTGTCTTTGATTTTGGAGAATGTGACAATGATAGGTCTTAATGTTTTCTTTTTTAGGTCTAGTCTGTTTGGTATTGGCTAAAATTGCAGAATGTATATTTCTTCATTTTTCATGACACCTGGGAAGTTTACTTGTAGTATCTCTTCCACAACATAACCCTGTATTTTTCCTTATCTTCCTGTTCAGGATTTCCATTTTATATTATTCCAC
>NW_006399945.1:5151545-5152566 GCF_000299155.1 Elephantulus edwardii
AAAGCAGGAGAGGAAGACCCAGGAATAGATGGGCTGAGTCAGTGACTGGACAAATGAGCTTAGGTCTGTCAGAGATTATGAGACTGGCTCATATTAGGGCAGAGTTCAGAGCTAATATATATAGGGTCACTGTGAGTCACTGGCAACTCAATGGCATAAAACAACAATAATAATTATTTATAAAAATAGGCAAATTTAAGCATATGTATTAATTTTTTGTATTATTTTAGTGACAATAAAAATGTTGGAAAGAGAAAAAGAAGGAGTGAGGGAAGGAGAAAATTGAATGAAGGAAAGCAAGGATATAGTTGACAAAGAAGAATGATGGAAAGAGAAGAGAGAAAGAAACATTTTTTTATAAAGTTCTACATTTATCAATCAGGAAGTGATTCTAACACACACACACACACACACACACACACACACACACACACACCCCAACAAGTGGGTAGTGACTCCTAGTGAAACTATGAAACAAAGCAGAACGTCCCTTATGTTTCCTTGGCTGCCGCATCTTCCTCCCAAGGAATGGCTCCTGGTTTTAAACATTTAACCTTTTGGTTACCAGAAGAATGTTTTAACCTTGTATCACCAGGGTTGCCTAGAATTGACACTAGGTAACTGAAAGTTTTAGATAGATGATAGAGAGATAGAAAGAAAGGTAGATGGGGGAGGAGGGAGAGAGAGACATATGCTAGTAAGTCAACTCTGACTCATAGGAACCCCATGTACAACATATTGAAACCTTGCCTAATTATGTCATCTCCACAATCTCTGCTAAGTCAAATTCTGGTTGTTATGATCAGTTGTAAAAATTGTGTCAATCTCATTAAGGGTTTTCCTCTTTTTCACCGACCTTTCCTTCTTCCAAGTTGTTGTTGTTGTTATGTGCCATCGAGTTGCCTGCGACTCATAGTGACCCTACGTACAACAGCCCTAAACTCCACTCTGTCCTGTGCCAATCGCACTGGCTCTGACACTCCCATCGTGATTATTCCAGTCACTGAATCAATCCACCTCA
>NW_006399945.1:5154359-5165804 GCF_000299155.1 Elephantulus edwardii
CCACAACTCATCTGGTCTTAGCTCATTAGTGTTCAAGGCCTCAAACCTGTTCCTGAGATGGTTCTTGTTAAGAAAGGCATGATTGCTTTGAATATTTTTGGAATGATAGAGTGCATTGAGCAATGTAGCTGACTGCATCATCTGTAATACTATTTCCACAATGTATGCTGTAATCAGTTACAATTTGGATCAAGAATATATTTCCACGACCATATTCACATGATAATGCAATGGATTATGCCAGAAAAATATGTTGTTGTTGGGTGCCATTGACTCAACTATGTTTCATAGTGACCCAATGATTAACAGATTGGAAACTTTGCATATCCTGTGTTACTCTCTCCCATGCTCCAGATCATTGCTATAATCACTGTGTCAGATCATATACTTGGAGGTAATCTTCTTTTTGATCCTTTGCCTTTCCTATCTTGATGTCTTTTTTAAAGACTGACAACATGTTGAAGTATGTGAGATGAAACTTTGTCATCCTTAAATATAAGGAATCTCGCTATACTTCCTCCAAGAGAAATTTGTTTGTTCTTTTGATAGTCCATGGGATATTCAATACCCTTCTCCACTACAATTCAAAGCATCAATTCTTCTTCATTCTTCCTTATTCATTGTTCAACTTTCATACATATGCAATAGAGTTGAAAAATATAGAAGTAATAAAATATTTTGATCCTATGTGTCACAAAAGCCTCTTTGTTTTGACATCAAGCAGTGTCTTTGGATTCAGACTATTAGAATTGAAATCTCAATCCTACTGTCTAATACATGTAAGATTTTAGGAAGGTTCCTAACTTTTAATTTAGTGTTTTTATTATTTTTAATTAATTTTATACATTATTAAGTCTACATATTTTAAGTGGTTTTAAACAAATGCATGAAAGTACTTTACTGTGTTTTTGGTTTTGTTCTCCACATTATTTTATATTGATTTGCATATAACATTCACATATATTGTGTGTCATTCATGTAAGTTGCATTTCACACATATCTATATTAAATTTGTGCTCCAAATGTTCACTCATGTACATTGTATTTTATTGAATTAGTCACTATTGATCTATGACTACTATTACCCCATCTTTTCAGGTCCCCATTGTCTCTTTCTTATTTCCTTCATCTCCTTCACCCCCACCCCCTATTCACCAAACTCTGTTATCTTAGTAACATGTGCACCCTCCCCAACTTCTGCTCCCTGCTCCCTCACCTTCCCTTTCTGGACTTTTACCCACACCTTGCTAGTTATCCTTCTATTTTTGTGATTATGGTCCAATGCATTATTTGTCCTTATAAGACAGAGTTAGTTCACTCAGAATAATGCTCTCTACATTTTTTCCCCATGTTAAATAATTTTGCAAAATTGTTACTCCTCAGTGCTGCATTGTATTCCATTGTATTAATGCACCATAATTTCCTCAAGTCATTTTTCCCCAATTTTTTTATTCACTCATTGTTGCACATTTTTTTTCTTTCCTCCTTCCTTTCTTCTCCTCTGGTCCACTTTACAATGCACATTTTGGTTCCAGATTGTTGTTTTATATATAATGCATAATCACATATTCCTTTCAGACATTTCTTCCTCTCATCTGTTCCAATTCAGTGTTCATTGTCTATCCATTCTTCTTCTATTCTCCCTCCAACCTTCCATGTCAGTCTTATTTTATAACATTGGTGTTGTACAGTATTTGCCCTTTTGTGACTGACAAATTTTGCCCCACTCATGTTGAGTAATGCTTTACAAGCTCATTGGTTTTCAATGCTGTGTGATATTTCATTGTGTGAATGTTCCATAGTTTTACTATTCAATTGTTTGTTGATGGACATTTGGGTTGGTTT
Organism: Elephantulus edwardii; assembly: GCF_000299155.1. Taxonomy (NCBI): domain Eukaryota; kingdom Metazoa; phylum Chordata; class Mammalia; order Macroscelidea; family Macroscelididae; genus Elephantulus; species Elephantulus edwardii. Next base: position 5,156,205 of record NW_006399945.1, read on the forward strand.
CATTTCTTTGCTATTGTGAATAATGCAGCAATAAAAATGGTTGCACATACATCTGCTTGAGTAGCAGCTCTGGTTTCTTTAAGGTATATTCTCAATAGTAGATCTGCTAAATCAAATGGTATTTCTAGTTCCAACTTTTTTGAGAAAGCCCTAAACTGCTTTCCACATTTGTTGTACCATTTTACATTCTGACCAGCAGTGAATAAGGTGCATGAGGAACATAAGAATAAAACCAAAGACTGTAAAATTCATCAGATAAAAACTTGGGACAGCTCTATTAACCCTGTTCCACAGCATAAACAGACTTCCTAACATAATGGAAAACATACAACCAGGAGAGAATAAAATAGATGAATGGGACTTTATAAGAATCAAATCTCTATGCACCTCAAAAAACTTCTTCAACAAACTTAAAAGGAAACCCCACAGACTGGGAAAAATATTTGGCAATGACATATCTGATAAGGGGCTCATGTCTCAAATTATAATACTCTAGCACCTCAACAAAATTGGGCTGTTTCATGTTCTTGCTATTGTGAATAATGTTGTTATGAACATGGATGTGCAAACCTCCATTTCTGCCTCAATACAATTTTCCATGGGTTGTATCCAGCAGTGCAAGAGCTAGGCCGTATAGGATTTCTATGTTCAGATTTTTGAGGAAACACCAAACTGTCTTCCAGAGTGGTTGTACCATTTTACAACACTACCAGCAGTGCATGTGAGTTCCAATCTCTCCATATCCCCTTCAACATTTACTGCTTACTCACTATCCTGTTAAACTGCTTATGCTACTGGAGCGAGATGATATTTCATTGTGGTTTTGATATCCATTTCTCTCACAGCCAGTGATTTTGAGCATTTATTCAGGTGTCTGTTGGCCATTTAAATGTCTTCCTTTGTGAAAAGTCTTTCCATTTACTTTTCCCATTTTGAAATTGGTTTATTAGTCTTTTCCTATTTAAGGCCCTGTGATATAATATTACTTTTTCTTATGAGACCTTTTCTTAGACTTCATTGCTTAATGTAGCTGCTGACATAACTCCATATTGATATATTTCTTCTGGCTCCTTGTACCTAAAATATTTATTGGGTCAACAATATGTTCTGCTGTTTTAGGTTTGTTTTGTTTTGTTTTTGTTCACTATGTTTGATACTGCTTCCTGCTTTCTTGACATCATGTGAACTTTTTTTTTTGTTATATGTTAGGCTGTTTTCATTGTGTCTATATAAGTTGGTCATACTTCTTTAACTTTATGAAGGTATAGATTAGTTGCAGTTTAGAGTGTTCCATTTGTGGGAGTGGAAAACTCACTATATCAGAAGCCCTTTCTGGGATTGTTCAGCAGGAAAATTTGCCTTTCCTAAAGTCCTTCAGATTCTGTTTTGTCAGTAGTGTATCCCTGTAGGAATTTCATCTAAATGCAGCCCATTTTTCCTATCGTCTATTCTTGTCCTTGGTGGTCTATGGTCTTTCTGATAGACCAGGTTCCCCAACTGAAGCAGTCTCTCTCTAGAGGAGTTGCAGGTGTTTCCCTCCCTCTCCCACACCTTAATGTGCCCTTTCAAGGTGTACATCTCTCACCTAATTGCAATGCCTTCTCTTAAAGTCTATTTCCTAGATTGTTCTAGAAAATTTCCCATTTTTTATGCCTCTGTTTGCCCTTTTTTCCTGGAAAATGAAAAGAAATATTTATTTATATGGTTTTGAGAATTAAACTTTATATGTTCAGTGTTTGAAAAAAAATGCATGCTACATAAGAAAAATCAAAGCAGTACGTAATAGTAATACCAATATAGCCTGTTCCATTATTTTTATTATAAAATTTTCATCCAGAATGCAAAAAATATATGGAAAAGATGTTTAATGAAAACCTTTATTCAATTTTCCAAGATAAATAGCTTTTCACCTCACCATATGCACATTCAAATATAATTAAACTCTACATAGTAACTCCACAGCACTTAACAACAACAACATAGTAAATATGTAGATGTTTATCATAAAAGAGTTCACATTTGTCCTTTTATAAATCTGTTGATTCTATGTGGTTATACAGTTCACTTTGTGGACAGAGAGCAGTTTGAAGGTTAACACTGCTGAAAGGTATTTTTATGAGGAGAGGAGTAGTTTAGATGGAACATTTAAAAGCATGACCTTTCTGTATTTTTACTTAGAATAAGAGAGGGGGAAACAAGGATTCTCAATGAAGAGTCAAGAAGCGCTTTATAGAGACAGGAAGCCTCAATGTCACTGAGTTGAATCCAGAGCCCTGCTAGTTAAGATGTTGAGCAATAACCAAAAGCTTGGGAGTTTCAACACATCAGCTGTTCTGTGGGAGAGAGAGGTTGTTGTTATCTGCCATAGAGATTTAGAACCTTGAAGACCAACAGAAAATTCTCCTGTCTTAAATTGTCTTTATGAGTTATAAAGGCAGGAGAATTTTATTACTTAGGGAGTACCTTTCCAGGATATTCTAGAAGAGTAATTTCACTGCTCAATGATTTTCTGTGGCAAAAACAGGGTTTCTATTAGGGAGTGACTGAAACTATGTGACCAGAAGGTTCAGGCTACCCCATTAAAGAGACTGGGCTCCAGTGGAGGCAAAAACCAGTATAGACCTGTAAGAAAAAAAACAAAAAAAAACCAATTAAATTATCCATTCATTCCCCTGTTTTCCATAATTAAATACAAAGTTCTTTACATCAATTTTAAAAATTACTGTGCCTAGATCACATTTGATATTTCTTAGGCATTTGTTGACCTGAGTGATCACTTTTTTAAGGTTCAAGAGATTCTGATGTGATTATCAAATGCATTCATTATGTTTATTTATTTTCCTTAATTCATTCCATAAATTCACATGTGTATGTTGTTGTTGATAGGTGCTGCCAAGTCAGATATGACTTATAGTGACCCTGTGTACAATGAATCTAAATGCTGCTTTATCTTGTGTCATCCTTATCATCTCTGACATATTTGAAACTATTGCTTTCATAGTGTCAATCTATCTCATAGATATCTTGGTCTATCTCTTTTTACATGACTCCCTGCCTTTCCAAGCAGGATATCCCTTTCCAAGGAATAGCCTTTTATAATAAGATTCCCAAAGTATGTGAGATGAAGCTTTATCATTTTTGTCTCCAAGAAACACTCTAGCTGCACTTTCTCTTAGACATGCTTTTAGTTTATGTAGTCTACGAGATTTTCAGTAATCTCCAATCCCACAACTCAATGGCATCAATTTTTTTCCCTGTCGTCTTTATTCATTGTTCAGTTCTCAAATACATAGCAAGTGACTAAAAAGAGCATGACCTGAATCAGGAGCAGCTCAGTCTTTAATCTGACATCATTGTTCCTTAGTATTTTAGAAGTCCTTGACAGAAGATTTTCCCATTGCAATGTCTTTTGATTTCTTTACTGCTAGTAGTTACCCAGTGGTAAGGAGATGTACTGCCAACCTGAAGGCACAGAGTTTAAATCTACCACCTGTTCTGTGTAGAAAGATGAGCAGTCTCCTCCTGTGTGATTTACTGACTCTGAAAACGTGTTGGAAGGTCAGCTATGACTTTGTTCTGACTTGATGGTAAAAGCAACACTATAATAGCACAGAGAGAGTTGATGGTGGATAAATGCAAGATAAAATTATTAACAACTTCAAATTTTTCTCCATCTCTGATGCTGCTATTTGTCTACTGTTGAGGGGTTTTGTCTTCATGATGTTGAGATCCTTATTGAAAGTCCTTGATCTTCCACATCAAGCATTTTAATTTATCCTCACTTTCCACAAGCATGGTTGAATTATCTGTAAAATACAGGTTTCTGATAAGTCTTCCTCTGATCCTTATCCTAAGTTCTTCTATATAAAGTCCAGCTTCTCAAATGATTTGTTCAGCATACTAATTGAACATGTTTGGAGAAAGACTACAGCTTGATTCACACCTTTCTTGATTTTAAAGCATATAGTATTTCTTTGCTCTTTTTTTGACAACAGTTTTTTTGTTAGATATAGTTTTATCTTAAGCACAATTTTAGTGCTCTGGGATTCCCATTCTTCTAAATATTAGCTATATTTTATTATGAACTATATAGTCAAGTGACTTTGCATAGTTAGTAAAGCACAAATGGACATCCTTCTGGTATGGTCTGCTTTCATGTAAGATCCATCTGACATTAGCAGTGATGTTCCTATTGCCACAGCCTCTTATAGATCCAGGGTGAATCTTTGTCATTTCCTTGTCAATGTACTGTTCCAGCTGGTTTTGAATGATTTTCATCAATATTTTATTTGCACGTGATGTTAATGCTATTGTGCAATAATTTCCATATTTTGTTGGATCACTTTTCTTAGGACTAGGAACAACATGGATCCCTTCCAGTCATTTGGCCAGGTAGCTGACTTCCACATTTTCTGGCATAGACTGGTGAGTATATCCATGGCTGCATCAATTTCTGAGGTCTTTTTTTCCCCCCCAGTGCCTTCAACACAGGTTGAACTTATTCCTTCATTATATTCATATGCTATTTCTGAAAGGTTTCTGTGTCAACATGTTCTTTTTGTTCCAGTGACTCTCTGTATTCCCTCCATCTTCTTTTGGTGCTTCCTGGTTTGTTCCAGATTTTGCCCATAGCATCTCTCAGCATTGCAACTTGAGGCATGTCTTTGATTTTCAGTTCTTTATGCTTTGGAAATGCTGAGTGAGTGCTTCCTTTCTACTTTCCAACTCCAATTCTTTGAACATTCCTTACAATATTTTTATTTGTCTTCTCAAGCAGTCCTTTGAAATCCTTTCATCTTTTCTAGCACAGAATCTCTTCCCTTTGTTTTGGCTTCTTGATGGTCTAGTGTAATTTTCAGTCTCTTCTGACTCTATTTTGGTCTTTTCTTTCCCTTGTCTTTGTAATGAACTTTCCCCCTCTCTATAGATAATATCTTTGATGTCACCCCACAATTCAACTGGAAAATTCACTTGTATACATAAGATGATTAGAAATATAATTACTTGATTCACTTACTCCTCAAAGTCATATTTTCATTTTTTAGCATTTTAAAAGAGATCTTTTATAGCATATGCACCCAATGCAGTAGTTCACCTAATTTCTTACCACTGTTTCCAGGAGTTTTGTGCCACAAGTAAAATGAAATTCTTGATAATTTATCATGATATATCACTTATTGGACTGATTAAGAGAATTTTTGTGTTGTGTTGAGGTATAATCCACATTGAAGACTTTGAACTTAATCAGCAAGGTCTTCACTTCCAACAAGCAAGTTTATGCCATCTATATATTCCAAGCAGGCTATTGGTGAATCATTCCTCTATCTTAATGCTGCATTTTCCTTCTTATACTCCAGTTTGGCCTTATTTACACAGTCTATATATTGAATACATATGAAAAACGGATACAAGTCTGACATACACATTTTGTGAATATAATGTTCTGATTTTATTTTCTTTTTTAAAATTTAATTTAGTTTGTTTATTTTTCATTTCAATGAACATCTATAGAGATTTTGGAATTCCATTCATTCATTGTTGCACCCTTCTCCCTGCACCCCTCCCCCCCTCCCCCGTTTGCTCCTCTCCTTGAAAAGCAAAAGAAAAACTCCCTTATTGGTACACAATCCCCCCCGCACATCCCCCAACCACACCCCCTACCCCCAAATATAATCCACTCTGCAACCCTCATTGCGTACTCCTACGATAAAAATAATGCCCTAAAATATAATACTTTTAGACTATTCTCTCCCCCATAGACTTCAATGCCGTAAACATATTTCATCCAGTTTTTCTCAGTCTTAACCCCACCCCAATGCCAGCCTCATTCTACAACAGTGACACCGTATAGTATTTGTCCCTTTGTGACTGAGATCGGAGATATCTCACTCAGCATAATGTCCTGATTTTAAATCATGCTAAATTGTTCTGTTTTATCTCTTATTTTAAGTCATGCAGTATTGTTCTCCTTGTTCTCTTTGCCTCTCTCTTGGTTCCTGTACAGATGCCACATGAGCAATATTAACTGTTCTAGAATTCCCAATCTTTGCAGTGTTATCTATAAATTGTTATCATGCAAACAGTTGAATATCTTTTAATTTTTAATAAAATACAAGTAACCATCTTTTTGGTACTCTCTGCTTTCACTCCAAACCTATCTGACATCATTAATGATATACCTTATTCCAAATCTGGCTTGAATATCTGATAGCTTCTTGATAATGTAACTGATGCAAATATTCAGCTACTAACCAAAGTTTGGGAGTTTCTATACAAATTTGAAACACAAATTTGTAATTTCCTTTAGCTAGTTTTGGCTTTCATGTGACTTTAATGGTATTACTTAATAATGTCTACTTTCTGTTGGATAACTATTCTCTGGAATGAGCGCAAATATGGATCTGTATTTAATCCTCATTGAAAGTAACTCACATAAGTTGGTAAATTTTGGGGAAGGTGATAGTGGTTCTATGCTGCAGCAGGAAAATTAATTCAACTTGACTATTAGACATCTCTGATTTAAAAAAGTATTTTACTTATTCTTATATTGCTTCTTGTTCTATACCATGTTCCTCTAGTATGTGACTTCCTTCTTTTCTCTGCCTTGTGCTGATTCACAATGTAATACTCATTTTATAAATAATTTTCTTAAATATATTTACATAAAACAGACTACTATTTAAAGCATTTTTCTTTTTAAGTGAAAGTTTACAAATAAAATGTATTTTAATTCAATCATTCATACATATTTTATTATATAACACTAGTTACAATTGATTAATGAGTCATTAAATGCAATATCTGATCAACCACTATTGTATATTCCCTTTCCATTTACCCAACTTACTTGTTTATTTATTTTAACTCCACTCTCCCTCCCTTCTCATGTCTGATAACCATACATGATGACCTGTGTGTACCTCTTTTTTTTTCAGTTTTTTATAATAGTAATCTTATACCATATCTGTCCCTTTTTTGCTGTCATATATCATTCAAACATCATTTTCTCTGGATTCATCCATGTTGTTCAGTGTCTCACAAATTCTTTATTACTCTTTACTGTTGTAAACTACCCAACTGTGTGAATATATCATCATTTCTTTAGTCATTCTGCCATTGATGGACACTTGAGTTGTTTCCATCTTAGTGTTATTTAAATAATGCTGCAATGAACATGGATGCACATATATATGTCTGTCTAAGGTTATATAGAGAGAGTAGAAAAATTCATCGGTGAAGTGATATTTCTAGTCCCAACTATTTCAGGATGTTCCAATTACTTTCCATAGTAATGGTACTATTTTACATCCTTACCAACACTTTCTGTATGTTCCTAGATCTCCACATCCTTGCTAGCATTTATAGTTTGCTCTCTTGCTGACTTTTGCTTTTATTTCCTGAGTGAGATGATAGCTCATTGTGATTTTTATTCTCTTCAGTTGCCTGATATGCATCTGAGAGGAGGACAATGCCAAAAGATGACAGAAAAAGAGTCGATGCCTCTGAGTTGTCATGCTGAAGAAGAATATTGAACGAATGATGGACTGCAAAGAGAACAAGCAGATCAGTCCTGGAGAGGGTGATAAACAAGTTTCTCCCTCGAGGATTTTGAAGTTTGGTCTAACATACATTGGGGATGTTGCAAGGATGTACCAGTCTTTGGAAAAGGGCATCATGCTTGGGAAAGTGGAGGATAAGCACAGAGGAGGAAGGACCTGACTGAGACGGACTGACACAGTTACTGTGTCAGAGAAGGTGAGATTGGCTCAGAGCAAAATTTAGAGCTGTTGTTCCTAGGATGGCAATGAGTTGTAGCCAACTGAATGGCACATAACAACAACAGTGATGGCTAATGAAGGAAGCTCTGCTGGCATAGTTAATAGGGATTTGTGCTGCTAACTCAAAGGAGGCACTTCTCAGTTGATACAAATCCACCATTTGTAGGAGAAAGATGTGCAATATCGTCACGTGTGATTTATAGCCTTCGAAAAGCCCCTGGAAATTCAGATCTAAGTAAATTGATTCCGAACTCAATGGCAATGAGACAGAGAATAGATAATGATTTTAAGCATTATCTCTTCTATTTGTTGGATGTCTGAATGTTTTCTTTGGTGAAGAGTCTTTGTATCTTTTTTGTGTCCTTTGCTAATTTTGTAACTGGATGTTTTTTTCCCTTTTTATTATTGAAATGTTGGAGATTTCTATAAATTTTAGAGATGAGTCAGATATATCATTATCAATACTCTTCCCAGTGTATGTTGTTGTTGTTGTTGATTGTTATCGAGTCAAGCACAAAAGGCCTAAAGCATCTCTAACTATAGTCATTTATCTAATTTCATAGAGTTTGCAGAGGCATGTTGTTTAGGAAGTGGTTGCCACTTCTGCTTCCAAACCTCTATTAAACTGGGAGCTCCACCAAATTTTGCCTACCTTGGGTAGCATTATGGCATTTGACACCCCAATGGCATAAGGTTCAGCATCACAACAGCCCCAGGTTACCTCAGTACAGCATATTGACAGAAAAGTGCCATTCTAGTTAGAAGAATGTTCCTCCAAAATATAGTAACAATCGGCTTTTAAATACAAAGGCCCTCCCCAAAGTCTTATTGAGTCTAAACATGAGGCTTAAATATAAAACAATCAATATAGTATGTTTTTGTTGTTAAATGCCTTTGAGTTGCCTGTGATGTATAGTGACCCTATGTACAGCAGCTCTAAATCCTTCCCTGTCCTAAGCCAGTCTCACTAATTCCTATGCACCAACCCTCACTGCCCTAGATACCATAACAATCAATCTATCTCTTCCAGAGTCTTTCTCTCCTGTGCTATCTCTTTACCCTTCTGAGCATACTGTCCATCTCCAAGGACCAGTCTCTCCTGGCCTTGTGCCCAAAGTATGTGAGATGGAGCTTTAAAATCCTAGCCTCCAAGGAGAAACTTCATTATAGATTCTCTTTTAATTTTGGAGGGATCTTTTTTCTTTTTCTGCCATCTCATATGTTATTGCTTTACCATCACTCATACATATTGTGTTTCATGAATGTTGTTGTTGCTGTGATGTGCTGTCAAGACTTTTGTGACTCATAGAGACTCTATGTACAACAGCTCTGAGCCTTCCTCTATTTTGAAGCAATTTCATTGTCTCTGACCCACCTACTCCCATTATCCCAGTCACTGAGTCAATCCATCTAATCCAGGGTCTTCCTCTTTTGTGCTGCCTCTCCACCTGGCTGGTCCCTCCTGGCAACATGACCAAAGTATGTGGAGACCACAACACTGTATCTGCACCTGGAGTACCAGCATTACAGGTAAATAGAAATACAGATTTTTATATACATATATATTTTACAGACACACACACAGACACAACAAAAGAGAAAGCACACACTCTCCTGACTTACTGGTGAGGGAATGACACTGTCAACCCAAACACACGTAGTTCCTATCCACCAGCTGTTCCATGGGAGAAAGATAGGCAAAGATATATATTCATGTGTGATTGACTGCCTATGAAAACACTGGAGTGTTGGCTATGAGTTGGTTCCAACTTAAGAGTTGTTGTTGTTTCTTGTTGTTATGTGCTGTCGAGTCACTTGCGAA
>NW_006399945.1:5165904-5166446 GCF_000299155.1 Elephantulus edwardii
AGACGCACCTTAGTCTCCAAAGAGACACCATTGCTCTTCAGCACTTTGGAGAGGTCCCTAACAGCAGACTTTCCCATGGCAATGCGCCTTTTAATAGGTGATAGGTTTTATTTTCTTGTCAAATACCAGTTGAATATAGATGTTGATGTTATTGTTGTTATGTGCCATTGAGACACTGGAGTGTCATAATGACCCTATGTACAACAGCTCTGAATTCTGCCCTATCCTGAGCCCATTTCCTCATCTCCAACAGATCCAATCCCACATTTCACCAGTCACTGAGTTAATCCTATTGTTGTTATTGTTATGTGCCATCAAGTTGCTTGCGACTCATGGCGACCCTATGTACAACAGCCCTAAACCCTGCTCTATCCTGTGCCAATGGCATGGCCTCTGACACACCCATCGCAATTACCCCAGTCACTGAATCAATCCACCTCATAGAGGATCGTCCCCTCTTGTGCCGTCCCTTCACCCTCCCAAGCATGATGTCCCTCTCCAGGGACCTGCCTCTCCTTACAACATGTCCAAAGTATGTCAGA
>NW_006399945.1:5166598-5172957 GCF_000299155.1 Elephantulus edwardii
CAAATATAGATCTCTTCCAGTCAGTTGGCCAAGTGGTTGTTCTCCAGATTTCTTGGCACAACTTGGTGAGCACATCCAGGGCAGCATCTGTTAGTTGAAATATGTCAATTGGTATACCATCTATTCCTGGGGCCTTATTTTTTGCCATTTCCTTCAAAGCAGCTTGAACTTCTTCCTTCATAACCATAGGTTCAAATGTTATTTCATGAAATCCTTCTGTGTCTGCCAATTCCTTTCGATACAGTGACTCAGTATATTCTTTCCATCTTCTTTTGATATTTCCTGGATCGTTTGATACTCTGCCGAAAGCATCCAAAAAAATTTTTATGTATTGCAATTTTAGAAGGTGTTTTACCACTAAAACAAATTTGATTGCTAATAGGAGGGATAGATAGATAGATAGATAGATAGATAGATAGATAGATAGATAGATAATAGATACAATAAACTAGTTCAAGGTTCAAGGTGAAAGTCTAAGTGAGCCAGAAGCATGGGACACTTGAAAATGTTCTTTCTTTATACATTAGAAGGCAGATTAAAAAAAGATCAAGTATAAGGACAATATTTAAGGTTCTAAGAAGAAAAATATCACTAATCTTACTAATAAGAAAAATGACAGGAGGTATAAAGTACTTTTTTTTCAAGTGTAATGGAAGAAACCCTTCTGATATGAGAGATGCCAAATGAATTAGTGGGGATCTACCATGTGTGAGAGGATGAGGAATAGATGCAGAAGTAGAACTGAAACTCCAAGTTTTTCATGATCAGATGACTATTACTAAATCCCAAGCAAGGACAGACTGGAAATTAAAACTAGAATTGTATAATTCGAGCATAACTTCAATTAGCTGAAATATTGGCTAAATCTGGACATTATGTAAAGTGGTCTCCTACCAATGCTTTGTCTTCATTTCTTCCTGAAGTATTGGTGAAATAACCCCCTTCTTGTCTTGTTCAGAGGAGGAAGCATCTGGTCATGCTCATGCTGTGTACTCAGGCATGTTTCATGAGAGATGCCTCACTTTATATAAATGTTACATAAGTGGCTCCTGAAGGGAGATGGGGAAGGAGGGTGACCCTGAGGTGGAGTAATAGGAAAATGACGTGTTTTGTTTCTGGGTTTTTTCTTTTTGTTTTTTTCTTCTCAGAATCAAACTGTTTCAAAGCAGAATGTTCCCTGGACTAATCTGATTATGACTTACCACTGGTGTTAAATCATATTAAAAAAAAATAACAGCTGAAAGGTCAGCAATGAAGTATAGAAAAAAAAATTAGAGGACAGGGCTATGTATAACTTTCCAGAGAAGAAAAATGTCTGAAGACTAAAAATGTAACCCCTATGATGTGATCCTTTTGTGTAAATAATACAAGGTCTCCTGAATAAGTTACCCGTTTTTCTTCCCTATATTCCCAGTACCTCAAATCTATATAAAACAACATCTGTCTCTGTCATTTTAAAAATTACCTCCTCAGGAACACATCTACCTCTAACGTACGCTCAACTTGCCCTCTCTTGGTCTTTTTCATCAGCCTATATCATAGAGTAATTTACATGTTCTGTTTTAATGTTCCCATTTCTTACAATGTTTTTCTTGATTGGGTTTTGTTTCAGTCTTTTTTTTTATTAATTTAAAAACGTAATTATGAGATGTATTCAAATGTTGCTGTTAGTTACTGTTGAGTCCGTTCTAGCTTCTAGTTCTGCACAACAGCAAAACAATATCACTTGGCCTTGTCCTATCTTTATAATCACTACTATATTGGAATTAATTGTTGTTGCCACTGTGTCAATAAATCTTGTTGAAGGCCTTCCTCCTTTCTTGAAAACTTTCTGCTTTAACAAGTATGATGTCCCTCTCCAGAGTTTGATCCCTTCTAATAATATGTCAGAAGTATGTGATGACAAAGCAAAACAAACAAAAATACGTGACACAATATCTCTCTATTTTTTCTCTATAGTGTGCTCTGGCTGTACCACTCCTGAGACAAACATGTTTGGTTTTTGTCAGTCTGTATTTGATATTCTTAATCAACCCTATAATTAAAAAGTATTAATATCTATTGTTTGGATGTTCCTTCCTCTCTTACTCTTTGTCTAGTTTTCACACACATATGAGTCGATTGAAAATGCCAAAGCTTGCATCAGAAGAACTTGAGTCATCAAAGTGACATCTTTCCTTTTTCACACATTAAGGAGGTATTTGCAGCAGATTTGTTTAATAGAGTATGTATTTTGATATCTGAACTTTTGCTTGCAAAAGTTTTGTGAATCCAAACAAAATATACTCTTTGGGTATCTTATACAATATACTCTTTCGCAGCTTCAATCTTTTCCCTATCAGGATAGTGCTAATATTTTTTTTATGTTAACACATAATTTGTACTGAAGTTTATAGATTTTAATAATTTCCGAGTAGTGTTTCCTGTTCTTTTTCCTTTTAGAACGCAAAGTTTTTTACCTGCATTTTATGGGTTGTGTATTGGTCTTCTTCCAATCTTCATCATATAGTCAAATTTCCTGGATTATTTTCTAAACATACAAGTTAAGAATATATGCCTAAATGATACAACCATAACACAAATCTTACCTGATTTTGAACTAGTTGGTATATTTCTGTTGTCTTTTGGTATAGGTACTGGTTTTACATGAGCACAATTATGAGTTTGGAACTCTCATTTACTGCAATCTTATTTATAATGCATCAGTATCTGTAATACTCAATAAACATAAGTACACATAAAATAATATATGCAATTTAAACTCTGCATATGTTGTTATTAGGTGTGTCCATTGCTGCAGTCACTGTGTCAAATATATGCTTCTACATCTGGGACCAAAGAGAAAGAAATTGAGAAATTTTACCAGATCTTGCTGGCTGAAATTGGCTAAACATTCAATCAAGATGTGTTGATGATAATTGGCGACTGAAATGCAAAAGTGGGAAACAGTGAAGGAGGAATAGTAGTTGGAAAATACGGTGATAGAAATGAGGCTGAAAATAGAATAATTGAATTTGAATTTATAATTCTTTATTCTTTTTTAAAAATACAAACAACAACTTTACATGTGGATCTCACCTGATGAGTTGCATAGGAATCTGATTGATTACATTTGTGGAAGAAATCATTGAAGAAGTTCAATAACAGCAGTCAAAACTAGACCACAGGCCGACTGTGGATCAGATCATCAATTAACTCATATATAAGTTCAAATCAAGACTGAAGAAAATGAACCAAGATAAGACATGAATAAATTCCATCTGAAATTCAAGATCATGTTAAGTATAGGTTTGAGGCATTGAATTAAAAAAATGACTGAAAATCAGATGAATTGTTTGGATAAAATCAAGGATATCATCCATACAGAAAGCAAAAGGTCATTACAAAAACAGAGGAGGAAGGAAAAACCAAACTGGATGTCAGAAGAGACTCTAAAGATTGCACCGGTGCATTACAAAACAAAAAGAAAATATGTCAAGATAAAAGATCTGACCAGAAAATTTCAAAGGGCAGCTTGGGAGGACAAAGCGAAGTATTAGATTGTGCAGAGAGTTGGAATTGATGAATAAAACAGGAAGAACTATCTCTGCATTTCTCAATCTGAGAGAACTGAGCGACCCTATGTACAAGAGCCCTAAATGCTGCTCTATCCCTTGCCAAACATTGTCTCCAACATGCCTATCTCCATTATTCCAGTGACTGAATCAGTCAATCTCATTGAAGGTCTACCTTTCCTGTACTGTTCCTCTCCCCTCCCATGCATGATGTATCTCTCCAAGTACTGATCCTGCCTTGCAACATGTCCAAAGTATGTCAGATGGAGCTTCAGAATCCTTGCCTTCAACGGGCAGCCTGGCTTCACCCTCTCCAGGACAAACTTGTTTGTTCTCCTAGCAGTCCATGTTATATTCAGTAATCTCCAACACCACAGCACAAAGGCCTCAATTCTCCTTCTATCATCCCTAGTCATTGTCTAGCTCTCTGATGCATAACAAGTAATTGCAAATATCATGGCCTGTATCAGGTGCACCTTAGTCTCCAGACTGACATTGTTGCTCTTCAGTACTTTGGAGAGATTTCTAACAGCAGACTTGCCCAATATGATTTCTCTTCTAATTTCCTGCCTTCTGGTACCAAGAGTGTTTACTGTAGAGCCAAGCAAACTGAAGCTGTCAACAATCTCATCTCTTCATCATCCATCATGATGCTGCCAATTGGCCCAGTGGTGAGAATCTTTGTTTTCTTGATGTTGAGCTTTAATCCATGTTGAAGGCTGTGGTCCTTGACCTTCTGCAGCAAGCACTTCAGGTCTTCCTCAGTTTTAGCAAGCAGTGTAATCTGTGTAATGCAGATTGTTGATGAGTCTACCTCCAATCTTGATACCACACTTCTCCTAATAGAGCCCAGCCTCCTGGATAATCTGTTCCACATAAAAATTAAAAAGGGAACTAGGACACATCCTTGATGCACACTCTTCCCAATTTTGAACCATGCAATGTTTCCTTGCTCTGTTCTGATGACTTGGTCCAAGTATAGGTTTCGCATAAGTACAATCAAGTGTTCTGGGATTCCCATTCTTCTTAGAGTTAGCCACAGTTTGTTGTGATTCACACAATCAAATGCCTTTGTATAGTCAATGAGACACAGATAGACATTCCTTTGGTACTCTCTGTTTTCAGCCAAGATCCATCTGACATCAGCTATAATATCCCTAGCACCATGGCCTCTTCTAAATCTAACCTGCACTTCAGGCACTTCTCTGTTGATATGCTGTTCCAGTCATTTTTGGAAAACCTTTAGCAGAATCTTGCTTGCATGTGATATCAATTATATTGTTCGATAATTTCCACACTCTGTTGAATCACTTTTCTTTGAAATGGGTACATATGTAGATCTCTTCCAGGCAGTAGGCCAGGTGGTTATACTCCAAATTTCTTGGCACAACTTAGTAGGAACATCTAGGGAAGCACCTCTTTGTTGAAATATGTTAATATATAGATGCCATAAATTTCTGGGGCCCTGTGTTCTTCCAATTCTTTCTTTGAACCTTTTCATCACCATAGGCTCTTGCTCATATGTTGTTTCATGAAATTCTTCTGTGTCCACCAATTCCTTTTGGTATAGTGAATCTGTATACTCTTTCCATCTTCTTTTAATGCTTCCTGCATTGTTTAATATTCTACCCAAAGCATCCTTAAGGATTGCAACTCAAGGTTTGAATTTGTTTTCAGTAACTTGAGCTTAGGAAATGCTGAGCAAGTTCGACCGTTTTGATTTTCTGACTCTAGCTCCTTGCACATTCCATTGTAATACTTTCTCTTTTTATGCTGCCCTCTGGAATCTTCTGTTCATCTCCTTAGTTTCTTGGTTTCTTCCCTTTGCTTTGGCTTTTCAACACTACCATGCAATATTTAGAGTTTGTTCTGACAGGCATCTTGGTCTTTTCTTCCTCTTCTCTCATTGTAATGACCATTTGCATTCTTCCTGGATGATATTCTTGATATCTTTCCACAGCTCATCCAGTCTTTGCTCATTAATGTCCAAGGCCTCAAACCTGTTCCTGAGATGGTTTTGAAATTCAGGTAGGATAGACTCAAGGTCAAATTTTGGTTTCTGTGGACTTGATTTAATTTTCCTCACTTTCAGCTTGAATTTGCATATGAGTAGTTGGTGGTCTGTTCCACAACCAGCACCTGGCCTAGTTTTCAAAGCTGATATGGAGGCCATGTAGGATTCTATAAATTTGTATTGTGTGCCCTTGTCTGAGATGGTGTTGCTATATGTTTTTCCCCAGTCAACTGTTTTTCTTTTCACATAATCTTTAGAGTCTCATTCTCTCACCACTGGCCCAATTGGCAGCATCAGGAAGGATGGTGAAGAGATTGAGATTGTTCACAGCTTTAGTTTGCTTTGCTCCACAATCAACACTCTTGGCACTAGCAGCCAGGAAATTAAAAGATTTTTTGCAATGGGAAAGCCTGTTGTTAGGGACCTCTCTAAAGTACTCAAGACCAACGGTGTGTCTCTGGAGAAAAAAGTGCGTCTGATACAGGCCATGGTCTTTGCAATCACATGTTATGCGTCAGAGAGTTGGACAATGACTAGGGAGGATAGAAGGAGAATCAATGCCTTTGAGCTTTGGTGTTTGAGAAGAGTATTGCGGGTACCATGGACTGCTAAGAAAACAAACAGATCCATCCTGGAGAGGGTTAACCTGGGCTGCCCCTTGGAGACAAGTATTCTGAGGCTCCATCTAACGTACTTTGGTCATGTTGTAAGGAGAGAACAGTCCTTGGAGAAGGACATCATGATTGGGAGGGTGGAGGGCAGGTGCAAGAGGGGAAGGCCCTCTAGGAGAT
>NW_006399945.1:5175206-5205236 GCF_000299155.1 Elephantulus edwardii
TGCTCTGTTCTGACGACCACCTCTTGGTCCAAGTATAGGCTTCTCATTAGCACGATTAAATGCTCTGGGATTCCCATTCTTCTCAGTGTCAGCCACAGTTTGTTAGTCAATCCTAGGTATAATTTTATCCTAGGACTTCCTCTCCTGCACTGTCCCTCCACACTTCCAAGCATGATGTTCTTCTCCAAAGACTGGTCCTTCTTGGTCACTAGCCAAAAATATGTAAAACAGCTGCAAAAGCCTTACATTCAGGGAGCAGCTTGGTTTTACCCTCTCTAGGACAGACCTGTTTGTTCTCTTGGCAATCCAACATTCTTTTCCAGCACCACAACTCAAAGATTTCAATTCTTCTTCTATCATCCTCAGTCATTGTCCACTCTATGGCACACAGCAAGTAATTGTGAAGACCATAACCTGGATTGGGTACATCTTAGTCTGCAGACTGACATCTTGCTCTTCTGTATTCTTGAGAGGTCCCTGACAGCAGACATTCCCAAATAATTTGTCTTCTGATTTTCTGACTTGCTGATGCCAAGTGTGTTGATTGCTGAAGTTGTTAACAATCTCATCTCTTCTCTGTCTATCATGAAGCTGTCAATTGGCCCAGTGGTGAGAATCTTTGTTTTCTTGAGTTTGAGCTTCAATCTATATTAAAGACTACAGTCCTTGATCTTCTGCAGCAAGCACTTCAGGTACTCCTGAGTTCAACAAGCAAGGTTGTATCATATGCACAACACAGGCTGTTGATGACTTTTCCTCCAATACTGGTGTTACATTCTTCCTCATAAAGTCCATCCTCTTGAATGATTTGTTCTACATATAGATTGAAAAGGTATGAGGATGGGATGCATCCTTGATGCACTTCTTCCCTGATCCTGACCATGCAGTGTGACCCTGCTCTGTTCTGATGACTACTTCATGGTCCAAGTATAGATTTCACACGAGCAAAATCAAATGTTCTGGGATTGTCAATCTTCTCAAGATTAGTCATAATTTTTTGTGATCCACACAGTCAAATGCCTTTATATAGCCAATGAAACACAGACATTTCTCTGGTACTTTCTTCTTTCAGCCAAGACCCTTCTAACAATGGCTATGATGCCCCTAGTGCCTCTTCTAAACCCAGCTTGCACAACTGGCAGTTCTCTGCTGATATACTATTACAGTAATTTTTTGAATAGTCTTCAGCAGTACATCAATGATACTGTTTGATAATTTCCACATGTTGGTGGGTCACCTTTTTTAAAATGGGAATTAATATAGATCTCTTCCATAGATAGATGAGTTAATTTCTGGGTTTACATTCACTTAATGGAATACTATGCAGAGCTTAGAAGCAACAATTTTGAAAAATATCATATAGCATGAGAGACGCTAGAGAGCATTACGCTGAGTAAACTAACTCACGCAGGTACATAAGAACAAACACTGTAGAGGATCATTATTGTAAAAACAGAAGGATAACCATTAAGATGTTTTTGGGTATTCAAAGTGGAAAGGGGCTGAGGTTGGGGAGCACATGAAATCATGGGGCCACCAAGTTTGGTGGGTGGAAGGGGTGAAAAAAACAAAAGCAATAATCTATTAATGAAACTTTTTAAAAAAAAACACACACAAATATTTGGAAGATAGCTACATAGCCAACTCACTGGAAGAGACTCATATTTGTCCTATTTCCAAAAAAAAGTTGATCCAGAAGAATGCAGAAATTATCAAGCAGCATTAATGCCAAATGCAAGTAAAATCTTGCTGAAGATTGTTCACTGACAGCTGTAACAGTACATTGACAGGGAACTACCAGAGGTTTAAACTAGATTCAGAGAGGCTACAGAAGGACAGGATATCATTGCTGGTGTTAGATAGATTGTGTCTGAAAGTAGATTATACCAAAAAGATGTTTACTTTTGTTTTATTGACTCTGAAAAGGCATTGTAGTGTGTAGATCATAATAAATTATGACAAACATTAATAAGAATGAAAATAAGAACTATAATTGCACTCATGTGAAACCTATGCCTAGACTCAAAGAGCAGTTGTCTAAGTAGAACAAGGGACACTGGAATACTACCTGTTTTAAATTCATGAAATACGTGTATCGAGGTTGTACCCTTTCTCCATATCCATTCATTTTGTTGGGAGTTTTGGTGGCCTAGTAGTAAGGAGTTGTGCTGTCAGCCTGAACGCACAAGGTTCAAATATGCTAATTTCTCTATGGGAAAAATATAAGTTATCTACTTTATAATTTACATCTCTGAATACTTGCTGAGAGATCCACTATGAGTTGGCTCACATTTGCCTGCGTGTGACAGCAACAACATTCAATCTGTCATTCAATAAGATGGACCATATAAAGAAAAATGTAGCATCAATGTTGGATTTCTCCAACTGTACTCATTAAAAGAATGCATTGTGTATGTGACACAATTTTGCTTGCAAAATGTGAAAAAGATTTAAAGAAATTATTGCAAAAGGTCAAATACTACAGCTTTCAATATAGGTGACATCTCAACATAAAAAAAGTATCCTCATTACTGGACTGATAATATCATGATAGATGGAGAAAAGGTTGATATCAACTATTTCATTTTGCTTTAATCTACATTCATGGCCACAGGAGTCAAGAAATCAAAAGACATGTTATTTTGGAGAAATCTACTGTTATTTTGTCAACAAGAGTTATTTATTCTGTTGCAAGTTGTTGAAATAGTAATTTTGATTCCTAAATAGTAATTTTTGCATGGTTTGACTATCATTTGTCCATTCTCTTTTTCAGTGACATATCCATGTTTTCTCTCTAGAAATTTTTTCTGGAGATAAAGTAATTTTACCTATACAGATTTTTCTCAATAGTTTTATGTACTTTCATAACTTTTATATATATTTCAAGATTTTATATTTCACTCTTAGAATGAAATTATGCTGGTAATTTCCTTAGAGAGATCTCACCATAGACTCATAATACTAGGCACCTTAAATTTCTAATTCTAGATTATTCCCTATACTTCCAAATCCTAAATCTGCAACTAATCAATAACTAAATCCTGATCATTTACTAAATTTTCTGCTTAAATACAGTCTTTGCTTGTGATTTGTACTGTGACTCCCTGAGTTTATGGTTTTATAACTTGGGGTGCTTTCCCTGTTGAGCTACTGAAACAATTAATCAACAAGTTTTTCTGTCTTCTTGGTCACATAATCCACTAAAATGATATATTTAAACCACATCACTTCCCAATTTAAAATAGTTATGGCTTTTATTTACTGATGAGCTAAAATAGTAGCTCCTATCCATGGTTTCTGGCTAATTTTCACATTACAGACTCTCCCTGGATTATGAATGTCCAATCTGTGTAAACTTGTAATTACAAGCCAACATCTGTGAAGCCTATTATATTACAAAGTTGTGGTATTAAATATCATATAACAAACAGATGATGTTTTATGACATGGTCAAACATTTTAGATATTGTTACTCTATGACAATTGTTATGGAAAAGATGTTTTTGAATGCTGCAAGTAATTTTTTACATAGAAGTATATAATATATATATACTAAAACAAACATGTGACTGATGATAGATTAAAACTCGACCTATTATTACATATGTTCAAAATAAAATTGAAGATAAACTCAGGAACAAAATTTCTTCATAGTCTGAATACTGAATTCTGGTCCCATCACCATCTCTGTTTTACACTTCTAATAATGAACTTCTTCATGCCTGTTCATATATAGTTTCTTCTTTCTCAAGCTATTGGCTATTGCCTACTTATTCAAGATTCAGCTCAGTTG
Source organism: Elephantulus edwardii (assembly GCF_000299155.1). Lineage (NCBI taxonomy): Eukaryota > Metazoa > Chordata > Mammalia > Macroscelidea > Macroscelididae > Elephantulus > Elephantulus edwardii. The sequence continues at coordinate 5,179,000 of NW_006399945.1, forward strand.
TCACTTTCTTCGTGTATTCTGTGCATTTTCCTCCCATAGAACTTAATGTATTGTGTTAACAGTTTATACATATCATATAACTTATCCACTAGAATAGAAACTCCTGGTAGCAGGGATTTTTTTATTAAATATTGCATAGTCAGAAATTGGTATAGTGTCTAGCACGATATTCTTGATGTCATTTTGCAATCCATCTGGGTTTTGATCATTGGTGTTCAATATTTCAAACCTATTCTTAAGATGGTTTTTAAATTCTGGTGGGATAGAATCAAGATCATATTTTGGTTCTTGTGAATTTGTTTTCATTTTCTTCAGCTCTAAATTGAGCCTTCAAAAGAACAATTTATGGTTTGTTTCACAGTCAGCACCTGGCATGGTTTTGACTGCTGATACTGAGTTTCTCCAAAGATTCTTTCCATAGATGTAGTCAACCTGATTCCTGTGCAGTCTATAGCTGAGGTTCATGTATATGGTCAGTACTGTTCAGGACTACACATTACAGGCTGTTTCTGGGTTATGAATGACCAATTTCCGTAAACCTAAAGTGGCAAACCAACAAATGTGAAGCCCATTATATCAATAGTAAAGGTGAATATAGTAGTTCATAATAACAAATAGATACTCCTTTGGGATATGCTTAAAATATCATTATTATTGTTACTCATAGTAATAATATTCTTATTATGTTAAAGATGTTTAACATAATAATAATAGAAGTGTTGTGGATATCCAATAACACTTAACTGTGCTCATAAGAAACCTAGATCTAGACCAGGAGGCTATTGTCTAAACAGAGTAAGGGAACAATGAATGGTTCAAAATCAAGAAAGTTGTGTGCCATGGATAGACCCTTTCTTCATAAGTGTTAAATTTGTATGCTGAGGAAATCACTCAAGAAACTAGACTTTATGAAGAAGAATGTATCAACAATCTGTGTTATAAAGATGATATAATCTTGCTTGCCCAAAATAAGGACTTTAAGCATTTCCTGCAAGTGATCAAATAATAGACTTCAGTATGGATCATATCTCAACATCAAGAGAACAAAAATCTTCAACACTGGGAAAATAGGCAACATCATGGTAGATGGAGAAAAGAGAAAAATTATCGATGATTTCATCTGACTTAGGTCCACAATCTAGAATTTTCATGCCCCAGTCAGGAGATCAGGAGATGTATTGCACTAGGAAAGTCTGCAGTCAGGGACATCTCCAAAGTGCTACAGAGAAAAGACACCAATTTAGAGACTAAAGTGTGGCTGATTAAAGTCATACTTTCAATTACTTGCTATACATCTAAGAATTGAACAATTAATAAAAATGACAGAAGTACTAAATATCTCTTGAACTACCACAAGAACAAACTAATATGCCTTGGAGAGAATACAGCCAGGATGTTCTTTAATGGGAAAGACGGGGAAACTTAATCTCACATACTTTGGATATGTTGTTAGAGGGCACTAATCTATGGAGAAAGACATCATGCTTGGAGAGGTGGAGAGTCAGAGAAGAAGACACCCATTTAAATGGACTGACACAGTGACAATGGGCTTTCATGTAGCAGAGATGAAAAGAATGGTATACGGCAAGGCTCATATTTGTTGCCCATAGGGTCCCTGTGAATCATATTCAACTTGACATCACCTAACAACAACAACTACCACATGATAGTTCCTCAAAAAATGAAAATATGATTGTTGACCACAATTTAAAAATCATTGTGTTTTATTAAATCTAGTCAGGTGTCCTGGACTAAACACTCTGTGAGAAAAAAAAAATATACTTTCTCAATTTTCAAACAACCTTGTACTATCTAGTTAATTTTTCTAAGAACCTTGTAATATAACATGTGTGGGCTCCATAAGGGGATGCCTGCTGTTATAAATTGAATCTGTTAGTGTCACTTTGTACATTCACTTATTCAGTGCTGTAATTATTATTGCTGTATCACAAATCAGCCCAAACATAATACTGTACAACCACCATCATTTAATTGTGCTTTCCAGAAATTCACATTGAGCACAGTGGGAGTATTTTATAATCTGTCTGATATTGTCTTGACCTTTTGTTTGGGTGACACAGACATTTAACTTCTTCACTAATATGCCTGGTCCCTGAGTTGACATGTCTTGAAGAATTAAAATTTCTATGAAGGTGTAGAAAATATGACCTGTAGCAACCACTGATATTTGGCTCTTAGAGGCAATTAGCAAAGGATCTAAGCCAATCTTTATTTTGCACCCCATCCATTAATTGCAGGTTGGAGAGATGTTGGTAGCATCAAGGAGTCAGTAGAAATGTAGAAATACTTTATCTCTCATCTTCCTCTGCCTCAATCAGGTGCCTTTCATATTTTGTGGTTTTTCAGAATTTCATTTTGCTACTTCTTTGGATTTGTGCTCTGGGTTAAGCGACCTTCCCATCCTTTCTTGTTATACCTCTGTGTCTACAATGCTTTAGGAAGGATGCTGGGACTCACATGTTACTAGAAATGGCTCATTGCTCATCCCTCCCCTTCTAGTAGTGCTCAGAGCACATGCCATACATGTCATAACTCAGATCTACAGAGGTCTCTTCATGCAGCTTGGGTTTGTCCCAGCATAGCCGGTATGTTGTTCCGAGAGGAAACCTCCCAGAAAAATCAAGTGAAATCCAACATAGTCTTTATGTAAAATCACTTATATAAAATTACTTCTGCCTTTCTCTTTTGGTCACTTCATAAATCTGACCCCCTAGAAATATTAATTAATGAAGAATGAATTCTAGACACCAGAGGATGAGGACCAGAATCCAGACTCACATGTTAGGCAGCTCCTGTTACATAGCTGTCTGAATGCCCCATTGACATATTGTGTGGTATTCCTATTAGGATAGAACCCAACTGGGAAGAATGATTGGTTACTTGTTTATCAGGTCTACCTAGGAGAGGTAGAGTTATTGCATGTTAGTGGAAAGAACACTTCTTCTAATTTCAAGGTATTGAACATGATTTGTTTCAGGGTATCTTTAACCTTTAAGACTGCTGATCTGGGAGTAAACATGACCTTCTGAGATATATCTCAGGCTCTCACTATGGAGAACACACTGACAGGATATAAGTCGAATGTTCCAAAAGAGTAATTTTTCCATGGTTTCAATCTCTTTTCTCTCCTTTTTTTGTTTTCAATCAAATTTATTTGGATCTTGAAGAAACAACTTTAGCCACAGAAATAAGATGTTTTTCAAAAGTGCTGGTTTCAGCCTAAGTGATAAAGAATACACCATACATATACTTTGTAATCTGACCTCTTCTTCAACTAACACTGAAAAAAGATCTTTTTCAGTGCTTCAAGCTCCTGAGTTCATTCCCTGCTTCGCTCTCCTCACATACTGAGCCAGTGCTGGTTGCCTTGAGTCAGAACCAATTCAATACAACTCTACGTGTGTCAGAGAACATCTGTTCTCCCAAGGTTTTCAGTGGCTGATTGCCTGGAGGTAGATTTCTAGACTTTTCTTCCAAGGTGCCTCAATGTGGGCTTGATCATTTAACCTTTCAGTTGTAGTAAAGCACTTTAACGTTTTGTACAATACATGGACTCTTGTCATGTCTATTCACTTGCTACTTGCTCCCTTTAACCAGTACCATTGCTCACTCCATTCTGCAAGAAGAAGCAGTTTCAGCTTTGTGACCTCCGAGGCTCCTTCTTTCTAAACAGAGCTGTGTTCCTAAGCCCACTCAAAATGAGTATGTATTGTACATAGCCATCTTAAAAGTCAGATAATTTTTTTCCTATCAATTTCAGGAAGTACTTAGCTATTCTCCAGATTTTTAGGCTTCTCTTTGAGCTATATTCAGAATGCTGTCTGGGCTTTCTGAATCCCCTTGCTATCAAATGAGCGTCTATAGCTTGCCTATTGATCTCAGGGTTAGCTCTTTAGAATGGCTACCGTTTCAAAGAAAGCTGTCAGGTTAGGTCCTTAGTTCTTAACAATCTTACTTTGCTGGTGAAGTGCTTTATACATATAGTTGTTGTTATGTGCTGTTGAGTTGCCTGCAATTTATGGCAACTCTATGTGCAACAGCTCTGAAGACTGCCCTGTCCTAAGCCAGTCTCATTGCTTCCAACATACCTAACCCCATTGCCCCAGTTACTGTATCAACCCAACTCAACCTGGGACTTCCTCTCCTGCACTGTCCTTCCACCCTTCGAGCATGATGTCCTACTTCACGGACCTGTCCCTCCTAGTCACATGCCTAAAGTATGTGAAACAGAGCTTCAAAATCCTAGCTTCCAAGGAGAAACTTGATTTTACCCTCTCCAAGACAGACTTATTTGTTTTCTTTGGAATTCAATGGTACATTCAAGACTCTTCTCCAGCACCACGACTCAGAGGCATCTTTTCTTCTTTTTTGTCAAGGTCTCTGATGCATAACAAGTAATTGTAAAGACAGTGAGTTTGTCTCACTTGAATTAAAAAACCAACTCATGAACAAGTTTGAGATTATATATATGGTGACTTAGTGGCAAGGAGCTGTGCTGCGATCCTGAAGGCACGCCGCCGTTCAAGGCCACCAGCTGCTCTGTAGGAGAAGGATGGGCAATCTCCTCTTCTGTGATTAACTGCTTCTGAAAACCTGGCAGAGGGTCAGCTATGGATAGGTTCCAACTCTATGGTACACAACAACAACATATCTATCTTTGCTCTCCATACACATATCTCTATACTCCATATATATATTTACCTATTCCTCATTTATATGATCTTTATACTTCATATAAATCTATAGATATCTATTATATATGTGGAGAATATAAAAATACATATGTATTTTGTTTTAAATATCCAAAAAAGAGGTCAAGCTCTTTGCAGGGATGACAGAAATAGAGGAGGAAGAAAAAACTTATTTCTAACACAGAGAATCTAGTGTACCAGAAAGACAGGCTTTAGAGAACTTAGGTCACAAACTGTTTTGCTTTTAAGACATTTTCTTTTGTGCTGATTCCTCTTTTATTTGTTTATTTCCCTGCTTGTTTTCCTGGTGAGTGTTGTCTTTCAAGCTCTCTTCCTACTTCTGATCAGCAATGTCGCTTATGCTTCTTTGCTTATACGGGTGGTGGGGAGACTGCAAATCTGGTTAGTACTTCTTATGTACCAAAGTTAGCAGATTTGTCCCATGGCAATTGGCTCCTGCTGCCAGGGTTGGCTGGGTCTATAGTGAAGTGACTGCAGGACACCAGGGCCCCCTGCTTTGGTTTCCAAATGAGATGGTCCCTCTGGCAGTAAAACTGCTGCCTTTTGTCAGCTCTCCTGGTGCATCCTTTACAGATAAGTGGGCTGCAGCTCCTGCCAGATGGACTGCTAATGGCGCAGCTGCCCCAGTTCAGCAACAAACTCTGGGTTGAGGGAAATGGGTGCGCCAAACAAATGGTGCCTGTCTTGGGGAGAACAGTATACTGTTTGTCTGGAGATACTCCCTGGAGCTCAAGTACGTATTGATGGAAACCAGACACAATATCTGATAAATCTTGTTTTCCAAAGGCCAATGTATATACCTGCTTGCAACCTAAAGTGCTGAATATTGCATGCCAACTTCTTTGAGGGTCAAGTACTTTGATAAATTAGTTGAGTGACCACAAACATGGACTCTGGAGCAAGACAGTTCAAATCTCCTTTGCTGCATCTTTGAGCGTGAATCAAGTAAATGCAACTTTCTAAGTTTTCCTTTTCTTGTTTGTAAAATGTAGGCAATTTTGAGAATTTCTATGGTGATTAGTTAACATAACACATGCAGCTGCTAGTGAAAAAATCAGAAGTTCCATTTTACTCAGAGGCACCTCAACAGAAAAACCTTCCAAAAAACCAGAGCTGGAAAAACCCAGTGGACAATTAATACTCTGATACTGTGAGTCGTAATTGAGAGCAATTGCTCTGTTTTAATGATGATTAAATGAGAAAATATGCATAAAATACTTTCTCTGGTCAAAAAAGCTTTGAGTTCACAGTCAGACAGTCCTGACTAGTAATCTGGGGTTTGTTACATACCAGCTATGTGACCTTGGACAAATCCTGTTCTTTTCCTGCCTCAATTCATTTATCTGTACAATGGCTTCACAGCTCCTTTCCTCGATTAGTTATTATAATTAACGAGACTTTTATGAATCTAGGAACAATTTCTAGCACATATTAGGCATGTGGAAATGCCAGTTTCTCCTTCCTTTGTCCTCAACAACTTCCTCCCACTCTGGTCTGTGGGAGAAATACTATTACCCGATTTATCATGGCCAACAAGGGCTTGCCTGTCAGAACCTTGTGAGTATTCTGTGCATCCAGTCCACAATTGCAGTCAGGAATGGATTTTCCGCCTGAGGTGGCAAGAAGAAAAGATACATTAATGTGGAGCCTTCAAACTATATGTTTTGCAAAGACCAATAACCATCCCTGAAAGGCACAAGCCCAGGATTTATATTGTGATAAGTTGCAGATTTGCCTCATTCTTTTCAGGGCCCCACAATGAGCTTAAAAAAAAATAAAGGAAGGTATGAAATTAATTTTCTTCTGTTTAGAAAAATATAAAACTTAAGCTGTATAACTGTAGAATATAAAACAGCAAATAATCTATTCCTAAAGGGAAGAGGTGTTTGACAAAAGAAGAAGAAAGGTGGAATCAAAAGGAAATGAAGACAAAGGGATATTCTAGAGCTGCAACATAAATGGAATGCTACCAAAAGAGCTCAGGTCCTTGGAGGCAGAGAAATGAACACAATGGCAAAGCAAGGGAGGCAGGAAAGGAATTGATTTAAGAGACATGTCTTTTTATACTCTGCTATCCTGTTACCTAAGTGATCATTTTTGAACTGCAAAGATCACCCTCGTATGCAGCCCCACAGTCATGAGCGCAGTTGTCTGGTGGCAAATCTGCTAGGTTTTCCTGAGAGGCCTCGATAGACGGCCTACCAAAGCTTGGTGGTCCTAGATGTCATTGTGTCATGGGCACAGGAAGCTGAGTGCAAGAAAAAGGATACATGATAAATGGGCTGACAAAAATCTCAAAGAAAGACGGCAGAGCTAGGGCATGATGCTTAAGGGAAAATTTGTGTAATACTGAAAGCTAGGATACTGAGAAACTGTCTCTACTGTTGTTGCAGGGTTGCCAGTGTCAAGGTGAGAATTCTGAGAGTGCAGGGTGATTTGGAGGCTTTTACAACTGTTATTTACATCTGATCCTTACAGTGTACCCAAGATTCAGCAGTGAATTAGAGAGAACTGCAGGAATTATTGCTTATAATTTTCCAAATGGAAAAAAGCAAGCATGGGCATTATTAAAATCATAGCATGTTGGAGATGGGAAGTGAGCTTGGTTATACATACCTACCAAAGGTTTTTTTTTCATGACTCATCATTAACACAGAGACTATATATCCAGAAATCATTACCACAGGCTGAAAATGTGAAGGGGACAAAACAAAAGGAAGAGAAAGACAAATATAAACAAAGCCAAACCTCAAACTCTTGTCTGACATCTGTCTGTAGCAACGGAAGCTTCAAGCTTCCTAGCAACCAAGACAAAGGAAAATGAATGGCCTTCAATATCACCTAACCCAACTCCCTCTTTTTATGGATTAGAAAATGAAGATCTATATTATTCTTAAAAGCTTTTCATCAATGAAATGTTTCTCTAGTCTCTGTAGCTAAGCATGGAATTATTTCCACTTTAATGTTTCAGATTGATTTTTTTTTTTCCAATTGGGCTTTTTCATGAGACACTGCTGACCTCCCAGAAACCAATTACACATCAGAGTGCTGTAGAAAGCTACATGAAAAGTTAACCTTCAAGGAGCTATAACACTTCACAGAACAAGAAAACAGTCCCTTTTACTGCGAGTTTCATCCCCCTGACCATCTGCAAGCCATGATTTCGAGAAGCCTTCTCTGCTTCCTTCAGTTGAATTATAACAAAGCCTTTGATGTTCTCTCCTTGAATAATTCCCTCTATGCTACCATTTTTATTCCCTAGTTCTCCACTTTTGTAGATAGTTATAGGATTTAGAGCAAAGTAAGAGAGTTTTCGCATAGACCCAGTTTCCTATTGATTAGATAGTTGATAAGCCTTACCCGAGGCAATTGGGCATCCCACTTAGCAGGTCACAGGACATCCCTGAAGGAATGTCTCTTCGACCCAGTGCCCAGTGAGTGCACCTATCAATGTTCTTTCTACAAAGTTGTGGAAAACGATACCTGCACCCAGAGAGAGCTGAAGTCTCTGAGGCAGGAGATTGAAGAAATCTAATGGAGAACTACAAAAAATGTTGACAACATAAGAATTGTGACCCTTGGCTGCTATTACTACTGAAGTCTATAAAAAAGTAACAGGAACTCATTCTGAACTTGTGAAATTTTCTAATAAACTCTCAGTGTTGGATCCACCAAGCATAGCCTTTATTTTGTTTCAACTCTATGTGTAGCATCCAGGTCTAGATGGAATTGAAACACCTGAACACAAATGCACTTGTGCCTATGAAAAATGGTTCTGAACTTTGCCAATGCTAAGTTAACATCACTGTCTCTGATACACCTGATTTCTTTGCAATAGTCACTGAGTCAGTCCATCTTAGCTAGGGTCTTCCTCTCTTGCACTGACCCTCTACCCTTCTAAGCATGACATTCTTCTAGAATGACTCTCTCATTCTAGCAACATGCCCAAAGTATGTGAGATGGGGTTTCAAAAATTGTGCTTCCAAGGAGTCACTTGGTTTCACTTTCTCCAGGAGAGATCTGTTTATATTTGGAATGCTCCTTGGAGGCAAGGATGGCAAAGTTTGTCTCTCATACTTTGGACATGTTGCTAGAAGAGGCCATTCCTTTGAAAGTGATATCAGACTTGGAAAGGTTGAAGGTCAATGAAAGAGAGGAAGACTTTCAATGAAATGGATCAATGCAGGGACTGTAGCACTAGGCTCAAGTGTATCAGAGATGATGAGTATGGCACAAGATAGGACAGGGTTCAGCTCTGTTGTTCGAAGTGTTGCTATGAGTCATACTTAAATTAATGGCACCTAAAAACAACAATATAAACCATTTCTAGATTCTAAATCTTTTTACTCATTCATCTGTAATGATTATCTTTAATTTTTAGTTATATTATTTTGTTTTTCTTTAAAATTTCACAATGTATTTTTGTCTATCACTCTATTATAATTTTACCTGAATTTTCACATTATATAAAGATGGTCATAATCTCTCTCTCTCTCTCTCTGTCTTTCTTTCTTTCTCTCTCTCTCTCTAAATATATACATATATATATATACAAATATAGATAGATTAGATAGATAGATAGACAGATATAGAGATAGAGAGATGATCTCATTATCTCATGCAACAGATTCAGGCATAATCTTTGCAATTACTTACTATGCATCAGAGAGCTGGACAATGACTAAGGATGACAGAAGAAGAATGTATGCCTTTGAGTTGTGGTGCTAAAGTATTGAATATAACATGGACCACCAAAAGAACAAACAGGTCTGTCTTAGAGAGAGTCAAACCAAGTTTCTCCTTGGAGGCTAGGATTTTGAGGCTGTATTTCACATACTTTAGGCACATGGCCAAGAGAGACTGATTCTTGGGGAAGGACATCATGCTTGGAAGAGGGACTGACATAGTAACTGGAGTGATAGGGGTAGGTATGAGACTGGCTCAGGATATAGTAGGCTTCAGAGCTGTTGTACTTAGGGTCACTTGGAGTCAACAGGCTACCTGACAGCACATAACAACAATATATATGGGGACCTCTGGTGGCCTAGTGCTTAAGGAATTGCACTGCCAAACAAAGGCACACAGTTTGAATCCACCAGCTGCACCAAAGGGGAAAGATGGGCAGTCTCCTGTGCAATTTTACAGTCTCTGAAAACCCACCAATGGGTCAGCAACAAGTTAGTTCTGGCTCAATGGCACATGGCAACAACATAAATACTTATTGCTTTGTTGTTGTTATGGTCATCGAGTCACCTGCAACTCATAGTCACTTTATGTACAACAGCTCCTAAACCCTACTCTCTCCTGTGCCAATCTTATTGTCTGTGATACACCTATATGCATTACCCCAGTCTCTGATTTAATCCATCTCATCCAGGGTCTTCCTTTCCTGCACTTTCCCTCCACCTTCCCAAGCATGATGTCCCTCTCCAAGGACTGGTCCCTCCTTGCAACATATCCAAAGTATGGCAGATGAAGCTTCAGAATGCTTGCCTCCAAGGAGCAATCTGATTTAACCATCTGTAGGATAAACCTGTTCATTCTCTTAATGGTCCATGGTATATTCAATACTCTTCTCCAATACCACACAGCTCAAAGGCATCAATCAATTATCCTTCTATCATCTCTAATCATTGTCCAGCTCTAATGCATAGCAAGTGATTGCAAAGACCATGGCCTATATCAGGCACACCTTAGTCTCCAGACTGACATCATTGCTCTTTAGTATTTTTGAGAGGTCTCTGACAGCAGACTTATAAGTCACGTCTTATAATTTCTTGGCTGCTGATGCTAAAAGTGTTGACTGTGGAGCCAAGCAAACCAAAACTGTGAACAATTTCAGTCTCTTCACCATCCATCCTGATGCTGCCAATCGGCCAAGTGGTGAGAATCTTTGTTTTCTTGATATTGAGCCTCAATCCATACTGAAGGCTGCAGTCCCTGACCTTCCACAGCAAGTGCTTCAGGTCCTCCTCAGTTTCAGCAAGCAGGGTTGTGTCATCTGCACAACACAGGTTGTTGACCAATCTTCCTTCAATCCTGATGACACATTTCTACTCACAGAGCCCAGCCTCCCAAATAATCAGTTCTCATAAAGATTGAAAAAGTATGGAGACAGGATACAGCCCTGGCGTACACCCTTCCCAAATTTGAACCATACAGTGTTTCTTTGTTCTGTTCTGACAACTGCCCCCTGGTCCGAGTATAGGTTTCGCATTAGCACAATCAAGTGTTCTGGGATTCCCATTCCTCTCAGAGTTAGCCACAATTTGTTATGATCCACACAGTCAAATGCCTTTGTGTAATCAATGAAACAAAGATAGACATTTTTTTGGTACTCCTTGCTTTCAGCCAAGATTAATCTAAAATTAGCTACAATATCCCTATTACCATGACCCTGTCTAAACCTAGCCTGCACTTCTGGTAATAATTTTTTAAAAAAATAATTGCTCCTGTGTGCTACATAGTATTCCATAATATGAATGTACCCTAATTTCTTAATCCTTTCAATTGTTGTTGGACATTCAGGCTGTTTCTATGTTCTTGACAATGGTTAATAACGCTGTTGTGAACATTTGTGTACACGTCTCTGTTTGTGTCAGTTCTTATTTTCTCAGTGTATGTTCTAAGCAGTGGAATAGCTGGGTCATATGGAATTTCTGAGTCCAGCTTTTTTAGGAAACTCCAAATTGCCTTCCAGAGTGGTGATACAAAGCAAAACCACATTGAGATATCATCTCACTCCAATAGCAGTGACAAAGTTTAATAGAACAGCAAGTAAATGTGGGAAAGAATGTGGAGAGATAGAAATTCTTATACATTTTTAGCGTGATCACTCTTTATTTTGAAGTGACCATCTGATGAACTTATTTATTAGCAAGCAAAGCAATATAACAGCAGGACTACTTGAAAAGAATTAGAGATAGTGTCATATTTGCTGTGCCTGAAAAAAATGTTTTATTAAAAAGGCTAATTCTAATACAAAAGAGATTAATATTTATTCTACAGTAAAGCTACAACTTTTGAGAAGATCTGTTTTTAAAGACATAAACATTTTACATCAATCTGAATATCCATTGGCAGAAAAATGAAACAAGATCCATACCTCAAACAATATACAAAATCTATCTCAAGATAAAGACCAAAATGTAAAGCCTAATACAATAAAGACCATCAAAGAAAAAATAAGGGCAAACTTAGGGGCTAATATAGAGTATAAATAGACCATCAAGTATAACAAAAAAAATATACAAATCAGTTGACTAAGATCTTTTAAAATTAAACCTTATGTACATCAAAAGATTTCTTAAAAAAAATAATAAAAGAACCCATGAAATGGGGGAAAATATGTCAGTGATGTATCTGACAAAGAAATAATCACTAATATTTTTTAGAAAACTCCAGCACCTCAACTCTACAAAGATAAACAACTTAATTAAAAAGACAACACTCATTCATTGTGTTTGAGTTCGATCTGACTCATAGCTCACCCAACAGCAGGTGTCAGAAGCTGTAAATTGCATGGAAGAGATTACCTGTTTTCCTCCCTCAGAGCAGCTGATGAATTTAGACCACTTGCCTTTGGGTTAGCAACACAACTCCTTACCCACTAGGATACCAGGGATCCCTCAAAAAGGGGCAAAGGATGTGAAAAGATACTAAAAAGATATGAAAAGATTACTAAAGAAAGCGTTCAAGCGATTAACAAACACATGGATAAATGTTAGTTATTATTAGTTATTCTTATTGTTACACTTGGTTCTGACTCAGCGTGACCCTCTTGTAGGGTTCCTGAGACTGTAAATGACAACAGAAAGGGGTGGTCCATATTTTCTTGTTAATGGATTCAAACTGCTGAAGACAGCCTTACTTGGGTATCTCACCACAGACTATGTCAGTCACCAGAACTATCTCAATAGCTACTATAGAGATGCAAAGAAAAATGACAATAAATTATCATTTCACCCAGCAACACTGCCAAAGTTCATGAGAAAACAATAAATTCTGGTCATGATTTGGAAAGAATGAAACGTTCATGTTTTGAAGATGGAAATGTAAAGTACACCAAATCCAAGTTATGGTATTTTGATTGATTCTTATATGCAAGCGACTCGACGGCACATAACAACAACAACAACAACAACAACAACAACAACTTATGCATCTGAAAATTGAACAATGAATAAGTATCCCAGAAGGAGAATCAATACCTTTGAGTTGTACTGTTAGAGAAGAGCACTGAATATGCCATGGACTGTTAAAAAAATAAACAAGAAATACAAAGAGGTTGCTCTGTAGAGGCAAAGATGACAAACCTCAGTCTTACATATTTTGGGCATGTTGTCAGGAAAGGCTAGTCCTTGAAAAAAGACATCATCTTGGGAAAGTTGGAGGAGTAAAGAAAGAAAAGAAGACACTTAACAAGATAGATTTTCAAAGTGACTGTAACAATTGACTGGGGCATGGATACAATTGTAAGAATGGCACATGATAGGGCAAGAGTCTCACCAAGTTCAAGGCATCACCATGAGTCATAGGAAACTATGTTGCACATAACAACAAGAAAACAAATTCGTTTCAACCTTCATGATCCTGAGACCAAAGCAAATAGCTGGTGACCAGCTACTAGTGTTAATCACTCGAAAAGATCACATTAGAATGTCCTGAGCAATGCATAAAAATGTGGCACAAAACTTGAAAACATTAAAATGGCCAGGCTTCTGTAAACTTTTGTAGTGAGACCCTTGTCTAAGATCTTATCGGCAAATGCTTTTTTCCCAGTCACTAGGTTTTCTTTTTGCCCAATTGGAAAAAGTTTTTGATGTGCACAAGGACTTAATATTTAACAGATCTCATTGGTCACTGTGATTGTCTCTTGGCTGTGCATTTCTGGCTGATTCCGTCAGCCTATTTATATAATAGGGTAACTCTTCTAAGTTTGGGATTCTTTTGTCTTTTATAATCTTTATAGTTTAGAGAACACTACACGACCTCCACAAAGAAAATAAGATAACAAAATCACAAAAAGACATAGACTTTTGACAAAGGAAGATATCTTAGAAGGCCAACAGACACATGAAGAAATGCTCAAAATCACCATCTCACCCCAGTAGCAGTGGCAAAGTTTAATAGTATGACAAGTATTAAATGTTGGAGAGGATGTGAAGAGATCAGAGCTCCCATACCCTATTGTTGAGACTTATAAATAATACAATCACTCTGGAAGGCAGTTTGGCATTTTCTAAAAAAGCTTATCATAAAAATTCCGTATGACCCTGTTATTCTACTACTAGGAATATACTGTTAGGAAAATAGAACTGAGGCATAAATGGAGATTTGTACACCAATATTCATAGTAGCACTAGCCATAATAGTAAGAACCTGGAAACATCCCAAATATTCATCAACAAATGAATGGATTGAGAAATTGTGGTACTGTCACACAATGAAATGCTATGCAACACTCAGGAGCAATGATTTAGAAAAATACTATATAACATGAGAGAGGCTAGGGAGCATAATGCTGAGTGAACTTAGTTTCATAAGGACAAATACTGCATAAGATCATTATCATAAATATAGAAGGAAAACTAATAAATTCAAATGGAGGAAGGGGAGAATGCAAGGGGGCTGCAGGTAAGGTTGTTTTGTGCCATCAAGTCATCTGTGACTCATAGAGACCCCATGTACAACAGTGCTGAAGCTTACCATTTTCTAAGCCAGTTTCACTGACTTCAACACACTTAACTCCCTTACATTCCTCCAGTTATTGTGTCAGTCCATCTTATCTGGGGTCTTACTGTCCTGTGCCATCCCTCCACACTTCCAACAATGATGTACTTATCCAAGGACCAGTCCCTCCTGGCCACATGCCCAAAATATGTGAGATGGAGTCTCAAAATCCTAACCTCCAAGGAGAACTTGATTTCACCCCCTCCAAGATGGACCTATTTGTTTTCTTAGTGGTCCATGATATGTTCAAGACTCTTCTCCAGAGCCACAGCTCAAAAGCATCAAATCTTCTTCCATGTTATTGTCCAGCTCTCTGATGCACAGCAAGTAATGGCCTGGATCAGGCATACCTTAGTCTCCGGACTGGCATCATTGCTTCTCAGTACTCTGGAGAGGTCACTGACAGCAGATTTGCCTATTGCAATCCATATTTTGATTTCTTGACTGCTGATGCCGAGGGTATTGATTGTGGAGCCAAGCAAGTTGTAATTGTTAAAAACCTCAATCTCTTCTCTGTCTACCATGGTGCTGCCAACTGGCCCCATAGTGAGAATCTTTGTCTTCTTGATGTAGGTCTTCAATCCATTTTGAAGACTACCATTGACCTTATGCAGCAACCATATCAACTCTTCCTCAGTTTCAGCAAGCAAGGTTGTGTCATCCGCATAACGTTGCTGATGAGTCTTCCCCTAATCCTGATGCCACATTCCTCCTCATAAAGCCCCGCCTCCTGAATGATTTGTTCTGCATATAAGTTGAAAAAGTGTGGAGACAGGATGCATCCTTGACCCATTCTTTTTCTGATTTTGAAGCACGCAGTGTTTCCTTCTCTCTTCTGAGGACTATGTCTTCGTCTAAGTATATGTTTCACTTGAAGGCAAAATCAAGCGTTCTGAGATTCCCATTCTCCTCAAAGTTACTCACAGTTTGTTTTTATCCATCCAGTCAAATGCCTTTTCATAGCCAATGAAACACAGATAGACATTCCTCTGGTACTTGGCTTTCTGCCAAGATTCATCTGACTTTGGTTATAATGTCTCTAGTGCCATTGAGTTGAGTTTTCTAAATCCAACTTGCATTTCTGATAGTTCTATATTGAAGTACTTACTGTTCTAGTAATTTTTGTATAATCTTCAGCAGGATTTTGCTTTCATGCCACCTAATCAATATGGATTGAGGCTCAATATCAAGAAGACAAAGCTTCTCACCACTGGACCAATTGGCAGCATCAGGATGGATGGTGAAGAGATTGAGATTGTTCACAGCTTTAGTTTGCTTGGCTCCACAGTCAACACTCTTGGCACCAGCAGCCAGGAAATTAAAAGGCGCGTTGCCATGGGAAAGTCTGCTGTTAGGGACCTCTCCAAAGTACTGAAGAGCAATGGTGTCTCTCTGGAGACTAAGGTGCGTCTGATATAGGCCATGGTCTTTGCAATCACTTGTTATGCATCAGAGAGTTGGACAATGACCAAGGAGGATAGAAGGAGAATTGATGCCTTTGAGCTGTGGTGCTGGAGAAGAGTATTGAGAATACCGTGGACTGCTAGGAAAACACACAGATTCGTCCTGGAAAGGGTTAAACCGGGTGGCTCCTTGGAGGCAAAGATTCTGAGGCTCTGTCTAACATACTTTGGGCATGTTGTGAGGAGAGACTGGTCCTTGCAGAAGGACATTATGCTTGGGAGGGTGGAGGGCCAGCACAGGAGGGGAAGCCCTCTCTGAGGTGGATTGATTCAGTGACTGGGATAATCAGGATGGAAGTGTCAGAGACAGTGCGATTGGCACAGGACAGAGCAGAGTTTAGGGCTGTTGTACATAGGGTCACTATGAGTCGCAAGCGACTCGATGGCAAATAACAACAACAACAATAACAACAATCACTGGGTTGCTTAGCTTGGTGGGCAGAGGGAGGGGATGAAGGAATTAGGATAGATCTAGTGGGGATCTGAACAGGTGGGGTGATTGTGGTAATGTGATCAATGGTAATTAATTTTAGAAAACACAATGTATGGGAAGGAAATACAGTGTACGAAATACAATGTGAATTAAGGAATGCATGAAACACAAAATATATAAATGAAACACAATGTATGTGAATTTTGTATGCAAACTAATGTAAAATTTTAAGAATTATTTTTTTAAAAAATGGCCAGTTTTACTGATCTCATGAAACCCCTAAGACTATTGTCCTTATTTATCCTTCAAATCACTACTGTGGCTCAATGATGAACAAAAAATTGGCATCTAAGGTGAACAGTAACCCCAAGGAAGTATTCCTTAGAATAATCAGCCTGGTAAGTGAGAATGAATAGCATTTGCTCAGGGAATAAACTCAGGAGGTTGTTAAGGATAGAGAAGAAAGATTAATAGTAACAAGAATCACAGAGGGGAGGTAGGAAAAATGCAATTACATGTGGGTATTGTTACTAGACATCATAAAACAAAATGTTTCTATGGCTAAATAGAAATCCAGTTTGTTTTGTAACCTTTCCCTTAGATTACAGCAAAAAAAGAAAAATAAATTGTTTGCATCTCAAGCAATCAAAATTTATCTCTGTTTATTTCAGACAAGAATAATTCTCAATGCTCTCTATCTTCAGTAAGTTATCATCTATACTTAGAGAGTTATATAATACCTTAATCAATATTAGGTATCAAGTCAAACAAAAGGAAGCACCCCAAAGCAGAGGCTGCCTCTATGAAAAGGAAGATAGTAAATATTTTGGAGTTTGAAGGGCTACACCATTTATGTTATAATTATTCATCTTTTCCCTTGAAAAGAAGGGAACTCTAGTGGCTTAGTGTCATAGATTAGATAAATGAACAGATATAACTATGTCTCAGTAAAACTTCACTTATTTATAAAGATTGTGGAACCAGTGCTTGATCTACATGTCATTGTTTGATATTTCTCTTCTTGAATAATCAGATCATTCATACTGATCCTGCAAGAAAACACTCAGAAGGATACTGAAAGAATAGTAAGGAATTTCTTTGGTCTGATCCTGTAATTAGGATCATTTTTCTTATCAATCTCCATTTTGATCAGAGAGCTGTTGGTGCTGTTATTAGTTCAGTCAATTTAACTATGACTCATTGCAACCTTACGAATGACATATTTGAACCTCTGCTACCCTCTGCCATCCTTATCAACCATCACACTGTAGCCCACTGTTACAGTCAATCCATCTCATTGAGGTTCTTTCCCTCATTTGCTGACCCTCCCCTTTTCTGGCCAAGATGTCCTTTTTTATTGACTAGCCCATTTAAACAACATGTTAAAGGATATGAGATGAAAATTTATCATTCTTCCCTTTAAGGAGCACTCTGGCTGCACCCTCTTCAAGATTTATGTGTTCTCTTGGTAGTTCATTGGATATTTAGTACTGTTCTCCAACACCACAACTCAGAGGCATTAATTCTTTTATAAACTTTATTCACTGCCAATTTTCAGATGCATAACAAATAATTGAAAAGATCGTGACTTTGATCAGTCACCTCTTAGTCTTTAAAGCAACATCCTTTTGCTATTCTGCACTTCTAATTCAACACAAACTTTGATTTCCTGACTGTGAGCAAGAGTGATGATTGTAGATTCAAATAAGATTAAATCATTGACAATTCCTATCTTTTCTCCATCTATCATGATCTTGATTGTTGGCCCAGTGGTGAGAATTTTTATTTTCTTGACGTTGAGCTATAATCCATACTGATGGCTGTAGCCCTTGATCTTTTGCAGCAAGTGCCTCGAGTCTTCCTTATTTTCAGAACACAAGGTTGTATCATATGTATAACAGGTTGCTGTGGAGTCTTCTTCTGATCCCGATGCCACATTCGTCTTCATAAAATACAGCTTCTTGAGTGATTTGCTCAGTATTGATATTGAACAGATATGGAGAAAGACAACTCCCTAATGCACATCTTAGTTTTAAGCAATGCAGTGCTCCTTGCTTTGTTTAGACAACCAACTCTTGGTTCAGGTATTAGTTTCACATGAGGACAATTAAAGGGTTTTAGGATTCACGTACTTTTCAATCCACTATCTTTGCCTGGGTTGTGTTGTGGCTGTCTCTGGAGAAAGGCGACTCTGCCTCCAGGAGCCAGGGAAGCCACACTTGGCCTTGGGTTGAAGGCAGCAGCAGCTTCAAGCCCAAAAGGAGAAGAAGAGGAGAGAGGAGACGGCCATAATCGCCCAGGTTTGCCCCACCCAGGGTGGCTGTGATCCTCTGGCACGGATGTGTCAAATGCGTTAATGGTTGGCTACCCAATGAGGACTGAGAGTGGGGTGGAGCTCCCGGATTAAACAAGCGTGGAAGGAGGAATGGCATCCACTTCATAATAGCTTGTCTCCGGAAACCCTATGAACCTGGAGAGAGGATGAAAGGCACCGAAGCGTCGAGGACTCTTCTTCATAGGGTCGCTATGAGTCGCCTGCGACTCAGCGGCACTTAACCACAACAACATCTTTGCCTGAGTATAGTCAGATGATGGGCATAGCTACAGCCTAAACCATCTTTGCTGGATAAAGTCCATAGGTATATCCAGGGCCTGTTTGATGTCTGCTCACTTGCTTACCTTTGTGGTTTGCTACTAGAAGTACAGCATTTACCTACAAGTTTGCTGTTTTGAAGGGAATGACTTGCATGTTTCTGCTTATAGTTTGTGTGTATATGCATGCTTGTTCACAGTTTGCTCTTATGAGTACATATTGTCAGTAAATTTACTGTGACTTGCTGGCTGCTGTAATGATGGAAGTTGTGCCACTGGTATATTAATACCAGTAGACCATCCATAGTGGACAGGTTTCAGTTTAGCTTCCAGATTAAGGCAGACTAAAAAGTATTAGCCAACCACTTCTGAACTAATTGGCCTTTAAAAACCCTATAAACAGTTGAGGAACACTGTTATACATAGTACTAGAGAAAGAGTTCTTAGAGTGGAAGACACTAAAAACTAAGGAGAAACAGCTACAAGCATTCATCAGCAATTGGAATGTAGAATGCACAAATTATGAATCTAGGAAAATTGTTGTTGTTAGGTGTCATTGAATAGAATATGACTCTAGCAATCCTATGAACAACAAATTTGAACCCTATTCTATCCTGTGTCATCCTTACTATGACACACTTAAGCCCATTGCTGCAGTTACTGTGTCAATCGATCTGGATAAGGGCCATTCTCTTTTTGCCAACCCCCTGCCTTTCCAAGTACAATGTTCCTTTTCTAGCAACAAACTGAAAGTATGTGAGACAAGATTTCATCATCTTGGCTTCCAGGAAGGACTCTGGCTGCACTTTCTCCAAGAAATATTCAGTGTTTCCCCCCCAACACCACAGCTCAAAGGCATGAATTCTACTTCTGTCACCCTTCTTTATTGTCCAGCTCTTAGATGCATAACAAGTAATTGAAAAGACCATGGCCTGACAGGTGCACCACCTTCATCCTCAAAGAGACATCATTGCTCCTCAATAATTTTAAGATGTCCCTGACTACAGAATTTCCCAGTGCTATAACTTTTCTGATCTCCTGACTGCTTGCATCAAAGGTGTTGATTGTGGGTCAAAGTAAGATGAAATTGATAATTTCAGCATTTTCTTCTTCTACTATAATGTTGCTTCTTGGATCAGTGGTAAGAATTTTTGTTTTCCTGATGTTGAGATGTAATCCATGTCGTAGTCTGCATTCTTTGATCTTCTGCAACAAGTGCTTCAAGTCCTCACTTTCAGTAAGCAAGATTGTGTCATCTGCATAACGAAGGTCATTGATGAGTCTTTTTCTGATCCTCCTGCCACATTCCTCTTCACAGAGTCCAGCATCTCAAATAATTTGCTCAGCACATAGATTAAATAGGTATGGAGAGAGGATACAACACTGATGCACACTTTTCTTCATTTTAAACGATGTAGTACTCTCTTGCTCACAACAGCCTCTTGGTCTAGGTATATAGGTTTAGGTTTCACATGACCACAGTTAAGTGCTTTGGGATACCCATTCTTCTCAGTGTTCGCCATAACTTCTTAGGATCCACAGTCAACTGGTTTTGCATAGTCAATAAAACATAAATATACATTCTTGTGACAGTCTTTACTTTCAGCCAGGATCCATTTGGCATCATGTCCTCTTCTAAATCATGCTTGAACTTCTGGAATTTCCATATGTATGTACTAGTACTAGTCTAGCCATTTTTTGAAGGATCTTCAGAAGTGTTTTGGTTTTATGTGATATTAATGATATTGTTTGATAACTTACACATTCTGTTGGATCACTTTTCTTGGTAATTGGAACAAATATAAATCTCTTCCAGTTGGCCAGCAAGCTGTCCTGCAAACTTTCTAACATAGATTGGTGAGTGCTTCCGGGGATGCCTCTGTTAGTCAAGAAGTATCCATTAATTCCTGGGCCTTATTTATTTGTCAGTGTCTTCATGGAGCTTCAACTTATTCCTTCCTTACCATTGGCTCTTGTTTGTCTGATAAGTCCTGATATTTTCAGTAATAGCCAATTCTTTCTGGTACAATGACTCTGTGTATTCCTTCCAAATTTTCTTGTTTATGCTTCCTAGATTATTTAACGTATTTCCCATAGCAACCTTCAATATTGTAACTCTTAAATTTATTTTCATTTCTTTCCACTTGAGAAATGCCAAATGAGGTCTTCCCTTTATATTCTCCAATTCCAGCTCTCTGTACAGTCCATGATAATGCTTTGCTTTTATCTTTTTGAGCTGCTTTTTGAGATCTTCTGTTCAGCTCTTTTACTTCAGCATTTCCCCCCCTTTCTTTTGGCTTCTTGATTATCAAGTGCAATTTTTAGACTTTTTTGACATTCATTTTAATTTTTTTCTTTCTCCTGGGTCTTTGTAATGACTTTTGCTCTCTTCCCCCCCTTTTTAAATTTTTAAAAATTAATTTTAATGAACTTTTACAGAGATTTTAGATTTTCACACATTCATTGTTGCATTTTTTTCCCTGTCCACCCCTCCCCCTAGTTCACTCTTCTCTTTGAAAATTAAAAGAAAAATTATTTCATTAGTATAAAATCTCCCCATCCTACCCAGAGTACACTCCACTATGCAACCTTCATTCTGGACTCTTGTCATAACCATAATACACAATTATTTATTGCTTTCAAATAATTCTCTCCCTCATCTTTTTCAATGCAGCATGCATAATTTATCCAATTTTTCTCAGTCTCACCCCAACACTGATATCAGTCTCATTCTACAATAAAGGCACCATGCAGCACCTGTCCTTTTGTGACTGAGATATTTCACTCAGGATAATGTCCTCCAAGGTCACCCATTTTGAATTTGCTCTCTATGGATATCTTTGATGTAATCCCACAATTCATCAGCTCTTTGATTATTGGTGTTCAATGCTTCAACCTATTCTTAAGATTATTTTTAAACATAGGTGGTATAGATTAAAGGTCATATTTTACTTCTAGTGGCATTTTTAAATTTTATCCTGCCATAATATAAACTTGCACATAGGTAATTGATGGTATATTCTACTGTCTGCCTCTGGCCTGGTTTTGACTGCTGATATTGAGCTTCAACAATTCTTTCCACAGATGAAGTAAATATGATCCTTAAGCAGTCCACCAGGTGAGGTTGATATATATATATATATATATATAGTCACCATATGGGTTTTATAAAAAAGGCATTTATGACAAACTTGGTAATTGTGATCCTGATCTCTTGTCACCCTAGAGACAAAATAAGATAGTTAGCTTCAGGAGAGAAGCTCAGGAAGTGAGACATAATAATTCAGAGTGAGCTTGTTAGGGTACTTGTAGGGAGGAGACAAGACTAAAACTTCCCTGTAGATAGATCCCTTCATTTGAGGATCCTTGCCTCAATGGCTGCAGGGTCATTTCAGGAGCCAAACAAGGAAGAGAGTTTGGGAAACAGAGCCACAAGTAGGGGGAAGAATTTCTCAGATTTCTCAATAGACAGGTTGAGGGGCAAAATAGAGAACTGACTTGAACCTTCCACCCCTGACAGAAACTGCTTAAGTGAAGCACATGGTCTCTTACCATTTGGCCACTCCATAGACAAAGAAGGACAATAGAGTTTGAGACAGAGATTTCTGGAGGGCTGCTCTGCAGAACAGAGAAAAGAGAATCTGAAGGACTTTAGGAAAGGCAAATTTTCCCAGAAAAGACTTTCAGTAAAGTGAGTGGTTCACCCCAACAAGTGAACATTTTAACATGGCAACAAATCAGTAATATCATAAAGATAAGAATTACCAACTTATGCAGACAATAGAAATGTCCTAATACTTATCAAGAAAAGCTTCACATAATGTTGCAAAAGCAATAGTTCACTTCAAACACTGTGAAAAAGTAAGCCTTCTCAAAAAAAAAAGGCAGAGAATACTGCAGACCCAGTGAAAATCCCAGAGCCAAGAAGACAGATGATATATGTTGATATAGAGACATTTGCACTGCTACGAAAGAAAGTACATATTATGGAAGAAATGATGCAAGTCACAAATAATGGGAATACCATAGAGGTAGAGAACCAGGAGAAATATATTGATGAGGAGGAACTTGCACAGCTATGGAATAAAATGCAAATGATGGAAGAAGGAATTGAAACTATAGAGAAAGAAATATAAGAACTTAAAAAAATTATCACAAGATAGAGAGGATACAGCGAACATAGTACTGAAAAGAACAGGAATATATGAAAATGTAATCCAGAATATTAAGACTGAAATGACAAAAGTGTTCAACATGCTAGAAGGACAAAAACAGGACCGACAAGATGAACAGGGAGTCAGTTAGCTGGAAGACAAAAACTTCAATGGAAACATACTGGAAGAAAAATCAGAGATGAAATACAAAGAAAATGAAGAAAACATTAGAATCATGTGGATGGCATCAAAAGGAACAACATACATATGATTGGAACTCTAGAATACAAGAGAGACAGAGAAATCACAGAAAATTATGGAAGAAGTATGAGAAGAAAATTTGCTAGATATTATGAAGAACAAGGAAATCCACATTCAAGAATCTCAGCAAACACTGAATAGAGTAGACCCATAAAGAAAAAGATAAAGAAATATCATAGTCAAATTCTCCAAAAGAAAAAAAAATAAGAGCAGAATACTACAAGCAGCATAAGAAAAGTATCATCTACAGAAGAAAAAAAACCAATAAGATTAAGTTCTGATTTTTAACAGAAATCATGCAAGCAAGAAGACAATGGAATGGCATATACAGAAAATTGAAAGAAAACAATTGCCAATCAAGGAACCTGTACCCAGAAAAGCTCTCCATCAAATATGAAGGAGAAATTATATCTTTTACAGAAAAAAAAA
Source organism: Elephantulus edwardii (assembly GCF_000299155.1). Lineage (NCBI taxonomy): Eukaryota > Metazoa > Chordata > Mammalia > Macroscelidea > Macroscelididae > Elephantulus > Elephantulus edwardii. The sequence continues at coordinate 5,202,797 of NW_006399945.1, forward strand.
CCTTAAGGAATTTCTGAAAACAAGACCAAATCTACAAGAACTTTTAAAATAAGTCCTTTACACAGACTCTAGAGAAAAGTAGCTGTATGATAGTAACAAGAAGAATAAAAAGAGAGACATAGCAAAATGATAACTACAAAACTGGGCTTGTCTTTAATTATTCTCAATGTGACTGGATTAAATGCACAAACCAAAAGAAAAAGAGCAGCAGAATGTATGTTTAAAACACACACACATACACACACACACACTCCAAAAACAAAAAACAAAACAACCCACCAATATGTTGTCTACAAGAGACATATCTAAGAAATAAAGAGAAAAATAGGCTCAAACTCAAAGACTGGAAAAAAGTATACCAAGAAAATGGCATCCACAAAACAGCAGGAATGGCAATACTAATCTCTGATAAAGTAGACTTCAGAATGAAAACTACCATAAAAGATAAGGAAGGACACTATATAATGATTAGAGGCACAGAAGATCAAGAAGACATAACATTGATCAATATCTACATTACAGATGTTAGTCCTGCTAAAAACATTTTAAAAAACCCCTATTTTAACAGAATTGAAGAAAGTAATAGACAGCACCACAAATAATGGTGGGATATTTTAACACACTACCCTCACCAAAGGATAGAAAAACTCAAAAGAAACTTAAGAAACATTCAGAAGATCTAAACTACACATTTAACCACCTAGACCTTGCAGATGTATTTTGAGTACTGCACTCAACTAAAACTCAGGTCACCACTTTCTTCTCAAGTGCACATGGAACATTTTCCAGAATTTATCAAGTATTAGGGCATAAACCAAACCTCAACAAATTTAAAATAAATAACACAGTTAAATAGTGCAAAATATTTTCTCAGAGCAAAAATGCCATAAAACTATAAATTAACTACAAGATGATAACGTTTATAAAATCATCAACGTGGAAGATAAATAACACCCTGCTGAAGCATGATTGGGTTATAGAAGAAATAAAAAATGAAATAAAAAAGTTCCTCCAACAAAAGGAGAATGAAAATACAACATACAAAAACCTCTGGAATGTAACTAAGGCAGTGCTCAGGGGCCAGTACAGAACAATTGGCAAACATATAAAATATTGAGAGAAGATTTATCACCAATTCAATTTAAAATATTTCAAAAAATATAAAAAGAAAGAACAATCTCATAGACATCCTAAGAAGCAAGCATAGCCCTAATACCAAAGCCAGGCAAGAAAGTACCAAAAAGGAAAATGCAAAAGTCCTTAACAAAATTCCAGCCAATAGAATAAAAAAGCACACCAGAAAAAATAATTCATCATAACCAAGGAGATTCATAAGAGGTAAGCAAGGATGGTTCAATATAAGAAAAACAATCAACATAATTTACCACATTATAAAAGCAAATAGCAAGAATCATAAGATCCTAGCAATTGATATAGAAAAGACCTTTGACAAAATCCAACACCTCTTCATAGTTAAGACACTCAGTAAAAATGGAATAGAAGAGAATTTCTTCAACATAGTGATATATGCAGAACCAAAAGCCAGTATCATTCTCCACGGAGAAAGACTAAAACATTTTCATCTGAACAGTGACTAGACAAGGATGTCCACTGTCACCACTTCTATTCATTTTTATATTGGAAGTACTTGCTAGGGCAATATGACAAGAGATGGAAATAAAAGATATCCATATTAGCAAAGCAAGACTTCAGCTGTCACTATATGCATATAGTGTCACCATATGGTATAATCATGTACCTAGAAAATCCCAAGGACTCAACAAAGACAAAAAGTTCCTCAAAACCCCAACAAAACAGTTAGTTCTAGTAGACCAATTTAGTAGAGCAGCAGGATACAAGATCAATATCCAAAAATCAGTAGGATTCCTCTACAGTAACAAAAAGAGTTCAGAGAAGGAAACCAAGAAAGCAATACTATCTACAATAGCCAACCACAAATGGAGATACATGGAAATAACCTACCTCAATACACAAAAGACCTATACAAAGAAAACTGCAGAATATTTAAGCACAACACAATAAAAGAACTAAATAAATGGAAAAATATTTCCTGTTCATTTATAGGAAGATTCAATATTGTGAAAATTACAATCCTATTAAAAGCAATCTACATGTTTGACACAATCCAAATGCAGATACCAAATTCAATTTCAAGAAGATTGAAAGGGAAATTGTAAAGTTTATTTGGAGAGGAAAGAGATCCTGAATAAGTAAAGCACTTCTAAAAACCAAAAATGAAGTGGGAGGCATAACACTCCTTGTCCTCAAAACCAGATACACAGTGGTAATTACCAAAGCAGTATTGTGTGTGTGGGGGGGTGTGTTTTTAAATTTTATTAATTTTAATGAACATTTACAGAGATTTTGGATTTCCATTCATTCATTGTTGCACTATTTTTTCTACCTCCCCCCAGTTTAT
>NW_006399945.1:5205336-5228609 GCF_000299155.1 Elephantulus edwardii
GTGTATTCTCTTAGCTACTTCCTGCTGTAGAGGGATGCTGTAGGTTTCAGGGTGAAGATCTCTCAATACTCTAATGGGCCCCTTTGGCAATCGGAAACACGTAGACTATTGTGGAGATTTATTTTGGAATTTAGATGCACTGTTATAAATTGTGCTTAGCCATACATGTTCATATCCTTGAAGATGTATCATGGAACTGTTGCAGCATTTTACTAGTACAATGACAAGAACACAGACCAAAGGAATAGTATCAAGAACCTAGAAATTGACCTCTATATGGTCAACTGGTATTCAAAAAGGACTTAAAAACCTATCAAATGTAGAAATGACAACCTAATCAACAAATGGTGTTGGCAAACTGGACTGCTATCTGAAGAAAGCTGAAACAAGATCCACATCTCACACCATATACAAAAATCAACTCAAGGTAGATCAGAAATCTAGGACCAAACTTGGAAGGTCTAACCTATGAGAGTCTAAGAGAGTGCCAAATGCAGCCAGAAATGTACAATCTGAAGAAGATAAAATTGATGAATTGATTGATCAATTGCTTGATTATTCAATTCTAAAGATTAAATCTCTGTGTTAAACAAAAAGTTTTTTTCAACAGGGTGAAAAAAAAATCTACCAAATGGGAGCTAACAATTGGTAATACCATCTCAGACAAGGGTCTCATAAAAATGTTTACAGAATACTCTTGGGCCTCCAAAAGAAAAAGACTGATAACCTTATTACAAAATGGATAAAAGACATGCAAAAGACTTTTCGCAGAAGAAGATTCAGAGGCCAACAGGCACATGAAGAAGTGCTCAAAATCACTGACAATAAGAGAGATGCAAATCAGAACCACAATAAGATAACTTCTCACTCAGTAGCCATTGCAAAGTTTAGCCAGGCAGCAAGCAAAAAATGTTGGAGAGAATGTGGAGAGGTGGGAATTTTCATACACTATTGGTGGTATTGTAAAATGGTGCAACCACTCTTGAAGACAGTTTGGTGTTTCCTCAAAAAGTTGAATACAGAAAGTCTGTATGACCCAACTATTCCACTACTAAGAATATATACCAAGGAAATTAGAACTGATATACAGAGATTTGTATACCAATGTTCATAGCAGCATTTCTCACCATCACAAGAACATGGAAACAGCCCAAATGTCCAACCACAACTGAATAGATTGAGAAATTATGGTACATTCATACAATGGAATACTATATAGCACTAAGGAGTAAAGATTTTAAAAAACATTCTGGGGCTTCATCTGACATACTTTGGACATGTTGTAAGAAGAAACAGGTCCTTGGATAGGGACATCATTCTTGGTAGGGTAGAGGGACAGCACAGGAGGGGAAGACCCTCTATGAGGTGGATTGACTCAGTGACTGGGGTAAACGGGATGGGTGTGTCAGAGGCAATGTAATTGGCACAGGATAGAGCAGGGTCTAGGACTGTTGTACATAGGGTCACTATAAGTTGCAAATGACTCGACAGTACATAACAACAACAACAACAACAACTACATAACTTGAGAGAGACTGGAAAGGATTATACTGAGTGAACTAACTCATTCTCCTAAGGACAAACACTGCAAAATATCATTATTATAAAAATAGAAGGATAACTAAAAAAACATGTATGGGACCCATGGGGAAAGGGTTGAAAGTAGAGGGGTGAGCATGGGTAGGGGCAAAACCAAAGGGTTATTAAACCATCACAATTTAGTAGCTGGAGGGAGAGGGTGAAGGAAATGGAAAGGATCTGGCAGGGACCTGAAACGATTGGGTAATGATGTGCAAGGTTCAATGGTGATTGAGTTTATAAAAAAAATGATTGATCTATCTCATTGTTACAAACATACTTAGATAGATAATTTTAACAAAAAATAGTAAAATACACATTCAACTTTAAAGAAAAATGCAAACATAATGTGTAAGAATATTTTGAAACTCAGTATAAATGAAGAATAGTGTGAAACACAGTTTATGTGATCTTTGTGAGCAAAGCATTATAAAATAAAAATAAATTAATAAACAAAGACAAAAGAATATAAGTAAAGAAAATAATATGTGTAAATACAGAGTACTAAAACGTACAATATTCCTGACAAAGAATAAAAAGAACACTATAACTCTAAAACAAATATTTGTGGCCAGCTCTGGTAGCCTAGTGGCAGGAAACTGCACTGCAATCCCAGAGGTGTGTGGTTCAAATCCACCAGATGCTCTCCTGAAGAAGGAGGAACAATCACCTCCTGTACCAGTCATATCCAATTTGACGGTACACACATAAAAAAAGAATAAATAAATAAATAAAAATTTTTTAAAAACCCAAATATTTGTGATAAGTCTTTGAATTTATGAATAAACCATTGAAAGAAAATTTGATCATTCCGTTTCTAGACTCATTTCTGTTACCAAGTCCATACTATCCAATTTCTTATTCGTTGTCTCCAACTTTTGTGTTCTAGTCATCAATTATCATTATACATCTTGATTTCACGTTTGGTCAAATTGGGCCTGCAAGATTCAATTTAAAAAATTTCAATTTATTCTTCTTCTAGGTTTAGCTATTTTTCCAGAGCCTCTAATGCCTCATTTGTTTTATTTGCATTGTTTTAGAATTTTTTTAAGTCTTCCTGTTTTTTAGCTTCCAGTGTCCTATATTCCTCAATTTTTTCAACCATTGAAAATATTCAATCATTGTTCTTTTAAATTCTGTGTCAGAAAGTTTCAACAGACTTTCTGGCTTCAGGAAATCCATTGATACTGTGTCACTTTTGGTGGGGTGACATCTTGCTTTGGGCTTGGATAGCCTGCTTTCTGTGTGACATTGCTGTGGTAGAGTTTTCATGTCTGAGGTGATAGCACGTTTCCAATCTGAAGTCACTGCTCTAGAAGCAGGTGGGGCAGCTACCCTGCCTGGGTTTCTCTCTGCCTTCTGACCCAGGAGAAAATCTGCTTCAATTCAGTAGGGGAAAGGCCTGTGAAAGCAGCCTGCTCTGTCAGACAACTGTCACAGTTAGTCTAGCCCAAGGTGCTCCAGGCTAAAGATAGTTTATGAACTGGACAGAAGGAGTTGCAAGACAAAACACAGAGACCTGATTGGAAAACCAGGAAGCCTTGGTTTTTCCTTCAAGAAGGAGCTCCAGCTGTCTTACTCCCTTCTAATTGAGCTTAAGGGGTCCCATGTGGTCCAGCCAAACAGCAGTGACCCCACACACACACACCAAATACCTCATTCAAGTTCCAGCATTGCTGGTGCATGTCACATTAGGTCCCACCATGGGAATCAGCTTCAGGTGTTCCTGGCATGGGCGTTGATGTCAGGAGTTCCAGATGTGGGCCAGCAGCATCAGGACCAGACTTCCAGGCCTGGGCCTCTGGTGTGGAAAATGTTGTCTTAAGATTTCTAAAAGCATATGAGATTTTATTTTCAATAATTTATATTATTAGGTATTGTTTTATTGATTTTATTTGATTTTCTATTCTGAGACCAGGATACTAACACACATTTATTATGAACATTTTTTATTTGTGTCCTACAAATGCAGGTTGATTTCTTCCTATTTCACTAAGGCTTCTGTTTAACCAGGAAATGGCCATTTTCACTACTTGTAAGGATTGATGCTTTGAGCCAAGGGTCAAAAACTTTTTCTAAAGTCTAAATGGTAAATATTTTAGACTTTGTGGGCCATAAGGTCTCAGTTGCAATTACTCAAGTCTGCTATTATAACATGAAAGCAGCCATAGGCCATACCTTAATGAATAAATGTACCTGTGTTCCAGCAAAACCAGTTGGCAGGCTGCATTTACCCAGAAGAATAATTTGTAAACCGTGGTTTTAAGTCTTAAAACAAATACTAGCCTAGTTTCCAGATCAGGTACAAGAAAACCTAAAGAATAATTCCTTATACTATCTTAGGTAAATTATTTTTTTAGATGTCATCAAGTTGACCCAACCCACAGCAACCTTATTCACAATGGAGCAAAACAAAATTCCATGCAGTCTTGTGCATTTAGTAAGACCATTTGAAGATCAAAATATTGTGACTCATATTGTTTTCATAGTCTGAGTTCAAACTTTTCTTTCTGTGTTGTCTTAGTCTAGAAGTTCTGATAAAATTTATTAAGTGTCATAACAACACAGAAGCCTCAACTGCTAGGTGGTAGTGGTTGTTGTTGTTGTTGTTGTTGTTGTTATGTGCTGTCAAGCTGACTGTGACCCATAGAAATCCTATGTACAATAGCACTAAAGCCTGCCCTATCCTGAGCCAGTCTCAGTGACTCTGGTACCCCTATCCCCATGTCCCTAGTTACTTCATCAATCCATCTTCTCTGGAGTCTTCCTCTTCTGTACTGTCCCTCCACCCATCAGAGCATGATGTCCTTCTTCAAAGATTGGCCCTTCCTGGCCACATGCTAAAAGTATGTGAGATGGAGCTTCAAAATCCTAGACTCCAAAAAGAAACTTGGTTTCATCCTCTCCAAGACAGAGTTATTTGTTTTCTTGGTGGTCAATGGTATGTTCAAGACTCTTCTCCAGCACCACAACTCAAAAGCATCAATTCTTCTATCATCCTTAGTCATTTTCCAGCTCTTTGATGCATAGCTAGTAATTATGAAGACTATGGATTGCATCAGGCATACCTTAGTTTCTAGACTCACATTGTTGCTTCTCAGTACTCTGGAAAAGACCTTGATGGCAGATTTACCTAATTCAATTATCGTTTTGATTTCCTGAACGCTGGTGCCAGAAGTGCTGCTTGCTGATTACAGCCAAGCAAGCTGTAACTTTTAACACTTCAATCCCTTCTCTATCTATCATGGTGCTGCCAATTGGTCCAGTGGTGAGAATCTTTGTCTTATTGATGTTGAGCTTCGATCCACATCGATGACTCCAATCCTTGACCTTTTGCATCAAGTGTTTCAGACCCTCCTCAGTCTCAGAAAGTAAGGTTTTGTCATCTGCATAACATAGGTAGTTGATAAATCTTCCTCCAGTCCTGATGCCACATTCCTCCTCATAAAGCCCAGCCTCCTAAATGGTCTGTTTCTGGATATAGAGTGAAAAGATACAGAGACAGAATGCATGCCTGACATATTCCTTTTCTGATTTTGAACCATGCAGTGTTTCCATGCTCTGTTATGAAGACTGATTACAAATATAGGTACAAATATAGGTTTCACATAAGCAAAATCAAGTGTTTCGGGATTCTGATTTTCCTTAAGGTTAGCCACAATTTGTTGTCTGCATATGAGATGAATTGAGCAGGAGTTGAATCCAGGTATTCCACATGGAAGGTAAGAATTCTAGTGTAAGGATAGAATGATATTCTAAGACAAAGTTTTCATGTTAATAAAGAATCTAAACCTACTTTTGAATTAATATTGTATTTTATGTTCTATTAATAAAAAATCACATGGCTCAAATCATCAACTGCTCCAAGAAAGGATGAGCAATCTCCTCCCTTGTAATTTATTTCCTCTCAAAAATTGCTGGAGGCTCAGTTCCAACTTGATGACACATATTTTTCCCCAGTTGTGTTGTGCCTCTTTTCTTCTAGGGCACTTTGGTGCCTTGGTTGTAAGAAATCACACTGTCAATCTAAAGACATGCGGCTTGAATCCACCAGCTGCTCTGCAGGAGAAAGATGGGCAATCTCTTCCCTTGTGATTTACTACCTTTGAAAACTCACTGAAGGGTCAGCTGTAAATCAGCTCCAGCTTTATGGCACATGACAAATTATTTCCCCCACATTTTTGTTATTGTTTGTTGTTGTTGCTGTTGTTATGTGCCATTGAGTCGTTTGCGACTCATAGCCCTAAACCCTGCTCTATCCTGTGCCAATTGCATTGCCTCTGACACACCCATCCCGATTACCCTAGTCACTGAATCAGTCCACCTCATAGAGGGTCTTCCCCTCCTGCGCTGTCCCTCTACTCTACCCAGCATGATGTCCCTCTCTAAAGACCTGTCTCTCCTTACAACATGTCCAAAGTATGTCAGACGAAGCCCCAGAATCCTTGCCTCCAAGGAGCAGTCTGGTTTAAACAGTCTCATGGCAGCCTTCTGAACAACTGATTAAAACCTTGCCATATTGTGTGTCAGGTAAGTTCTTTCATTTTTGGTTTTCTAATTTGAGTTCCTTGAACATTTCACTATAATACTTTGCTTTGTCTTTTCACTTTTCTTACAATCTTCTATTACACCCTCATATTTCATCATATCTTCTTTTTTTCTTTCAAGAGAAAGTTTCAGATCTATTATGACATCCACTTTGGTCTTTCTGTCTTAACTATTTATGGAGCATTTGGATTTTTTTCATGCAAGATATCCTTGATGTCATTCTAAAAGTCATCTGATTTTCTGCCATTAGGTCTCAATGAATCAGATCTGATGTTGAGATTTTTTTTAATTAAGATGATATAAATTCAAGGTCATATTTGACTCATTGATTTTGTTTTAATTGTCATCCATTTCAATTTGAAATTACATAGGAGTAATTAACATTCTTTTCCACAATTGGCCCCTGACCTTGTTTTGGTTGCTGATATTGAGTTTCTCCACTTTCTTTCTTGCACAAATTTAGTCAATTTGATGTCTGTGTAATCCATCAGACAAGGTCCATGCATGTTTCCATTTCATCATTTATGTCTTCTAAAAGGTATATACAACGACTCAACTTTTGATTGTAGAAAATTCTATAATGTGATGTGTACTCTTATTTCTGTCATTAAGTCCATAATTTCCACTCACACCTGCCTTTTCATTTCCAAATTTTCCATTTCAGTCATCAATTATTATTGTTAATTCATTCTGATGAATCTGATCAATTTCAGACTGTTAAAGTCTGTAGAAATTCTCAAAAGCTTCATCTTTACTTTAGTGTATTTTCCTTGTAGGTGTATAGATATTATCCTATCTCTGGCAGCATTTTACTTTAGGATAGATCTTTAAATATATTCTTTTTTTTCCCCATGACTATAACATTATCCCTTTTCAGTTGTCATTTCTGGAATAGTAGATCATGATTATCTGGTTCAAAATGGTCCATATCAGCTCATTTCAGCTCACTAATGATTAAGATTTCACTCTTTACGTCCATTTAATTTTTTTAAACATATTTTTTACTGGTCTGCATAAAATCGTTCGTATATATTATTTTCCATTCATGTACATTGTGTTTTATAAAATCTTTCCTATTACTGTATTTTGTATAGTTCTTTTATTATTGATATATGCCTACTATAAGTAACTCCATTGTTTTAAGTTCTCATTGAATCTTTGAATCTTTTCTATTCCTTCACACCCTACTCCTAAAGAGTTCACTAATATCTACTTTCCTAGTGATTTTCCTCCTTCCTCCTTTTCCATGCCTTTCTCCCTTTTGTTTTCCCCTTTTGGATTTTTGCACATGTATTACTAGTTATTCTTTTAATTTTGCAATAATCATCTTATGTAGTATTTGTCCTTATAAGACTTAGTTCACTCAGCATTATTTTCTCTAGAATTTCCCTATACTATAAAACATATATATTTACATAGTATAAAATACTATACAGTATTTTACAAAATTGTTGTTCCTTAGTAGAGTATTGAATAATATTCCATTGTGTGAATGTACCCAAATTTCTCAGTCCTTTTATTTGTTGATAGATGTATGGGCTGTTTCTATTTTCTTGATGTTTTGAGTGTTGCTGATATGAACATAGGTATACACTATCTATTTGTTTCATCTCTGATTTCTTTGGGGTGTATACCTAGCAGTGGAATAGCTGGATTGTATAGTATCTCTATGTTCAGCTTTTTGAGGAAACATCAAACTGCCTTCCAGTGTGGTAGTATCATTTTACAATCCTACCATCAGTGCATGAAAGTTCCAATCTCTCTACATTCTCTCCAATATTTATTCTTTACTGTCCTGATAAACTTTGCTACTGATGCTGGGATGAGAAGCTATCTCATTGTTTTGATTTGCATCTCTCTAATGACCAGTAATTTTGAACATTTCTCCACGTGTTTGTTGGTTATCCAAATATTTTTCTTTTTAGAGAATCTCCTCATATCTTTTGCACATTTTGTAATTGGGCTATGAGTCTTTTCCTTGTGAGACCCTCTCATAATTTAGTTTTTTATAATTTTCAATTTCCTAAGCTCATTGTTCATATATTCCATGTTTCAATCACTAATGGATATTTCAGTTGTTTAATCCTCATTTGGGGTCTTGGCACATAAAAAATAAAAGTCCTTCCCTGGGTGAAAGCTTTACTCCATCCAAATAATTAAAGTCAACTCTATTAGGATGGGGGAAGCTCTTTCCCACATGCACTTTGAACATTTTTCAACCAGCATGGCTCACCTTCTGGCTCTATATAAAACAATATTGTAGTTGCAATTCCTAAGGTTCCCTCAAGAACATTATTATTTCATAGGTAAATGGTCCGCCATGCTTCTTAATGTGCCTTAGTTTGGACGTTCCATTAAAACCTGTTCACTATGGGTGATCCTGTTAATATTTGAGACATGATGATGTAGCTTTTAGCCTCACAGGAACATGTAAGTTACCACAGTAGGTAAACTGAGGGAATAGTGGTGAAAATTTCCCCTTAGTAAACAAAAATGTATCCTAGTAGCTTGCATATTAAGTTGAAATTCTTTTATTATTACTGTGAGTACACACACACTCATTCTTGTCAATTAATATATTTGTTAACACAGTTTGTTAAAATGTATTCATAGAAGGAGCTACAAAGTGAATGACAATTATAATATGCAAGAATTTTAACAATCCAGCAAAGCTTATTTACATATATAACTTAACTCCTTGCAATCAGAAATATAATTTTCATAGTTTTTAAAAATGGTACAGTGAACCTATTTCTTCATTTCCCAATATGGTCCATAGGTGTTGACACTGTATACCACTGTTGTTGTTGTTATTATGTACCATAGAACCACTGTAACCCATAGCAGCCCTATGTGTACACTAGTTCTGAACTCCACCCAGTCCTGAGCCAATATCACTGACTTGGAGACACCTACCACCATCAACCCATTTACTGTGCTAATCTATCTCATTCAGTGTCTTCCTCTCCTGTGCTGTTCCTCCACTCTTCCAAGATGTCCTTCTCCAAGGACTGATGTTTCCTGGCAACATGCCCAAAGTATTTAAGACAGATTTTAGAATCCTTGCCTCCAAGAAGAAAGTTGGTTTCACCCTACCTAGGACAGACCTGTTTGTTTTCTTGGCAGTTCAAGTTCAGTACTCTTCTCCAGCACCACAACTCAAACGCATGAATTCTTCTTCCATCCTTAGTCATTGTCAAGCTCTTTTATGCATAGACACTTTATAATATATTAAAAAAGAAGATATATAATTTGTGAGCATTAATATATATGTGTATGAATATATATACAATGCATACATTGTGTGTGTGTGTGTGTGTGTGTGTGTGTGTGTGTGTGTGTATCTCTTTTGTGTACCATCGAGTCAGAATCAACCTGCAGCTGGCCCTCCAGTGAGCATTCAGAGGCAGTTAGTTGCACTGGAGGAGATTGCCCTCCTTCTTGCTAGGATCAGCTGGTGCATTCAAACCATATGCCTGGAATTACAGCACAGCTTCTTACCACTAGGCTACCAGAGCTAGCTCACTCTGTATCACTCTCTCTATCTATTATCTATCTCTTTGTATATCAATATCTAGATATAGATAATATAGATATGAATATGTAGATAATTTTGGTGGCCTAGTAGTAAGAAGCTGCACCTCAATCCCAAATGCATTTGGTTCAAATCCACCAGCTGCTCCATCAGAGAAATATGGGCAAGCTCCTCCTATGTGATTTACTGACTCTGAAAACCTACTGCAGGGTTAGCTATGAGTCAGCTCTGACATGGAAGCAAACAACACCAACCTGGATGAGTTAAAATGCCACAGTGACTGGGGCAAAGAGGGCATGTATGTCAGAGACAATGAGTTTGGCTCAAGATAGAGCAAGGTTCGGAGCTATTGTTTATAGGGTTGCTATGAGTTGAAGATGGTTCGACATTGTCTAACAACGTGTGTTGTATATATATGTACACACACACACACACACACACACACACACACACACACACACGTTGTTGTTGATTGCCTTCGAGTCAAGCATGATTCATAGTGACCTTATGAACAAAAGGCCTGAAGCCTTTCTGTAACTATTGACATTTATCAAACTGCATAGAATTTCTGGAGGCATGTTCTTTAGGAAAGGGATGCCACTCCTGCTTCATATATATATATGTTAGATGTATAGATATGCTAATATTAGATGGATCTTGGCAGAAAGAAGAGAGTATCAGAGGACTTTTGACTGTGTGGATCACAACAAACTGTAGTTGACTCTGAGAAGAACGAAAACTCCAGAATATTTGTGCTTTTGCAAAATCTATACTTTAGATCAAGCTGAAGCTGAGGAAAATTAAACCAAATCCATGGGAACCAAAATATGACTTTGAGTTTATCCAAACTGAATTTCAGAACCATTATCATCTCAAGAACAGCTTTGAGGTCTTGAACACTAATGAGTGAAGACCAGATGAGTTGTGGGAGGATATCCAGGGTATCATCCAGGAACAGTGGAAATGGTCATTGCAAAGACAGAAGAGGAAGAGAAGACCAAAATGGATGTCAGAAGAGACTCCGAAAATTGCACTGGAGCTCAGAGAAGAAAAAGCACAAGGAAGAATTCAAGATACTAAGGAGCTGAATAGAAGATTTCAAAAGGCAGCACGGGATGACAAAGTAAAATATTACAATGAAATGTGCAAGGAGTTGGAGTCAGGAAATCAAAAGGGCCAAACCTGTTCAGCATTTCTTAAGCTCAACGAATTAAAGAAAAAATTCAAACCTCGAGTTGCTAAAATCAAGGATGCTTTAGGGATCCAGGGAGTATTAAAAGAAGATGGAAAGAATATACTGAGTCACTGTATCGAAAGGAATTGGCAGGCGCAGAAGAATTTCATGAAACAACATATGAGCAAGAGCCTATGGTGATAAAGGAAGAAGTTCAGGCTGCTTTGAAGGAACTAGCCAAAAATAAAGCCCCAGGAATACATGGAATATCATTTGATGTATTTCAGCTAACAGATGCTGCCCTGGATGTACTCACCAAGTTGTGCCAAGAAATCTGGAGAACGACCACTTGGACAACTGACTGGAAGAGATTTATATTTGTTTCCATCCCAAAGAAGGGTGAGCCAACAGAGTGTGGAAATTGTAGAACAATATCATTGATTTTACATGCAAGGAAGATTCTGCTGAAGATTATCCAAAAACGACTGGAACAGCACATCAGCAGAGAACTGCCAGAAATTCAGATTGGGTTTAGAAGGGGTCGTGATACTAAGGATATTGTAGATGATGTTAGATAGATCTTAGCTGAAAGTAGGGAATACCAGAGGAATGTATGTCTGTTTCATTGACTATGCAAAAGCATTTGACTGTGTGGATCGTAACAAACTGTGGCTGACTCTGAGAAGAATGGGAATCCCAGAACACTTGACTGTGCTAATGTGAAACCTACACTTGGACCAAGAGGCAGTCATCAGAACAGAACAAGGAAACACTGCATGGTTCAAAACTGGGAGGGGTGTACGCCAAGGATGGGTCCTGTCTCCATACCTTTTCAACCTATATGCAGAACAGATTATGTGGGAGGCTGGGCTCTATGAGGGGAAATGTGGGGTCAGGAATGGTGGAAGATCTATCAACAATCTGTGTTATGAAGATGACACAACCCTGCTTGTTGAAACTAAGGAGGACCTGAAGCGCTTGCTGCAGAGGGTCAAGGACTGTACCCTTCAGTATAGATTGAGGCTCAATATCAAGAAGAGAAAGATTCTCACCACTGGACCAATTGGCAGCATCAGGATGGATGGTGAAGTGATTGAGAGTGTTCACAGCTTTAGTTTGCTTACTCCACAGTCAACACTCTTGGTACCAGCAGCCAGGAAATTAAAAGATGTATTGCTTTCGGAAAGTCTGCTGTTAGGGACCTCTCCAAAGTACTGAAGAGCAATGGTATCTCTCTGGAGACTAAGGTACATCTGATACAGGCTTTGCTATCACTTATTATGAATCAGAGAGTTGGACAAAGACTAAGGAGGATAGAAGGAGAATTGATGCCTTTGAGCTGTGGTGCTGGAGAAGAGTATTAAAGTTACCATGGATGGCTAGGGAAACAAACAAATTTATCCTGGAGAGGGCTAGACTGGGCGGCTCCTTCAAGGCAAGGTTTCTGAGGCTTCGTCTAACGTGCTTTGGACATGTTGTAAGGAGGGACTGGTCCTTGTAGAGGGACATCATGCTTGGTAGGGTGGAGGGACAGCGCAGGAGGGGAAGGCCCTCTATGAGGTGGATTAATTCGGTGACTGGGGTAATCAGGATGGGTGTATCAGAGACAGTGCGAAAGGTCCGGGACAGAGCAGAGTTTAGGGCTGTTGTACATAGGGTCACTGAATTGCAAGTGACTCGATGGCACATGACAACAACAACAAAAACAACAACAACATACTTGAATCAAGAGGCAGTCGTCATAACAGAGCAAGGAGATACTGCATGGTTCAAAGTCAGGAAGGGTGTCTGCCAGGGATGTATTCTGTCTCCATACCTTTTCAATCTGTATGCAGAACAGATCATCCGGGACACTGGGCTGTATGAGGAGGAATGTGGCATTAGGATTGGTGGAAGATTCATCAACAACCTGCATTATACAGATGACACAACCTTGCTTGCTGAAACTGAGGAGAACCTGAGGTACTTGCTGGAGAAGTTCAAGGACTGCAGCCTTCAATATGGATTGAAGTTCAACATCAAGAAAACAAAGATTCTCCTCACTGTGTCAATTAATTAGCAGCATCCTTATGGATAGTGAAGGGATTGAGATTGTTAACAGTTTTAGTTTGCTTGACTCCACAGTCAACACTCTTTATACTAGCAGCTAAGAAATCAAGAGATGAATTGCATTGGGAAATTCAGCTGCCAGGGACCTCTCCAGAGTACTGAAAAGCAATGCCTTCAGACTGGAGACTAAGGTGAGCCTGCTCTGGACCATAGCCTTTGCAATTATGTGCTATGCGTCAGAGAGCTGGACAGTGACTAGGATGATAGAAAAAAAATTGATGCCTTTGAGCTGTGGTGCTAGAGAAGAGTGTAGAATATACCATCGACTGGTAGGAGAACAAAACAAGTTTGTTCTGGAGAGGCAAGGATTCTGAAGCTTCGTCTGACATACTTTGGGCATGTTGCAAAGAAGGACCTTGAAGAGGGACATTATGTTTAGGAGAATGAAGGAACAGAGCAAGAGAAGAAGACCCTCAATGACTCAGTGGTAAGGATTTTTGTTTTCTTGATGTTGAGATGTAATCCATATTGAAGGCCATAGTCTTTGATTTTCTGCACCAAGCACTTCAAATCCTCATCACTTTCAATGAGCGAAGTTATGTCATCTTTATAATTGAGGTTGTTGATGAATCTTCTGTCAATCATAATATCACATTCTTCTTTAAAAATTCCAAATTTCTAAGTTATTTTTTTCAGCATACAGATTGATGAGTATGGAAAAAGGACACAGCCCTGTTTTATACCTTTCTTTGTTTTAAACCGTGCAGTGTTCCTTTGTTTTGTTTGGACAAAACATCTTGTAGAAACTCTAAAGTCAAGGTTTTAGCATTCTGAATAAATAAGTCCCACTGTTACTTTGAGTGAATTCAGGTTTTTGTGTGCAGAACTCTTCAGTCATACAGTGACTTGGTTGGAAGGAATAAACTAGACTTTTGTTTCCTTACTATGGTCAGGCATATGCAAGCATTCAAGAATGGACCAGCACCTAGCATTAACATTTGATCTTAAAATTTACTTTATATATAATTTCATCTTTAAAAATGTAACATATCTCTATATGTTGTTGTTGTTAAATGCCACTGAGCTCGGACAACTCCTAACAACTATGAAAAACAGATATGAACTCTGTCCTAACTTGTGCCATCCTCATCAGTTTTGACACATATAAGAGTATTGTTACAGTCGCTGTGTCAGTCCATCTCATTGATGGTCTTCCTCTCCTTCACTATCTCTTCACTGACTTTACAAACATGATGTTTTTCTCCAATAAAAAGCCCTTCCAAGCAGAATACTCCAAATATGTGACATGAAGTTTTCCATAATTACCTCCAAAGAACACACTAGCTGTACTTTCTCCAAGACATATTTGTTTGTTGTTTTGGAAGTCCAGGATATTCAGGACTCTTCGCCAACACCTCAGCTGAAAGTCATCAATTATTCTTATATTATTCTTATTCAGGGTTCAGTCTTCAGATGCTTAGCAAGTGATTGAAAACATGAACCAGGCACACCTTAGTCTTCAAACTGATATAATTGTTCTTCAGTAATTTGGAGAGACCATTAACAGCCTACTTGCCAGAAGAATATGCCTCCTGATCTCCTGACTGCTGATACCAAGGGTGTTGATTTGGATCCAAATAAACTGAAACCACTAAAAATTCCAGTCTTTTCTCCATCTATCATGATGTTGCCTATTGGTTCAGTAGTAAGAATTTTCCTTTTCATTATGTTGAGATATAATCAATATTGAATGTTGTAGTCTTTGAGCTTCTGTGACAAGTGCTTCAAGGCCTCCTCTATTTCAACAAGCTAGATTGTATCACCTGCAAAACACAAGTCATTGATGAGTCTTGCTTTGATCCCGATGCTGCATTCTTTTTAATAGAGTCCAGCTTCTAGAACTATTTCTCAGCATATAGATTAAATAGGTATGGAGAAAGGATAGAACCCTAAGACACTCTTTTCTTGATTTTAAATCATGCAGTATTTTCTTTCTCTGATGGAACAACTTCTAGATATAGATTTTGCCTGAGCACAATTAAGTGTTCTGGAATTTCCATTCTGCTCAATGTTAGTCATAATTTTGTTGTAATCCACACAGTTGAAAGCCTTTGCATAGTGAATAGATAAAAATCACTCTGAAATTACTGTGTCATGGTGGATTTGACAGAGTGATGGCTGCAATGAGCTCTAGTGAGTCAAAGTGTGAGAATGGCAGAGAATAGGTCAGAGTTCAGATGTGCTGTTCATGGTGTCACTATGCGTCACACTCAACACAAAGACATATAACAACAACAACAATTAACAGATACCAAATAGACATTCTTCTAGTATTGTCTGCTTTGAGCCAGGATCCAACTGACATCAGCAATGATATTCCTGGTGTCCCACCATCTTCTAAACTCAGCTTGAACTTCTGACAGTTTTCTGTCTATGTACTATTCTAGTCATTTTTGGATTATCTTCAACAATAATTTGCTTGCATGCAGTTTTAGTGATATTGTTAGATAATTTCCACATTCTGTTTTGCCACCTTCCTTGGGAACAGGAACAAATATGAATCTCTTCCAGCCAGATGGCCAGGCAGCTGTCCCCTAAATTTTCCTGCATATACTTGTGAGTGCATCCAGGGCCGCATCTGTTAGTTGAACTTGTCAATTGGTATCACATCTATTTCTAGGCTTTACATTTTGCCAGTGTTTTTAGTGCAGATTCAATTTCTTCCTTCATTACACTGTCTCTTGTTCACATCGTACTTCATGACATGTTTCAGTATCAGCCAATTCTTTTTGGCTCAGTGATTCTGTGTATTCCTTTTATCTTCTTCTGATGGTCCCTAATCATTCAAGACTTTTCCCATAGATTCTCAGAGTACTGCAACTTGATGCTTACATTTGTTTTTCAGTTCTTCTGCCTTGACAGATGTTAAGTTCTTCCCTTTTTATTCTACAACTACAGCCTTGGCATATCCCAATATAATTTGTTTGTCTTCCTAAAGCTGTCCATTGAAATATTCTGTTAAGATATTTTACTTTGGCATCTCTTCCCTTTGTTTTGGCTTCTTGACACTCTAGTGCAGTTTTCAGTCTCTTCTGGCATCCAATTTGGTCTTTTCTTTCTCCTCTTTGTTTGTAATGACTTTTTGCTCTCTTCATGTATAATATCCTGGATGTCACCCCATAATTTATCTGGTCTTCAATCAGTGTTTAAAGCCTCAAACCTCTTTTAGAGATGATTTTTAAATTCGGGTAGGATAGATTCAGAATTGTTTTTAATCTTCTGGACCTATTTTTTTTTTTGTTTGTTTCAACCTCAATTTGAACCTGCACCTGAGTAATCAGTGATCTAGTGCACAATCAGCACCTGGCCTGCTTTTGACTTCTGATAATGAGCTTTTTCAGTGACTCTTTGCACAGGTGTAGTCATTCTAATTCATGTGCAGACCCTTAGGTGAGGTCCATGTGTAAAATCACCATTTGTGGGGTTTTTTAAAATGGTATTTGTAATCATCTTACAAAAGTAGATTGTTCTATTTTCATCTCTATTTGTGTCACCAAGTCCTTACTTTCCCTTCTTCATTGCTTCCCACTTTTGCATTCCTGTCACCAATTATCATTAACATATTTTGATTGCACCTTTGGTCAATTATGGACTTCAATATTTGGTAAAAGTGCTCAATTTTCTCCTCCTTGACTTTAGCTATTAGTGTATTTATTTAAATAATAGCAGTGTTAACAGATCTTGCTTATATGTGTATGGATAATATTATTCATGATAGTGTACTTGAGGGTAGAACTTAAAATTGTCTCTTAAAATTAGGAATGCAATTTCATTCTTTTCAGATTTCATTCCTGGCATAGTAGATTACATGATTATCTGATTCAAAATGGTCAAATCCAGTCCATCTCATCTTTCTAATGTCTAGGATGTCAATTTATATGTGTTCCATTTCATTTTTTAACAACTTAGAGTTTCCTACAGTCATACTTTGTGCATCCATATTCCAATGATTACAGCATGTTTGCAGCTGTTTCTACTTATTTTGCTTTATTTTCAATCAAGACACTTTCTCTAATATTGTAGCTCCCTGTGTTCCTTTCTTTTCCATAGGGTTTTCAGATGATAGCTACTTTGGAAGGGGATAGTTCAATCCTGCTTCCTACTCTGTTTTAATCTGGTAACTTTGCTGAAACTCGTCCACTGTGGGTGACAATTTAAGTATTGATTTACCAGTGACATAGCTTCCAGCATCTCAGTAACTCACAAGTTATCCAAGTTCTTATAAATGTGGATAGATAGATAGATAGATAGATAGATAGATAGATAGATAGACACTTGAAAATTAGGCAATGCATGAGGATGTATAAGAAAAATCAATACCTTTGGATTATGGTGGTATAGAAGACTACTGAATATTGCATGGTCTGCCAAAAGAACAAACACGGATGTCTTGGGGAAAGTGTAACCAGTGCTTTTCTTGAGGCAAAGATGCTGAAATTTTGTCTTACATACTTTGAGTATGTTTTCAGTAAAGACCAGTCCTTGGAAAAGTCATTATGCTGGAAAAGGTGAAGGGTGAGAGGTGAGAGAAAGACACTCAACAAAATGGATTGACACAATGACTTTAACAATGGTCTCAAGCTTATCAGAAATTGTGTGGATGGTACAGGATTGGGCAAGATTCAGATGTGCTGCTCATAAGATCACAGTTAAGCATAGTTCGTTCAATAGCCCCTAACAACAACAATGACAGCAAATAAATTAAATCTTTAATCAGGAAGCTGGATTATATGAAGAATGTGGCATTAGAATTGGAGAAAGCCTCATAAACAACCCGTGTTTTACAGATGATACAGCCTTGCTAGCAGTAAGTCAAGAAGACTTGAAACACTTACATTGAAGATGATCAATGACTGAAGCCTTCAATGTGAATTACATCTCAACATCAAAAAAGCAAAAACCTTCATCACTGGACCAATAGCTACATCATGATAGATGGAGAAAAAAGTTGAAATTGTCAACTATTTTCTTTTACTTGGATCTGTAATCAACATTCATGGTAACAGCAATCAATAAATCAAAATACATGCCGCATTAAAAAAAATCTGTCAAGGGCCTCTCTAAAATGCTAAAAAAGCAAAGATATAGAATATTTTTTTAAAAAATGGAAAAATATAAAAAAGCAAGGATTAAAGTGGTTTAAAGTGTTCCTAATGCAACATCCCTAGGTAAACCAATAGTTACTCATATACAAATTCAGATTGAAAATGAAGGAAATCAAAACAAATCTGTGAGAGTCAAAACATAAACTGAAATTTATCTCAATTCAATTTAAAAACTACCTCAAAATTTTATTTGGTGTGTTGAATTTTAATGACCAAAGAACAGTGAGAAAGGGCGGGGGAGAAGGGTTGGTTAATCGTGGATCACACAATTTGATGGGTGGAGGAAGGGGTGGGTAAAATAAATGAGAAAGATCCTGCGTGAAAAACAATATATATGAACTTTTTAAGTAACCTAGTAAAAAACACTGTAAAAGCAAAAAAAAAAAAAAATTGAAAAAACAACAAAACTATGGTGTCTCAAGTTCACTCTCAAACGAAAGAAAAGACAAAAAAAATGAGTGTCAGAGAGACCCTAAAACTTGCTTTTCAATTTAGAGAAGACAAATTAAGAGACAAAACAATGAATTAAGAGAACTGAGTTTATTTCAAAGGGCCTTCAGAACACAAAATAAAACATTGTAAAAAAAGGTGTAAATACCTCAAGTTATGAAACCAAAAAATAAAAATGGCCTGACATTGGTAAAGCAGAAAGAATTAAAGGGGAAAAAAATCAAGCCTTGAGTTTCAGTGCAGAAAGATTTAATGTGAAAAATATTGAATGATGCTGGAAGCATCAAAAGAAGATGGGAAGAATATGCAGAGTCACTGTCAAATACAATGGGTTAACACTGAAACATTTCAGGATCTACAATGTGATCAAAACCCCTGATGGTGAAGGAAGAAGTCCAAACTGCACTGAAGGCTAGCTATAGAAAAAAGTTAAGACGCCAACGAATAATCAAATACTAACTGAGGTGTTTCAGCAAACAGATGCACCATTCAACATTTTCACATCAGCACCAAGAAATTTGACTGAGTGGAATATTTCTTCTCATTTAAAAAAATGTCCAAAAGAGTACAAAAAATATCAAATAATATCATTAGTACCACAAAGTCTTGCCAAAGATTATTCAAAAGATACCTGAACATTGAACTTCCATAAATTTAAAGTGAAATCAGAAGAAGCTGTGAACCAAGAGATATCATTGCTGATGTCAGATTAATCTTGTCTGAAGATAGAGGATACTAGCAATATGTTACTGGAGTTTTACTGACTATGAAAATACATCCAACTGTGTGGATCATAACCAATTATATATAATATAACATTGAGAAAAATGGGAATCCAAAACACTAGTCATTCTTAAGATGCATATAGAACAAGAAGCATCCATTTAAAGTGAACAATGGGATACTGCTTGGCTTAAAAGAAAAGGGTGTCATGGTTGTATCCTTTTATAATACCTATTCAATCTGTGACTGGGGCATAATTATTTTAACAACAGGCATCCGAATAGCAGAGATGATGAGGATGCTACAGTATATGGCAAGTTTCAGATCTACTGCTGATAGAGTCACTATGAGTCAACTCAATGGCATATAACAACAGTATTCAATCTGTATACTGAGAAAATAACCTAAGAAGTAATAATGTACAATAAAGAATGTAATACCAGGATTGGCAGAAGATCCATAAACAACCTAGGTTATGCAGTTAAGTCAATCTTATTTGCAGAGAGTAAGATTTGAAATGTTATTGAAGATAAAAATCTATATAGATTTCAATGTGAATTATACCTTAACATCAAGAAAACAAATATTCTAAAATCTAGACCAATAAGAAACATTATGATAACTGAAGACAATAGTGAAGTTGTCAATATATTAATTGGATCCACAGTCAATGCCTATGGAAGCCACAGCCAAGAAATGAAATATTATATTGCCTTGGACAAATCTGCTGTCAAGGATCCTTAAAAGTGTGTCTGATCCAAGTCAGAGTCTTTTCCATTGTTTTACATGCTTGTTAAAGTTGGGTAATGAATAAGGAAAACCAAAGCAAAGTCAGTGCCTTTGAATTATGGTCTTGATGAAAAACACGGGATATACCACAGACTGCCAAATGAACACTGAAATCTCTTCTGAAGGATGTGCAGCCAGAGTATTCCTTGGAGGCAAAGATGGTGAGACATCATCTCATACTTTGGGCAAGCTTTCAGGAACATCTACCTTGAAGGAAAGAATATCTTCCTTGGAATATTAGATCATTGTAAAATATAGATAACATTGAAAAGAGTAGGCAATCCAGACTATTTAATTTTGGACTACTAAAAGAACATACAAACCCATAGAAATCAGTGCAACTGAAGTGCTCCTTAGAGGCAAGGATGGTGAAACTTATCTAATGTACTTTAGGCTTGTTATCAGGAAGTGTCAGTCTTTGATAAAGACTTGATTGAAGGGTATAATGTTAGTGAAAGAGGAAGACCCTCAATGAGATGTATTGACAAAATGACTGCAACAATAAACTTGAGAATTGCAGAGATTCTGATGGTTCAGGGTAAGATTTCAATCTATTTTCCATAAGGTCCCTAGTAGGCATAGTTGACCCTCTAGCACCTAATAACACCAATAGATATTTGTATATATACACACATGGGGTCCAGTGGTGGTGTGCAACATCTTGGGCTGCTGACTACAAAGTCAGAAGTTCAGATCTTTCAGCCCCTCTATGAGATGAAAATAGATAATCTCTTTGATTGAAAAAAACCAATGTATATATACTTACATTATTTTAATACTCTATTAGAAACTAGTCAATTATCCGAAGCTTGCACATTTAAAAAGTCAATAGTGTTTTAAAATCTTAAAGCAAACATTTTGTTAATTATAATAAATTTAAATGCTAGAAAACAAAAAAAAATGCCAGAATTGTAATTTGATTTAATTCAATGTATTATTTTGTATTTTCATAGTCTGAAGCATATATGAGAAAATATAAACATCTTTGGTAAATACACCAATATATAAAGTTTTGAATAATTAGATATGCTCTTCATTAAGAAAAACATAATAAAGTAATAATTATAAAAATGAAATCTTCCTTTAAAAATTAAATAAGTGTGCATTTGTGTTATTCTTCACACCATTCAAGTCAGGTGAATCACATATAGCTCTTTTGTTGGTAGAATTATCATCACATCAGTGTATTTGTCAGAGAAACCATTTTTATTATGTGAGCTTGACTTCTTACAGAAGAATGCTTCCCAGTAGGCAGTTTCCATGAGAAGTGTTTTTCCTCTCTGAAGAGCAGCATATTCAGAACATTAAAAATTCAGTTTCTTGGTTTTCTGAGAATTATGAGAATATGTTAAAATATATTCTTGCTACTTTGCTGAACTACATACACGCACATATGTATATGTTTCTAAGTAAAACGAACTCACCATCCTGGAGCACATTTTAACTTGTAGAGACCTTTTATCAGGTTTCTAAGGTTTAAATAAATCTTCATAGGAGGCAACTATTCATCGTTTTCCCTCCCAGGAGCTGGGAGATTCAAATTGTGAACTTTTTTAAAAAAATTTTTAGAGCAACATTTAACATGTAATCTACCTTGTTATCATCATGGCCCGTCAAGTGGGAACCAACTCATCCTCCAGGAGGTTTTTGAGAGACAGTATATCTTACAGTAGGAGATTGTCCATCCTCCTATGAAACAACAGGTAGATCTAAACCCTTACCTTTAGGATTGTAATTTAGCCTTTGACCAATAGGCCACCAGAGCTCACACACACACACACACACACACACACACACACACACATCCCTGGTTGACCCCTGGTTGATGTATTAAGTAATGTATAGGGCTGCTCACCAAAAAAGTTGTCAGTTTGAATCTGCCAGTTGATTGATGGAAGAAAGATGAACACTCTGTGCCCTTAACATTCAAAGCCTCACACTCCTGATGATGGATCATTATGAGTTGGAATCAAATCCATATCAGTAGGGTTGGTATTTGGGAGCGCACACACACATACCAGTTGAAATATAAAAAAAAAAAAAAAAATCTGTTCTTCTTTCCAATCAATATTTTTCTCTCCAAAGCAGACTAACAAAAATATCTACGAAACGAAATTCTCTGTTCTTTCACTAGAATTATGGTTCAATCCTTATCTCGACCTTATTTCTTTCATTAGTTGCTAATCCATCCCTAACTCAATGGAAGAAAACATTTGCATTTCCACATTTCCTGCATCATTGCTATGATGAGTTGCAATCACCTACTTCTCAAACATAAAACCAAGTAACTGTCATTGCTGCCAACAGTGGGAAATTACTCCTGGACCATCTACAAATGAGGAGGAAATGCCAACTAATCAAGAATTGTTGTTGTTATGTGCCATTGAGTTGCTTGCGACTCATAGTGACCCAATGAACAACAGCCCTAAACTGTGCTCTGTCCTGTGCCAATTGCACTGTCTCTGATACACCCATCCCAATTACCCTAGTCACTGATTCAATCCACCTCATAGAGGGCCTTCCCCTCCTTCGCTGTCCCTCCACCCACCCAAGCATGATGTCTCTCTCCAAGGACCAGTCCTTTACTGCAGAGTGTCAAGGACTGCAGCCTTCAGTATGGACTGAGGCTCAATATCAAGAAGACAAAGATTTTCACCACTGGACCAATTGGTAGCATCAGGATGGATGGCAAAGAGATTGAGAGTGTTCACAGCTTCAGTTTGCTCGGCTCCACAGTCAACACTCTTGGCACCAGGAGCCAGGAAATAAAAAAACGTATTGCGATGGGAAAGTCTGCTGTTAGGGACCTCTCTAAAGTACTCAAGAGCAACGCTGTCTCTTTGGAGACGAAGGTGCTCCTGATACAGGCCATAGTCTTTGCAATCACTTGTTTTGCATCAGACAGTTGTACAATGACTAGGGAGGAAAGAAGGAGAATTGATACCTTTGAGCTGTGGTGCTGGAGAAGAGTATTGAATGTACCATGGACTGCCAAGAAAACAAACAAATTCACCCTAGAGAGGGTTAAACCAGGCTACTCCTTGGAGGCAAAGATTCTGGGGCTTCGTCTGACATACTTTGGACATGTTGCAAGGAGAGACAGGTCTTCGGAGAAGGACATCATGCTGGGTAGAGTGGAGGAACAACGCAGGAGGGAAAGACCCTCTATGAGGTGGATTGAGTCAGTGACTGGGGTAATCGGGATTGGTGTGTCAGAGGCAATGCGATTGGCACAGGATAGAGCAGGGTTTAGGGCTGTTGT
>NW_006399945.1:5232145-5243950 GCF_000299155.1 Elephantulus edwardii
CATTTCTGTCACCGAGTCCATGTTTTCCAACTACTGAATCTTCTTCTCTGTTCCCAACTTTTGCATTCCGGTCACTCATTATTATCAATGCATCTTGATTAGAAGTCAAAATAAAAAAAATACAGACAGAACTGATAAAAATCATTGTTGTTATGAGCTATTGGGTCACCTGTGACCCATAGCAACCCTATGTACAGCAGTTCTGAAGTCTGCCCTGTCCTGAGCCAGTCTTATTGATTCTGACACATCAATCCCTAGTGCTCCAGTTACTGTATCAATCCATCCCATCCGGGTTCTTCCTCTCCAGTGCTATTCCTCTACCCTTCTAAGCATAATGTCCTTCTCCGATGATTAGTCTCTTCTGGCACTGTGCCCAAAATATGTGAGATGGAGCTTTGAAATTCTAGCCTCCAAGGAGAAAATTCCTTTCATCATCTTAAAGACAGACAAATTTTATTATTTTGTCGGTGCATGGAATGTTCAAGGCTCATCTCCAGCATCACAATTTGAAGGTATCAATTCTTCTTCTATTATCCTTAGTCATTGTCCAGCTTTCTGATACATAGCAAGTAATTGCAAAAACAACGGCCTGGATCAGGCACACCTTAGTCTCTAGACTACCATCATTACTTTTAAATACTCTAGCAATGTCCCTAACAGTAAATAATAAGAGGCCACGAAAGTAACTTTTGATTACTTCTGAGGATTCACCTAGAAGCCAGGATAGTCTTGCTTAAGCCTAAACAACTTGTGTGAAGCACTTCTTGAGCAAATTAGTTTAATTAGTAACCTAATTTAGAAGATTAATCCAACTGGACATCAAAGTTGAACTTTCCAAAGCATCAAAATAAAATTTTTAAAAAGCTAAAAAACATGCCTCTTTTCACAAATCTAAAATAAACATAAATTAAAGATTTTATGAATCAGGGAATAAGCTACATGATAAAGCTGGTTTTCAAATTTTCATGTAAATAATTACTGGCTTATTTTCATACTCAAAATCTTTATTGAATTCACATTTTCTTTGCTTGCTACCATATGATTGGTATGGAAAACCAAAAACTGTCAAGAAAGTATTGGATTAACTTGAAAGAAACATTCATAGTCAAATGTGTTTCCTTTTGACTGCAAGTCCAGACTTCCTTTTCCTGCACTGTAATTATCTTAACTGACATGCAATCTGTCTCCTAGGAACTTAGCAAAAGTTTTTAAAGATATTCCATAGGGAGCTCTGGTGGCCTAGCGGCAAGAAACTGAACTGCAATCCCAGAGATACGCGGTTCAAATCCACCCGATGGAGAAGGAGGGGCAATTTCCTCCTGTACCTGTCAGATACGATTTGATGGTACACACACCCCCCCGCGCGCGCACACACACACACACACACACACACACGCTAATCCATCAAGAACAACAAACATATAAGGAAGTGAAGGCAGATACTCAGTAGTTATTGTGACTGACTTGGTCCTAACAATTTATAGAGGAGACAGGAACCAATTATATAATCAAAGTAAAAATCCACTAGTAGAAATATTCTAACATGCAGACTTCCATTTGCAGTTTATTTGGAGAACTTAAGACAAGAAAAAAGCTGACAACAGAAACAGGAAAGTTGTTTTTGTGTTGTTTACTGAAATCTTGAAAAATTGTAAGAGATGTAACAAAGGTATACCCTTTCTTACTGGTTGTTATTCTTAAGTATCTGCTAGTCAACTATGGCTCACAGTGACCCTATAGACAATGGATTTGAGCCCTGCCCTATGCTGTGCCATCCTTATCAATTCTAATGTATTTGGGGCCATTATTGTAGTCACTGTGTCAGTCCATCTTCTTGAAGGTATTCTTTTCCGCTGACCCTCTATTTGTCAAAGAATAATGTCTCTTTTCAAGAAGTAGTCCCCTTGTCTAAATTATATGAGACAAAGTTTCACTATCTTTGTCCTGCTTGCTCTTTGGGAAGTCCATGGGTTTTCACTGGTAGTATGCTTTAACTTTTTTCAGGAGGAAAATTGTATTACATTATCTACCTTTGGTTTTCACTATGAAAGCTTTAGACAATGGGACGTGATAAATTAAATTCATGAGTCCTTTCTCCCAGTAGTGAAATAGCTTTGTTTATTATCCTTTCAGGCAATCCAGGGGAGAAGAGTGTATAAGTCTTGACCAGCATTCAGAGAAAATGGAAACTTACTTTCCTGGAATTAAAAATAAAGAAAAGTTAAGAAACAAAAGTCAAAACCATATTTTAAACTAGTAGCTTACTGTTTAATGAGTTGTGAGCCAGAAACTGTAGTAGAGAAGCCTAAGTCCAAGATGTAGCTAGAGATTTTAGACTTCAGGTAATAGTAAAACAAAAACAAAAACATCTCACCCCTCCTAAAAGCAAAACAAATCCCCACAACTTGGGAGAACTTGTTTAATATTAATTTTGGGGAGTATCACATCTTTTAATGATATGTAAGATCAAGGACACATGAGATGAACAAGGTAACTAAAAGTGTTTGTATAGAAATGAGTTGTTGGTCTGTGAACCTTGCTTTGGTTGTTCTTGCCTTTAAGTTAGGAAAGAAACAGTACCCAGAAAACTCCCCTATTGAACCACTCGAAGTTCAGTTACTATTAACAATATTTTATTGTTCTTTACATTAAAAATCAATAGCATAGGAGCAGAAATCTCTTGGCAGTTGAATATTTTTCTAGGGCTATGAAACATAAGACTTGAAAATTCCTTTCATTAAAGATTGACTGGAGATTTCATATTATTTCAATCTTCTTGCTAAGTTCAAGTTTAGGATTCTATCTATTTTGTATTTATATCTCTTAATCGTATCTGTGATCTCCAAAAAGTATTGGTTATATTTCATAATTAACAGACAACCTCATTAATAATTTACAAATAACTCTTAAGGCAAGAATTCTGTACCACTAAACTATTCATATATGTAGAGCAGATGATTCAAAAGGCTGGAATTTATGAGGTGGAATGTGGCATCAAGATTAAAAGAAGCCTCATCAACAAGCTGCATTATACAGATAGATGACACAATCTTGCTTGCTGAAACTGAGGAGGGCCTGAGCATTTGCTGCAGAAGGTCAAGGAATGTAGTCTGCAATATGGATTGAAATTCAGTATCAAGAATACAAAGATTCTCACCACTGGGCCAATTGGCAGCACCAAGATAGATGGAGAAGAGATTAAAATTGTTAACAATTTTCACTTGCTAAATTCTACAATCAACAGTCATGGCATCAGAAGTAAAAAAAAAAAATCAAACAATAAATTGTATTAGGAATATCTGTTGTCAGATACCTCTCCAGCATTCTGAAAAGCCACTATGTCAGAGAGTCTAGAGACTAAGGTACAACTGATTCAGGCCATGGTCTCTGTAATTACTTGCTAAGCATCAGAAATCTGGAGAATGACCAAAGATGACAAACGAAAAATTGATGCCTTTGAATTGTGGTCTTGGAGAAGAATACTGAACATACTACATACTGGTGAGAGAACAGATATGTCTTGCTCCTTCAAGAAAAGGATTTTAAGGCTTTGATTTATATAGTAAGGGTATGTTGCTAGGAGAGACTAGTTCTTGTAAAAAGACATCATGCTTGGAAAGGTGGACAATTGAGATGGATTGGAGAATGAGATAGATTAACACATTAATTGGGGATACATTAATTGACACATTAATGGGGATAAGTCTGTCAGTGACAGTGAGATTGGCTTTGGATAGATCAGG
This sequence comes from Elephantulus edwardii, assembly GCF_000299155.1. Classification (NCBI taxonomy): domain Eukaryota; kingdom Metazoa; phylum Chordata; class Mammalia; order Macroscelidea; family Macroscelididae; genus Elephantulus; species Elephantulus edwardii. Next base: position 5,235,889 of record NW_006399945.1, read on the forward strand.
GTTCAGAGCTATTGTGCAGAAGGTTGCTATGAGTCATAGTCGACTTGATGGTCCATAACAACAACAACAACAACAACAACAACAACAATGAGGCTAGAATAGATACCCATATGCTATGACACTGGAAACTATATCCCCAATATTTCAAATTCCAACTGGATCACTCATGGTAGATAGATTTCAGTGAACTTACAGACAACCATAGAGTAAGAGACTAAGCTGCCATCTACTTCTATAATTAAAGGCCCTGGTAAATGTTATGAACAAGCTGAGATTATTTTCATATGTAGGCCCTCAAGCTTGGAGATGAAACGTTTACATTGGAAGGTACTCAAAATGCACCTGGGAAAGAGCTACCACCTCATAGCAGAATCCACCTTAATTATACATAGGTAAAAGATTTTACCCAGTGCAGGACTTTCCTTTTGCCACGACTCACATGAGTCAAATGAGGGAAAACATCTGCAAATACCCATTAAGTATTAGAAAATGGAATGTACAAAGTATGAATCTAGGAAAAGGAGAAGTTGTCAAAATAAATGCAACACATAAAGATTTACATTTAAGGTATTTGTAAGCTAAAATATGTTGGCATCTGCCAAAGAATGAACAGTTGTGTCTTGGAGAAATTACAACCCGAATGCTCTATAAAGGAAAGGATGGAGAAATTTCCTCTCACATCTTTGAACATGTTGTTAGAAGAGACTATTTCTTAGAACAGGATATCATTCTTAGAAAGGTGAAGGGTCAGCAAAAGAAATAAAGACCCTCAGCAAGATGGAATAACACAGTAACTATGGCTATGGGCTCAAGTGTGTCAGGGATGTCAAGGATGGTGCAGTATAGCACAAGGTTCAAAGCTCTTGTTCATGGGGCTGCTCAACTGGATGGCACACAAGAACAACAACATTAACCATTTTGAACCAGATAATCATTATCACCTGTGCTAATGAAGAATGTTGCCATATTCATTGTTAAAGAAGGAACATTTCAAAGATTATGCTAAAGTATATTATCCATTCATGTACAAGGAAGGCTTTATTAATGACTGCTATTTAAATACGTCCATCAATCTCTAAATTCAAAGATGAAGATATTGAGCAATATCCTTCCATGTAATCACACTGTCTCTGAAAACCCTCTGGAGGGTCAGCTATGGGTCAGTTCCGACCCTATGGTACACAACAACATCAACTTTTATAGTCTTAAGTGTGATCAAACATGCAATAAACATGAAACTCTATGAGCTTAGAGAAATGATGAAAGTTATACATGTTCAGGACTTTCATTCATAGGATTGCTATGAGTCACCTATGACTCAATGGCACTTAGCAACAACAACAACAAAAACAATACCCTCTAATAGGAATATGCAAGCTGCAATAAGAAAAGGTTCAGTAGTAGGAAAACATGGCTTATGTCATTGAAGAGATTATGCAGTAGAATTTTGTACTACCAAAGATTTATTCATTGTAAATATAAAAATAATAAAATAAAATCAAAACCAGAAACTATACATGTCTATCTAACCTGATGGAATATACAGAAAATCAAATTGACTGAGTCTGTCTAGAGGGACAGTGAAGAAGTTCAATACCAGCAATCAGAACAAGGCCAGGGGCTGGCTGTGGCAGATCGGCAATCACTCCTTTGCAATTTCCATATGAAGCTGAGGAAAATAAAAACAAGCTTACGTGAACTAAAATACAACCTTGAGGATATCCCACCTGAATTTTTAGAAGATTTTTTAATGAATACATTTAACATTAGTGAACAAGGACTAAATGAATTGTAGGACGATATCAAGGGTATCACACATGAAGAAAATAAATTGTCATTAAGAAGATAGGAAAGAAAGAAAATAACCAAACATGTTAGAAGAAACTGAAACTTGATATTGAACACAGAGAAGTTTAAGAAAAGAAATGATCTGGAAAAATAAACAGATTTCAAAGGCCATTTCCAGAAGACTGAAAAAAGTATTATAAAGAAAGGTAAAAGTACTCTGAGTTATAAAACATGCTTGGATTTTATTTCCCAAGCTGAAAAAAAGCTGAAGATGAATGGCAAACCTCCATTACTAATACTAAAGAATTTAGTCAGAAAGATATTAAATAATCCTGGAAGCATTGAAAGAAGATGAAAAAAAAATACGCTTACTCACTATACCAAAAGGAACTGTTCAACATTGAACCACTTCAGGATGTAGCAAAAATTAAAATCAAACAAATAAACAATGGTAACAAAAGAAGAAGTAAAGGTTATACAGAAAATTTTGGTAAAAATGAAGTTTCCAGAAATTAATCTAATACCAATACTGACAAAAAACACACAAATCTGCCATCAATGAAGAGTAGCTGCAGTCCTCCTGAGAGACAAGGATGATGAGACTTCAATGTCTATTGAAGTAACAGTCAATAGGTTGAAAACAAAACCTACTAACTGAGAATAGACATTTGGTAACACCATCTCAGACAAGAGTCTCATTACAAAAGTTTACAGAATACTCCTACGCCTCCACAAGAAAAAGATCAATAACCCAATTACAAAATGAGCAAAAGACATGGAAAGAATTTTCACAGAGGAAGATATTTGAATGGCCAGCAGACACATGAGGAAATGCCCCAAATCACTGGCAATAAGTGAGATAAAAATCAAAACCACAATGAGATACCATCTCACTCCAGTAACATTAGAAAAATTTAACAGAGCAGCAAGTAATAAATGTTGGAGAGGATGTGGTGAGATAGGAACTCTTATACATAGTTGGTGGGATTGTAAAATGGTACAACCACTCTGGAAGACAGTTTGGTGCTTCCTAAAAAAAGCTGAACATAGAAATTCCATATGACCCAGCTATTCCACTGCTTGGAAGACATCCCCAGAGAATGAGAACTGAGGCACAAATGGAGACTGGTGCACCAATATTCATATCAGTGTTACTCACCATCACAAGAACATAGTAACAGCCCAGATGTCCAACCACAGTTGAATGGATTGAGAAATTATGGTAGAGTCACATAAGGGAATACTATGCAGCACATAGGAACAATGATTTTGTAAATTACTACCTAACTTGGGAAGGACTAGAGAGCATTATGTTGCGTGAACTAACTCAATGTCATAAAGACAAACACTGTATAAGACCATTATTATAGAATGAGTATGAGGATTCAAGGGTGGGGGAAACAGAGGGGTGAGGATGGGTCGGGGGGAGTGTTAATAGGGTCATACAATTTGTTGGGTTGAGGTGAGGGGAGATGAAGGAAATGGGATAGTTCCTGTGTGGAAAAACAATGTATTTGAACATTGTGAACAAACCAGTATAATAATAAAAAAAAATTAAAAAGAAATTGAATGTCATTATACTTAGTAAATCTGCAGCCAAGATCCTCTTTAAAATGCTAAAGAATAAGAAAGTCAGTTTAAAGCCTATGCTATATTCAAGCCATATTTTCATATGCTTGTGAGAATTAGATAATGAAAAAGGAAGACCAAAGAAGTGTTGATGCCTTTTGAATTATTGTGTTGTCAGAATATTGAATGTACCACAGATTGACAAAGCATCAGCAAATCTGTTTTGGAAATAGTGTAGCCAGAGTGCTTCTTTAAAGTTAAAGATGGTAAGATCTCATCTCACTTACTTTGCAAAAGTTGTCAGGAAGGGCCAGCCTCCTACGAAGTAGACCATACTTGAAAAAGTGCATCTACTTGGTAGAATATCAGAGAAGGAGCAGAAGACTCTCAGTGAGATGGATTGAAACAGTGACAGCTCCAATGAAATTGAACATGGCAGAAATTATGTGGATAGCTTAGGTTTTGACAAGGTTTAAATCTGCTGTCTCTAAAGTCGCTATGAGCTAGAATTAACTTGATGACAGTTAACAACAACAGCGTCATATGTAACGGAAAATAAAACTGAGATCACGAGGAGGTAAGTAAAAGTCTTAAACTATTTAGAAATGGTAGGTTTTCAGAGAGATGGTGAAAAGGTGCTTTTGAAGAATCATACTATAAGTGATGTGAACATGCTACTCAACAAAGGAAACAGGAAATAAAAGCAGTAGGGGGAAAAAAGAAGTGAAAGGTTTGGAGAATTTCAGGGGCCCCCTGAATGACCAAATAAATCTTGGGAATTTTTCTTGGGAGCAAATGTTTAATCAGATAGAAAACTGATATTCCTTTTACTGGTAGTTGCATGACCAATATTTCTTCTCTGAAATAAGAGATACATAGAGAAAAAGGTGAATTTTTCTGAATTTTATGCAACTATATCATCAGGTGTTCCATGGAAGAAAGATGGGGTATCTCTTTCCGTGAAATTTACTGCTGCTATGGGTCACTTCTGACTTCATGACTACACAATAACAACAACAGCAATATCACTGTGTTAAAAAAAAAGTCCAAATACTGCCTGAAGTGTGGTGAGTATAGACATGTGGAAAAACAGGTGAGGGGTTACAATCTACATCTTTAGATCTTTATTCAACTTTTGTCCTTTACAATGAACATAAGGGAGGCTTCCCTCAGCCATCACATTAGAACTGTTAAAGCACATTTCTCATTGGGTCTAGATGAAGCCTAGTGGTGTCTGAGATAAGATGATATCTCCAAACTAATAGTTCCCTAAATTTATTTTGTTGTTGCTGTTAAATGTTGTCGAGTCAAGCACGACTCATAGCCACCCTGCGAATGAAAAACCTGAATCCTGTTCTATGACTATCATCATTTCTCTATATTCATAGTGTTTCTGGAGACATGTGGTTTAGGAATTGGATGCCAGTCCTGCTTCTAAACCTGACTCAGTCTGGGAGCTCCACCAAACACCATCAACAATGGGCAACCATATTGGTGTATGCTACACTAGCAGCACAACGTTCAGCATTACAACAACCCTAAGTTACTTCAGCACAGCAAATTGACAGATCAGTGCTGTACCACTTAGAAGAATGTTCATCATTTACTTAATAGAGGGAAACACAAAGATATTCCTCTTAATAATATCTTGAACAGAATACAATTTTCCCCTAGAAACTCTTTAAATTGCTTATTTAAAGCAAAATCTGTTGTTGTTGTTGTTGTTAGGTGCCTTCGAGTTGAGTATGACCCATAGTGACCCTATGAACAACAGATCTCAACCCTGTACTGTCTGTCCTGTGCCATCCTCACACTTCCTGACACACTAGAGCCCATTGTTGCAATCACCATTGTCAGTCCATATGGTTGAGGGTCTTCTTCTTTGCTGACCATTTGCCTTTCCAAGCATGATGTCCCTACCCTAGAAACATGCTCAAAGTGTGTGAGGTGAAACTTTACCATCTTTGCCTCCAGAAAGCACTCTGGCTGCACCCTCTCCAAGACATATTTGTTTGTTCTTTTGACAGTCCATGGAATGTTCAGCACTCTTCTCTAACATAACACCACAGATCAAACACATAAATTCTTCTTCCATCTTCTTATTCATTGTCTAGATCTCAGATGCTTGGCAAGTGATATGAGAGAATATGGCCTTAATCAGATGCCACCTTAGTCCCCCAAAATGACATCATTACTCCTCATAATTTTGAGAGGTCTTTGCCAGTACAATGCATCTCCTGATATCCTGACTGCTGCTGCCTAAGGTGTTAATTGTGGGCCCAAGTAAGGTGAAGTTGTTGACGGTTTCAATTCTTTCTTCATCTATCATGATGTTGCCCACCAGCCCAGTGTTAAGAATTTTTGTTTTCTTGATGTTGAGATGCAATTGATATTGAAGGCTGTGTTCTTTGATCTTTTCCAATGAAGTCATTCAAGTCCTCCTCACTTTCAGCAAGCAAAGCTGTGTCATCTGGATAACACAGGTTATTGCTGAATTTTCCTCCAATCTTGATGCCACATTCCTCTTCATAGAGTGCAATTTCTTGGATAACTTATTCAGCATACCGATTGAATAAGTATGGAGAGAGAATACAAACCTGACACAGTCCTTTCTTTATTTTAAACCATAGAGTGTTCTGTGGTTCTGTTTGCATAGAACACAATTAGGTGCTCTATGATTCTCATTCTTGTCAATTTTAGTTATACCTTGTTATGATCCACACAGTCAAATGCCTTTGCGTAGTCAATAAAACATAAATAGACACTATTCTAGTATTCTTTACTTTCAGTCAGAGTCTATCTGGCATCAACAGTGATATCTCTGGTGTCATGCACTCTTCTAAATTTCTGGCAATTCCCTATCTATATACAGTTCTATTCATATTTTAATGCTATCCAGTAGTATTTTGCTTGCATGTGATATTAATGATGCTGTTTGATACTTTCCATATTCTGTTAGACCATCTTTCTTTGAAATGAGAACAAATATGGACCAGTTCAAATCCATTAGCCTGACAGCTGTCCTCTAAATTTCCTGGCATAGACTGCTATGTGCATCTTGACCTGCATCTGTTAGTTAAAACAAGTCAATTGACATCTCATTGACTGCTGGAGCCTTATATTTTACCAATAACTTCAGTGCAGCTTCTAATTCCTCCTTCATTAATTTTGACTCCTGCTCCTTTGATACTTCCTGATATTTTTCAGTGTAAGTCAGTTCTTTTTGGGTACAGTGACCCTATGTATTCCCTCCATCTTCTTTTGCTGTTTCCTGGGTCATTCAATATATTGCCCATAGCATTTTGCAATATTTCCAAGTCTTAAACTTATTTTTCAGTTCTCTCAGCTTGAGAAATGCAAAGGGAGTTATTCCCTTTTTCTTCTCCAATTCTAACTCTTTGTATATTCTATTACAATACTTTACTTTGTCTTCTCAAGCTGCCCTTTGAAATCTTCTCTTCAGCTCTTTTTTTGCTTTGGCATATTTTCCCATTTTTTTTGGTTTCTCAACTCTCTAGTGCAATTCTCAGAGCCTCTTCTGATATTCCTTTCCATTTTTTCTTTCCCTTCTGTCTTTGTAATGACCCTTTGCATTTCATGGTTGACATCCTTGATATCATCGCACAACTCATTTATAAAGCAGAATCTATATACCTAGAAAACCAACCAAACATGCTTTGCATAATGTCTTCTTCGATAGTTCTTTGTTTTCTCTTTTGTTCCTTTTCACTATTATCAGAAGCATATGACTTATTGATAAACATTTTAATGGCTTAAAACTTTGGAAATTATTTATTTTATTTTGTAAGCAGCACCATACCCCACATTCTGATTCAGAATATTAGCTACTTGTGATTGCCAATGTCAATGACACAAAGCCTTAAGAACCCTCGTCAGTAGCATTTCTATTCTAAAATTCTGCCTACTTTTTCCTGTTTAAAAGCAATTTGTGTGTATTTTGACCATTTTGTAATTTGGTTATCATCAGTGTTTTCCTTGTGGAGGTCCAGGAGTATTCTGTAAACTTTCATTATGAGATTTTTGTCTGAGATGGTATTACTAAATTTTTGTTCCCAGTTTGTCAGTTTTCTTTTCACCCTGTTGGAAGACATTTTTGATGCACATGTGGATTTAATCTTTAGAAGGTCCCATTCATCAATTTCATCCTCTTTAGATTGTACAGTTCTTGCTGTATTTGGCAGTCTCTTTATACCTTGGACTAGCGCTTCTAAGCTGGATCCAAAAAAAGAATTTTCACAGAGTAAGATATTAAAAAAGCAAACAGACACATGAAGAAATGCTCCAAATCACTGGCAATTAGAGAGATGCAAATCAAAACCACAATGAGGTACATCTCACATCAAGTTACAGTGACAAAGTTTAACAGGACAGCAAGTGATAAATATTGGAGAGAATGTGGTGAGAAAGGAACTCTGATGCATTTTTAGTGGGATTTTAAAATGTACAACCATTCTGGAAGGCAGTTTGGCACTTCCTCAAAAAGCTGAATATAGAAATTACATATGACCCAGCTATCTATTCCATTACTTAGAATATACTCTGAGAAAATGAAAACTGAGCCACAAACTGAGACTTTTCCACCAATGTTCATAGCAGCATTATTCACCATTGCAAGAACATGGAAACAACCCAGATGTCCAGCCGCCACCAAATGTATTGAGAAATTATGGTACATTCACGCTAT
>NW_006399945.1:5244050-5244796 GCF_000299155.1 Elephantulus edwardii
GCACAGGATAGAGCAGGGTTTAGGGCTGTTGTACATAGGGTTGCTATGAGTCGCAAACGACTTGACGGCACATAACAACAACAACAACAACAGTACAAAGAGTGTTGACTGCGGAGTCAAACAAACTAAAACTGTTAACAATCTTAATCCCTTCACCATCCATAAGGATGCTGCTAATTAATTGGCCCACTGATGAGAATCTCTGTTTTCTTGATGTTGAACTTCAATCCATACTGAAAGCTGCAGTCCTTGATCTTCTCCAGCAAGTACCTCAGGTTCTCCTCAGTTTCAGCAAGCAAGGTTGTGTCATCTGCATAATGCAGGTTGTTGATGAATCTTCTACCAATCCTAAAGATACATTCCTCCTCATACAGCCCAGTGTCCCAGATGATCTGTTCTGCATACAGATTGAAAAGGTATGGAGACAGAATACATCCCTGGCAGACACCCTTCCTTTCTTTGAACCATGCAGTATTTCCTTGCTCTGTTCTGACACTGCCTCTTGACTCAAGTATGTTGTTGTTGTTGTTGTCATGTGCCATCGAATCACTTGTAATTCATAGCTACCGTATTATGTACAACAGCCCTAAACTCTGCTCTGTCCTGCGCCATTCGCACTGTCTCTGATACACCCTTCCCGATTACCCCAGCCACTGAATCAATCTACCTCATAGAGGGTCTTCCCCTCCTGCGCTGTCCCTCCACCCTACCAAGCATGATGTCCCTCTCCAAGGACCAGTCCCTCC
>NW_006399945.1:5250493-5282217 GCF_000299155.1 Elephantulus edwardii
CTTTTCTTGATGTTGTGATGTCATCTATATTGAAGGCTGTAGTCTTTGATCTTTTGCAGTAAATGTTTAGTTTCTGCATCTCTAAAATTACTATAATATCCTTAATTGAAAAGTTTGTGTCACAAGAATATAAAATATTATGGAAAGGGGATAAGGTTATAGTAGATTAGATGGACTATTGTGTTTAATAAGAGTTTAGGATGTGTCAGAAATTGTGCTGTGCTTTAGAAACTAAATTGAACAGCACAGTTTTGCTTCTTCTATGGTATTTGCAGTGCTTTACATTGCACTTTTTATATCACTCAACCACAGCTTGTTATAAATTGGCTTCTCTTTTGCCACATGTGGTAGAAGCAATAGTCTTAATAAGATTACAAGTCCTTGGAGTTGATATATCTGGTGGACTAGACTTATTTGTAGGTAACTCATGATATCATTTCAGTATACCTTTCCTGAATGTTTACTTTGACTTCCCACTTCAAATAGAGAGGCTCCAGGTAGTAGAATCATTACATTGGTTCAGATTTTTAAAAATATGTTTTCTAAAACATAGGAAATCACACCCGAGCCAGGTATATGTTGTTATGTGTCATCAAGTTGCCTTTGAGCCATAGCAACCCTATGGAGAGCAGCTCTGAACCCTGTCCTGTCCTGAGCCAGTCTCACTAATTATGTCACACCAACCACCATTGCCCCAGCTACTATATCAATCCATCCCATCTGGGGTCTTCCTCTACTGCACTGTCCCTCAACCCTTCCAAGCATGATGTACTTCTCCAGTGTTGAGTTTCTCCTGGCCACATGCCCAAAATATGTGAGATGTAGCTTCAAAATCCTTACTTCCAAGAAGAAACTTGTTTTCACTCTCTTCAAGACAGACTTTTTTTTTTCTTTACAGTCCATGTCATGGTCAAGACTCTTTTCCAGCACCACAACTTGAAGGCTTCAATTCTTCTTCTGTCATCTTTGGTCATTGTCCAGTTCTCTGAAGCATGACAAGTAATTGAGAAAACTATGACCTGGATTAGGCACACCTTAGTCTCTAGACTGATATTGTTGTTTTTCAACACTCTGGAGAGGTCTCTAACAGAGAATTTCCCAATGAAATTCATCTTTTGATTTCCTGACTGCTGGTATTAAGAGTGTTGGTAGTGGAGCTGAGCAAGCTATAACTGTTGACAACCTCAATCTCTTCTCTGGTGTTGCCAGTTGGCCCAGTGGTGAGAATCCTTGTTTTCTTGATTTATAACTCTTCTGCAGCAAGCACTTCAGGTCTTCTTCACTTTCAAAAGGCAAGGTTGTGTCATCTGTATAACATAGGTTGTTGATGAGTCTTCCTCCAATCTTTTTTTTTTCCTCCAATCTTGATACCACATTTCCCTTCATAAAGTCCTGCTTCCTGAATGATTTATTCTGCATATATATATTGCAAAGGTATGGAAACAGAATGCATCTTGGATGCATTCCTTTCCTGATTTTGAACCATGCAGTGTTTCCCTGCTCTGGTCTGAGGACTGCTTCCTGATTCAAGTACAGGTTTCACATAAGCACAATCAAGTGTTCTAGGATTCCCATTTTCCTCAATATTAGTCACAATTTATTGTGATCCACACAGTTAATGCCTTTGCATAGTCAATAAAACACAGTTAGACATTACTCTGGTACTCTGCTTTCTATCAAGATCCACCTGACATTGGCAATAATTTCTCTAGAGCCACAACCTTTTCTAAACCCAGCTTGTATTTCTGGTAGTTCTTTGTCAATGTACTGTTTCAGTAATTTCTGGAGAATCAACAGCAGGATTTTGGTAGTGTGTATTGCTTGATAATTTCCACACTTTGTAGGGTCACCTTTTTTTTTTCCTTTTCTTTTTGGAATGGGGATAAATATCTCTTCCAGTCAGCTGGTTAAGTAGTTGTCCTCCAGATTTCTTGGCACAACTTGATAAGCATATGTAGGGTAGCATCTCTTCGTTGAAATAGTCCATCAATTCCTGGTGCTTTATTTTTTGCCAAGTCCTTCAGAGCAGCCTGAACTTTCTCCTTCATCACTTCTTCCTCTTGATAATATGTAGTTTCTTGAAATTCTTCTGTGTCAGCCATTTTTGGTACAATGACTCTGTATACTCCTTCCATCTTCTTTTAATGCTTCCTGGATCATTAAAACCCTATGTACAATAGAGTACACTTAGAGTAGACTAACAGATATGACAGCTGAAGTTTGAGCCCTCAAATATGGAAACACAAAGGAGAAGAAACATTTGTAAGAAGAACCTAATGATTGGAACGTGGAAAGTAAGAAGAATGAATATAGGAAAACTAGACATTTCTAAGAAAGAAATGGAACACATAAATATTGGCATATTAGGTATTAACAAAATGAGATGGATTGGCATGGGACATTTTGAATCAGATGATCATATGATCTACTATGCTGAAGGTGAAAAGGGGAGAGAAAATGGGGTCACTTTCATAGTTATAAAGGTCATTTCTAGATCCATTTTGAAAAACAATAATATCCATATGCATGTAAGGAAGTCCACCTGTTAATACTATTATCGTTCAAATTTATGCACCAACAACCAGAGCCAAAGAGGAGGAAATAGATGATTTCTACCAACAATTAAAGTCAGAAATTGATCAAACATGTAACCAGGATGCATTAATAATAATGACTGGCTGGAATGTGGAAGTTAGGAACCAGGAAGAAGGATTATAATGAAATGTGCAAGGATCAGGAGTTGTAAAATCAAAAGGGCTGAACACACTCAGTATTTCTTAAGCTGAAGGAACTAAAGAACAAATTCAAGCCGTGATTTGCGGTGCTTAAGGATGTTATGGGCAGAATATTGAATGATTTAGGAAGCAGTAAAAGAAGATGACCCAGAACACCAAAAGAAGCAGAAGCAGTGGTAATACAAGAAATAAAAAATAGAAATAAACAATAACTCAAAAGATGAGATTTGGAAATTATGCAAAAACAAACAATTAGAAAAATCTCACAAATAGTCCTGCTGACAATTTTCTCAAAATTATATTTGACAAGAAAACCAATGACAACAATGTGTAAGTAATATAAAGTATGAGTGCGGAACTACTATTTTTATGTAAATTTATAATTTATAATTATAATTTAAAATTTATAATCAAACTTTTTTGGAGGGTCAGTCAACTTTAAAAAAAAATATCTGTATGGTTGAACTTCATACCAAGATGTTCTGTCAGCTTTTCAAGTAGTTTTATAATAGACCATTTGTCATAGCTTTAATTAAGATATTTAGGGGTCTCAAAACCAGAGGTGTCTGTGTACTGTATATCTCTATATATTTGTATATACGTACATATGTATGTTGAGGTAAATCCATAAATTATATTGATCACTACATATTACAAAATGTAAATAGCTTTAGCTTAGATAATGTGTTCCATTTTAAGTGGAGATCGTATTTTGAAGTTCACTTGATGAGCAGTGGCTAGAATGAGATAATAACAAACCACTTCTAAACAGTTTCATTATAAGCCATATTAAGTATTTTGCATGTTAAATTCTAGTTTTTTGTTTTAAATCTTTTCATGGTTGCACTGCTCTTTGATTGTCACCATGTGTATTTATGCTCACGGGTTTGCATTCTAACTCCTATAAGATATGAAATTATAATGCAATAAAAGTGTTATCTTTCTTACAAAAAAAAAAGCAGCTGCAAGGGGCTAGGTATATTGAGATGCTAGTATATCTGCCACACTGGTACAATCCATTTTATTACCTAAACCAGAAAATATTAGAGTAAAACTAAATACTAATGTTAGGATTGATGCCTTAGCAACATAAGTTTAGTTAATTGGCACAGCCATTTCACTCTATTCCATAAAACCACAACCACACCACTAAAATAATACAAAACTAAAACTGTCTGTTTAATCTTAGCAGTATCCACAGGATCAAATGCAATGTCTATCTGAAGAAAAGAGTGCACAGGGGAAGGTGAGCTAATGAAAAGGACTACATAAGGCCTTACCATCATATCTCCTTTGGAGATGTAACTTTCTAATAAATCTATCATTACTATTCTTACATTAAAAAAAAAACAAAAAACAAACAAAAGAAACCCCACCAAACAAGCACAAAGGACCACGTAGAACTTACCCATAGAAATTCAAGAGGCTTTATTTAGTCTTTATGGAAGTGGACTGCCATTTCTTTCTCTTGAGGAGCAGCTGTTGAGTTTGTGCCACCAACCTTTCAATTAACAGGCTAGTGCATGACCTCTATGCCCCCAGGGGTCCTTGTTCACAGGACCGTATGAAGCTTCTCCGATAATGTATTATCACTTCAGTGGCATAAACGTATGGTTTACCCCAATCTCTGCTGATGGAAAAGAAAATGGAAGAACAAGAAGGGAGATTAAGGACAAAAAGTATTCTACTACAAAAATCCACCAATGGTTTCTGTGTCTGTTTTCTGGTCCAGATCTAAGTAAGTGATTTATATGAATATACAGCAAGCTGATCTTCCAAGCCAGTAGCAATCTCATGACCTGAAGGGAAGTGACTTCTGATAATTATTACTGAAATACAAGATTTCAGAATTACTATTAATTTTTTGTCTGCTCTGATTTTTTATATGAGAAGTTGCTTGTGTGTATGTGCATTTATTTTAATATAGCATGACTTAAGAAATTGTCAAATTAATTTATATGTACAAAACTACATTTCTTATCACTGAATATCTCTGAGAAAAGTTGGCAAAAGGGCAAGAGCCATAAAACTTAGACGAATGCTGATTGCATTCAGATTACCCCTAAAGATGCTTAAAGTGTCACCAAAACTTTGGAACAGTCTGTGAGGTAGAGAAAGTAATACATAAAAAAAAAAAATAAAATAAAATAAAAATGAGCGGGATCTTGAAGATTCCCTGGTGTAAATCCTGTGTTTTAAGGATGTGTTAATAAGACTTGGAAAAGATTGGTTAATTCTTCAGCCCTGTGATCTTTGTTCTTAATTCAGTCTTTTTATTCTATCATCCTACTCAGAGTTTGATTGATGAGGTACAACACTCTGGAGTCAAGCAAAGTTCCTCCCAAGAGGTATATCCATTTTATTGTGAGGCATTGAACTGCAAATCAGAGTTTGCACATGATTATGTATCAGAAATAAGATGTAGGAAAGAATGTGAAGAAATTATATATTAAAGTGGAAACATTTTAATTAATAGAAACACAAAATATATATTTTGAGGTGTATGTATTGGGTTTGTTGTTGTTTAGTTTGGTTTTTTAAATTTTCCAAGTTATAAGGAGAAGTAATTATGTTGTTAAAAACTGATTAGACACGATAACAGACACCAGTGTCTTAGTTCCAGCTCCAGCATTATGCAACTGAGCAATTCAGCACAGGAGGCAAAGTCTAGAGTATTGAATCAGTTGTTTTTATGTGCCTTCAAGTCACCTGCTACTCAAAGCGACCCTATGTACAACAGCCCTAAACCCTGCTCTGCCCTGTGCCAATCTCACTGTCTCTGACACTCCTACCCTCCACTACCCCAGTCACTGAATCAATCCACATCATAGAGGGCCTTCCCCTTCTGCACTGTCCCTCCACCCTCCCAAGCATGATGTCCTTCTCCAAGTACTGGTCCTTCCTTTCAACATGTCCAAAGTATGTCAGATGAAGCTTCAGAATCTTTGCCTCCAAGGAGCAGTCTGGTTTAACCCTCTCCAGGATGAACCTGATTGAGAAAAAAACTGTATTATCAGATAAGTGGCTCTAAGTATTATCTTATGGAGGCTTGGTGGGGTCACATTCAAACTTTTGGCTGCTAACCGAAAACTTTAAAGTTTGAAACTTTTTCTGTGTGACACAGACTTGATGCTCTGACCTTGCAAAGGTTAGAATGAGGAAAACATCTTGGGGCAGTCCCACTTTGTCTCATGTGGTTTCTTTAAGTTAAAATTAGTTCAGTGGCTCACAAAGACCACAACAGACTATCATCTTCTGAATGAGTATAATAGTATAAGCTTGCACAAAAATTAATACTGTTGTTTCAGGTGACTACCAGTTGACATCATAATTTATGCCATGTTCATATCAGTGTGTCAATTCTTCTCAGCGAGGATTTTTCTCTCTTCACTGACACTCGCTTGTCCCAGCATAATAATTTTTCCCAAGGATTGCTCTCTCATGATAACATGTCCCAAATATGTGGGATGAAGCTTCACTGTCTTTGCCTCTAAGGAGCACCCTGGTTGCACAAGTTTTGTAGTTCTTTGGCAGATTATGATTTATTCAATACTTTTCATTAACATTACAATTCTAGGCATAGATTTTTTGTTAGTCTCCCATATTCTTTGTCTTCCTTTCATATACATGTAAAGCAACTGAAATTATTATCAAGACTTAACACCTATTTTAATTTCTTTTTTTAAGGTTTAAAAGGTTTTTTTTAAAAGATACCCAGTCCAGCAGCATAATTCTATATGCATATCCATTGACACTGATAACATTCTTTGAGTTGTGCAAACTTCTCATCCTCCTTCTCTGAATTGTTCCTCCTTCATTCACACAAACTCCAATACCCTCTAAGTTTCCTACCTAACATTTTGAGTTGCTGCTGTCAATGTGATCCAGATAGAATCAACATAATATAGTTAAGGGAGAGGGGTTAAGTTAAGGGGTAAAAAAATTAATGGATATAGAAAATTAATGGATAGACAATGAACACTTTCTTAGGTGAAGGGAAGGACAATGTCTAATGGATGGATGGTCAGACATTGTAGATATTGTAATTAATGACATGGAACAAAAGAGACATAACTGATGGACTAAAAATGAACTAAAAAAGTGTTTACACACAGAGAGGATAAATTTTGGAGGGTTAACAATGATGAGTGGGAGGTATAGGGAGTAAAGAATATTAATAAACAGGATGGATGGGGGAAAGTTTTAACAATATGTGATAATTGATTGTATTAATCAATTATTAATCATACAAAACAAAGTGTTTTATATTATTCAAAACAATCAAAACAAAATGATTTTGTATCAAAACAAAATAATTGAGTGCAAACCAATTTTTAAAAAATAATGGTATCACCTAAATCATTCTTGGATCTCTGATGGCTTAATAGTAAGGAGTTTGATTGCCAACTCAAAGTAAGGTGGTTCAAATCTACCAGGTGCTTCACTGCAGAAACATATACAACCTCTAAAACTCACTGGAGGGTCAGCCATAAATTGGTCTAATAATGAAGCATTTTGTTGTCTTTTTACCTTTTTAAAAATTGTGATTTTAATGAGAATTTATAGAAAGGTGGGTTTTCATTCATTCATCCATTGATGCACATTTTCTACCCCACCCCCAATTCACTTTGTAATATACTTCTCGTTCCAGAGTATTAATTTTCATACTTTTATTGCCTAATCATGCATTCTTTTCAGACAATTCTTTTTCATCTGTTCCAGTGCAATTTCACTATCTACTCTTCCTGTTCTCCTGCCGCCCTCATCAATTCTATTTTTTTGCAGCTTTTATCATTTTGTGACAGACATTTCATTCAGCATGTTTTCAAAACTCACCCATGTTGGGTAGTGTGTTTTACAAGTTTATTGTTTTTCAGTGTTGCCTAATAGTCCATTGTGTTAATGTACCACAGTTTTGCTATCTATTTTTTTTTTTTGTTGTTGTTGTTAACAGGAATTGGACAGCTTCCATCTGTTCAGAATTGTGAATAATGCAGTAATAAACAGGTGTGTGTACAGCTGTTTGGGTCATGTGTCTGGTTTCTCATGGATATATTCCCAGTAGCAGAATAGCTGAGTCAAATGGTATTTCTGAGTCAAATGGTATTTCATTTCAAACTTTTTGAGAAAATGCCAGACCACCTTACATAGTAGTTATACTATTTTACCTTCCCACCAGCAGTGAATGTGTTCCCATTTCTCTACATGAGCATTCGTTGTTTGCTGCCCTGCTAAACATTGTTACTGCTGCTGGAGTGAAATGATGCTCATTATTGTTTTGATTTTCATCTCTCTAATAGTACTAACTCATAGGGTTTTCATAAGCCTGTTATTTTGGAAGTGGATGGTTAATTCTTCTTCCTAGTCGATCTTAATTTGGACGCTCAGCTTTAGAACAATATCTGACAGACAAACATTTTACCTAAAAGCTCACATGAAAGGTCCTTTTACATTATCTAGCTAACAGATTCAGTGTTGATCCCTCCCTCCTTTGTCAAGGCAGTGGTTGTCCCATCCCACACCCTGCCCCACCAGCATTCCTCCTTGACATTGTCTCTAGCTACTTCTGTTCCCTCCCTTCACTCTACTCATTGATGTTGGAGTACTGCATTGGAGTCATGGTGGGTAGCAGCTTCTGGATGGACGGTGGAGACCTGGCAGGGGATAGTGTCCCAGTGATTGATGGAGACCCCACATACTTTGGGCATGGACCAGTCCTTGGAGAAGGACATCAGTCTTGGAAAAGTGGAAGTACAACAGGAGAGGAAAACCTTGAATGAGATAGATTGATACAGTAACTGGGGAAATGGGGGTAGGTGTGTCAGAGACAGTGAGACTGGCTCAGGATAGAGCAGGCTTCAGAGGTATTGTGTTTAGAATAACTATGAGTCAGAGTTGACCCTACAGTACATAACAACAACAACAACAATAATACATGCACATTTCATATAATATTTAGCTTTGTCTCCCTGAGCTGTCCTTTAAAATCTTCTGTTCACCTCCTTAATGTGATATGCAGATGAAGTAAAACAGAATTTATTATTAGTTCTTGGACAAAGTTCCTCAACCTCAGGGCAGAGGGAGGCAGTAGGTATGGAAAACCAGGTACAGAAAAGTTACAACAAAGGTGTTATGTGCAGGGGTGCAGTGAAGTGGTGGTGGGGTGAGAAGTAAGTTAATCTATTCAGTGGTCAGCTGTCTCTATTCAGTGGTCAGCTCTCTGTGGAGGATGTTAATTGGATGCCCTATGTCCATTTCTATGTAAGGAGCTGCTAAGGACCCTTACGTGGGTTATGTCATAGCTGATGGTTAAGCAGAATGTGGCCAGTTTTTTACTTTCTTCAGATTGGCTGTAGCCATTTTACACCAAGCTGATTGAAATGTCTCCCAAAATGTGTGTCACGTGGAATGTTGCCCAGCTTCCAGGTGGCTTTTCACTTAATTTCTTCTCTTTGCCTTGGCTTCTCAGTGCTCTAGTGCAATATTCAGAGTCTCTTCTGACATCCATCTAAGGAGTTTCTTCCTTCTCTGTCTTTGTAATGACCTTTCAGATTTTTCATGGATTATATTCTTGATATTCTCCCACAGCCTATCTGGTCTTCATTCATTAGTGTTCGAGGCATTGAATCTATTCTTGAGATGGTTTTTAATTTCAGGTGGGATATGCTCAAGGTCAAATTTTGGTTCCTGTGTATTTGTTTTTCTTTTCTTTAGCTTTAATTGGAACTTGTATATTAATAGTTGATGATCTGTTCCACAATCAGCGCCTAGCCTGGTTTTCACAAGTGATATTGAGCTTCTCCAGTGATTCTTTCCACAGATGTAATCATGATTCTTTCTACAAATATAATGGTCCCATGTAGACCAGTACTGAAACTCTTATAGTCACCTGTAAGAGGTATTTTCAATGAATTTTCAATGAAATTTCAATGAATATTCACTGTACAAAATTCTGTCATTTAATATCCAGTCTCATTTCTGCCACCAAGTCCACGTTTTCTGAATTCTGATCCTTCTTCCTTGTCCTCAACTTTTGAATTCTAGTCAAACATTATTATTAGTTCATCTTGGTTGCATATTTGATTGATTTTTGACTCTAAAAGTTGTTAAAAATCAGGTATTTCCTTTTCTTTAGCTCTAGTTGTTGGTAAAAATATTTAAATGACAGTGGTATTAATAGGTCTTCCTTGTACGCATATGGATATTATCCTGGCACTCAAAACATTGTATTTCAGGATGGATCTAGAAAAGGTCTTTTTAACTATGGTTGTAACCCCTTTTCCCCTCACTTTTTCACTTCTGGTGTAGTAGATCACAAGAATTTCTGATTCTAAATGTCCCATACCAACTTATTGTAGTTCACCAATGCCAAGCATGCCAATATTTAAGAATGCAACTTCTTCCTTAACAATGTCCAGTTTTCCTGTGCAAAGATCTGGAGTTAGAAAGTCAAAATAGAAGAACTAAAACTGCAGAACTTAAACTGAAGGAACTGAAGAAAAGTTGTAATACTTAACTATGCTATGGGAAGAATATCTAGAAAGCATCAAAAGAAGATGGAAAGAGTACAAAGAGTCACTGTGCCAAAAAGAAATAGCTGACACAGGAGAATTTTTTGAAACAACATATGACCAAGAGGTAATGTTGATGAAGGAGAAAGTTTAAATGGCTTGGAGGGAATTGGCAAAAAACAAGGCACCAGAAACAGATAAAACACCAATCAACATATTTCAACAAACAGATGCAGCCCTAGACGTGCTCACTAGGTGATGCCAAGAAATCTGGAGGACAACCACCTGGAAAACTATATGAAAGAGATCTATATTTATTCAAATTTTTAAAAAAGGTGACTCAAAAGAATGTGGAAATTGCAAAACAATATCACTAATATCACATGCCAGGAAAATCCTGCTGAGGATTATCAAATGACTGGAATAGTATATAGAGAGTTAGAAGTGGTTGTGACACTAGGGGCATCGTAGCTATTACCAGATGGATCTGGACTAAAAGTAGAGCGAGCGTACCAGGGGGGTGTCAGTCTGTGTTTTATTGAATATGCAAAGGCATTTGACTCTGTGGATCACAACAAATCAGCTAACTTTGAGAAGAAAGGGAATTGTTGAACACTTGATTATGCTCAAGTGAAACCCATTGTTGATCAGGAAGCAGTCATCAGAACAGTGCAAGGAAATACTGCATAGTTTGAAATCAGGAAAAGAGTGTGTCAGGGATGCATGCTTTCACCATACCTTTTCAATCTATATACAGAACAAATATTTCAGGAGAGGCTGGGCTTTATGAGCAGGAATGTAATATCAGGATTGGAGAAAGACTCATAAACAATCTGAATTAAGCAGAGGACACAACCTTGCTTGCTGAAACTGAGGAGGACTTTGAGTTTCTGAATTGTTTTACAGAAGGTAGGACTGCTGTCTTTAGTATGGTTTGAAGCTCAACATTAAGAAAGCAATAAAAAAAATTTTAAATAATACAAACTATTTTCTCAGACCACAATGCCATAAAACTGGAAATTAACCACAGAAGAGTAAAGCTTACAAAAAACATCCACTTGGAAACTAAATAACTCTTTATTAGAACATGATTGAGTTATAAAAGAAATAAAGAATGAAATGAAAAAGTTCTTTGAAACAAATGATAATGAAAATGCAACTCACCAAAACCTCTGGGACACAGGGGGCAGATCACAGTAATAGGAACACAAACAGAAGGGAGGAAAGAAGAAGAATCAATGACCTAACTCAACACTTTCAGCATATAAAAAAAGAGCAATAATCTAATCCTACAAACTCTAGGAAAAAAGCTATTATAAGGACAAGAGCTAAAATCAATGAGATAGAAAACAGAAAAACAGATGAAATCATCATTAAGACCAGGAGCTGGTTTTCCCAAAGGGTCAATAAAATAGACAAAACACCGGCAAATATAAAAAAAAAGAAGAAGAAAGAAAGAAAAGACACAGATAAATTGATTAAGAAATTACAGAGGTGAAATCACAACAGAACCAGAGGAAATTAAATTGATAATATCAAAATAATACAAAAAGCTATAAAATAAAAAACTTAGAGGAAATGGACAAATACCTTGGACTATATCCCCTACCCAGGTTGACAATGACAGATACAGAACACTTGAATAGACCCATCACAAGAGAAGAAATTGAAAAGGTCCTAAAAAGACTTCCCCATAAGAAAAGTCGTGGGGCAGATGGCTTCACAGATGAATTTTACCAAACATTCAGAGAGGATTTAGGACCCATCCTACTTAAATTATTTTTAAAAAATTAAAAAAGAAGTAATACTTCCAGAGTAATTCTATGAGGCAAGCATAATCCTAATACCAAAACCAGGCAAAGATATTACCAAGAAAGAAAACTACAGACCAATATCTCTCATGAATACAAATGCAAAAATCCAGAACAGAATCCTAGCCAATAAAATCCAAAAGCATATAAAAAAAATAATTCACCACGACCAAGTCTGATTCATAGCAATTATACAAGGATGGTTCAACATAAGATAAATAACCAACATAATTCACTATATTAACAAAGTAAATAGCAAGAACCATATGATCTTAGCAATTGATGCAGAAGTCATTTGACAAAATCCAACATCCCTTCATGATAAAGACACTCAGCAAAATTGGAATAGGAGGTAATTTCCTCAACATAGTGAAAAATAAACATGCAAAACCAAAAGCCAACATCATTCTCAATGGAGAAAGACTAAAAACAGTTTTCTTGCAAACAGAGACCAGACAAGGATGTCCATTGTTTGCAAGAGCAATATGACAGGAGAAGGAAACAAAAGGCATCCAGACTGTCAAAGAGATGGTTAAACCCCAAGGAGACAACAAAAAACTTGTTAGAGTTAATAGGCCAATTTAGTACAGTGGCAGTATATAAGATTAATATTAAAAAATCAATAGGATTTCTCTACAGTAGCAAAGAGAACTCAGAGAAGGAAATCAAGAAAGCAGTACCATTTACAACAGCGAAGCACACATTGAGATACTTGGGAGTGAACCTAACTAGAGATACAAAAAACCTATGCAAAGGAAATTACAGAGCATTTCTGCAAGACACAATAAAAGATCTGAAGAAATGGAAAAACGTGCCCTGTTCATGGATATAGAGACTCCATATTGTGAAAATGGCAATCCTATCAAAAGCAATCTACATGTTCAATGAAATCCCAATCCAGATACTAAATTCATTTTTCAAGGAGATTTAAAGGGAAAATGTAAAATTTATTTGGAGAGGAAAGAGACCCTGAAGAAGCAAAACACTTCTGAGAAACAAAAAGGAGATTGGAAGCATAGCACTCCCTGACCTCAAAACCTACTACACAGCAGTAATAACCAAAGCAGCATGGTACTGGTACAAAGACAGGCATGTATACCAATGGAACAAAATTAAGAATCCAGATCGCTATCTATGTATGGTCAACTGACAGTTGACAAGGAAATCAAAGCTACTAAATGGGGAAATGATACCCTTTTCAATAAATGGTGCTGGCAAAACTGGACTTCCACCTGCAGAAAGCTGAAACAGGATCCACATCTCACACCATACACAAAAATCAACTCAAGGTGCATCAGAGACCTGAGAGTAAAGCCCAAAATCATAACGTTCATAAACGACAAACTGGGATCAAACTTAGAAATGCTAGTCCAATGTATAAAGAGACTGCCTAATACAATCAGAAATGCACATTCTTCAGAGGATAAAATTGGTGCATGAGACCTTCTAAAGATTAAATCCATGTGGGCATCAAAAAATTTTTCCAACAGGGTTAAAAGAAAACCTGTTGACTGGGAAAAAACATTTCATAATATCATCTCAGACAAGAGTCTTATAACAAATGTTTACAGAATTCTCCTGGGCCTCTACAACAAAAAAGACTGATAACCCAATTACAAAATGGGCAAAAGACATGGAATTTTCACAGAGAAAGATATTAGAATGGCAAACAGAAACATGAATAAATGCTCCAAATCACTGACAATAAAGGTTATACAAATCAAAACCACAATAAGGTACCATCTCCTGTAATAGTGGCTAAGTTTAAAATGACAGCAAGTATAATAAATGTTGGAGAGAATGTGGTGAGAAAGGAACTCTTATACTTCGTTGGTGGGATTGTAAAGTGGTTACAACCATTCAGGAAGGCAGCTTGGCACTTTCTCAAAAAGCTGAACATAGAAATTCCATATAATCCAGCTGTTCAACTGCTTGGAAGATACCCTGAGAAAATGAGATTTGAGGAACAAACTGAAATTTGTACATCAATGCTCACAGCAACACTTTCATTGCTAGAACAAAGAAGCAGCCCAAATGTCCAACCACAAACTAATGGATTGAGAAATTATGGTACATTCACACAATGAAATACTATGCAGCACACAGGAGCAATGCTTTTGTAAATTATTACCTAATGTGGAAAGCATTATGCTGAATGAACTAATTTCATTCCACAAGGACAAACATTGTCTAAAACCACTATTATAGAACGAGTGTAAGAATCCAAGAGGGATGGGAAAGGATGGGAACAGAGCAGAGGGATAAGCATGTGTAGTGGGACGCAAAATTAATCATGAGATTGTACAATTTGTTTTTGAGGGGGTGAGGGAAATTGAAAGAATCTAATTTTGAAAGCAACGTATTCAAATTTTGTAAATCAACTAATATAAAATTTAAAAAAACCACAAATAAATATTCTCACCCTGGGCTAATTGGCAACATAATGATGGAGAAGAAATTGAGATTGTTCATAATTTCCGCTTGCTTATGTCTACAATCAACACTTTTGGCACCAGAAGTCAGGAAACCAAAAGACAAATTTGATTAGAAAAATTTACTCTCAAGGATCTCTCTAGAGTGTTGAAAAGGAATGAGGTAATCTAGAGACTAGGGTCTGTCTAATCCAGGCTATGGTCTTCACAATTTTTTACTATGCATCAGAAAGCTGGATGGTGACTAAGAATGACAGAGGAAAAATTGATGCCTTTGAATTGTGGTCCTGGAGAAAAGTATTGAACACACTATGGGACTGCCAAGAGAACAAATAAATCTGTCCTGGATAAGGTGGAACCAAGCTGCTCATTGGAGGCAAGGATTTTGAAGCTTTGTCTCACCTACCTTGTGGCATGTTGCCAGGAGGGACACCAGTCCTTGGAGAAGGACATCATGCTTGGAAAGGTAGAGAGATGACACAGGAGAGGAAGACCCTGGATGAAACAGATTGACACAGTAACTGGAGTAATGGATATAAGTGTGTCAGAGAGAGTGAGATTGGCTCAGAATAGTACAAGATTCTTAGCTGTTATGCATAGGGTTAAATGAGTCACAGTTGTCTTCAGAGCACATAACAACAGCAATGATGGTACTCAAATTGAAGGCACCT
This sequence comes from Elephantulus edwardii, assembly GCF_000299155.1. NCBI lineage: Eukaryota > Metazoa > Chordata > Mammalia > Macroscelidea > Macroscelididae > Elephantulus > Elephantulus edwardii. The sequence continues at coordinate 5,265,654 of NW_006399945.1, forward strand.
AACTACAAAAGTTAGAGATTTTGAACATTTATTCATGTGGTTGTTAGCCACCTGAATTTCTTCTTTGGTGAAGTCTCTATTTACATCTTGTGTGTGTTGATGTAATATTAGGTTTGTTGCCTTTTTCTTTTTGGGGTGCTGGAGTATTCTACATATTTTAGAAATTAGTCCCTTTTTGCATAGATCATTGCTAAATATTTTTTTTCAGTGTGTGCACTTATGGTGGTTTGGTTTGGTTTCGTTTTTTAACCCTGTTGCAGAAAGTTTTTGATGTTCACAGGGTTTGATGGATTTTGTCATTTTGATGTTGAAATGTGATCCATATTGAAGGCTATCTCGTCTTTGATCTCCTTCAATAGATGCTGCAAGTCTTTTCCACCATATACCAGGAAGATTGTGTCATTTAAATAATATAGGTTGTTGATAAGTCTTCCTCTATTCTTGTCACATTTTAGTTCTTATAATCCCAACTTCTTGAATTATTTGTCCAGGGTACAGATTGTATAGATCCCTGCTGCTCAACTTTCCTGATATGAAACCATGCTTTATTTTCTTGTTCTTTTCTTGGTTTATGTACAGGCTTACAAGGACATAATTAAGTGTTCTTTAATGTCTATTCTTTCCAATTTTATCCATAATTTTTTATGATCCACATAGTTTTACGCTTTTACATGTTTTTGTTGTATATTGGAGCATCTAACCTGGCCCATAGCTGACTCTCTGGTGAGTTTCCAGAGGCAGTTAATGAAAAAAAAAAAAATAAGAACAGAAGCAGGTAATCACACATGAGGAGACTGTTCATCCTTCTCCCGTGGAGCAGCTGGTCACCTCAAACCATATGCCTTTGGGATTGCAGGAAATACATTACAAGAAACTTTTCTGGTAATAAATTACAAGTAAACTTTCTACTATTCTTTGCTTTAAGGCAAGATCCATCTCAGTTCAGCAATGTTAACTCTCATTCCATGGACTTTCCTAAATCCAGTTTGAAGTTTTAGTAATTTTTTACTAGTCTTAAGTAAGACTTCATTTACATATAGCATTAATGATATTGTTCAATAACTTCTACATTCCATTGGATCATATTTTACTTTAATACGGACAGATGGGGACCTCTTCCAGTTAGTTGGAGGCTATCTGTCTTCCAAATATATTGTCATAGACTAGGGAGGACATCATCTATTTAATGAAACACCACAATTAGTATTGTAAAAATTCTTGGAGTCTTTTTAAAATTTTTTTTTCCAAATGCTTGTAGTGTAGCATGGACCTCTTTCTTCAGTACCATTGGATAAAGCATATATTACTTCCTGAAATGGTCCAGAGTCAACCAATTCTTTTTTGGAACAGTTACCATGAATTTTTCCATCTTCTTTTGATGATAACTGCATCATTGAATATTTTGGCCATAAACCCATTCAAGGATTACAACTTGAGGCTTGAGGCTTGAAATTCTTCTTCAGTTCTTTCACCTTATAAATGCCAGACATGTTTTTCCTTTTTTGGTTTTCTAAGTCTTTGCACATTTCAGTATAATATTTTTTTTTTTACAATTAAAATTACATACTTCATACTGAATAGGGTAAATTGTACTTTTCAAGAGATTGATCCACATTAAATCCATTTTGATCTATATACAATTTATGTACAATTGTCCATAGTATTCTTTCATTATCCTTTGATAACTGTAAGTTCTATTTTTTCTAATATTAATATTTATGAACCTTTTTTCTTTTATTCTGACCTATTTATAAAGTTTGAATACATTGTTTTCATCAAAGATCCTTCCCATTTCCTTCACCCTGCCCATTAATAAAATTGTGCAATTCTATGATTATTTTCCTCTATTTTCCCAAATTGCCTGTGGGAAACTTTGGTTGCGCTATTTTACATTATCATTCTATCTGTTTAAGCACTAGTTTCCAAATCTCATCTGACTTTAATTTTGGTATTTTTTCATTTTTGTATTCTTAATGTTTCTTCTTTCTTAATGAAATTTTACTTTAGTTACAGGTGATATCCTTGATATCATCCCATAACTCATCTGGTCTTTGGCCATTAGTATTCAGTACATCAAATATGTTCTTGAGATGGTTTTTAAATGTATTTGTGATAGATCCAAGGCCAGATGTTGGCTTGTGTGGATTTGTTTTGATCTTCTTCAACTTCACTTTGAGCTTGCGTACAAATATTGATGATCTGTTCCACAATAAGTCCCTGGTCTTGTTTTGACTGCTGATACTGAACTTTTCAATTGTCCCTTTCCACAGATGTGCTCAGTACTATTTTATGTATTTTACCTTATGAGTCTCACATATATATTTGCCATTCATGTGATTTATAAAAGATATTTTATTGATAATACAAAAATCTGTCATGTAATATGTGGCCTCATTTCTGTTACCAAGGCCAAATTTTCCCACTGTGAGTATACTCTTGTTTTGTTTCCAACTTCTGTATTCTAATCAGCAATTGCTACTAGTGAGCCTTTATTGCATGTTTGATTAATTCCAGATTGCAGAAATGGGAAGAAATCCTCAATGTCTTCATCTTTGAGTTTTATATTTGGTGTGGTGTATATTTGTGAATAACAGGTATATTAGCATGCCTTCTTTGTAAGTATATTGGCTAGTATCCTATCACAGTCAGTGTTGTTCTTCAGGATAGATCTTGCAATGTTCTTTTTTTTCTATGTTCTTTTTGATCATGAAAAAGACATCATTCCTTTACTATTCCTGGCATAAGAGATTGCTTGATTGTTTGATTCAAAATCATCAATACTAATCTGTCTTAGCTCACTCATGAATAGGATTTAGATCTTTATGTATTCCATTTTAGTTTTGACAACTTCTAATTGTTTAATATTCATACTTTTCACATGTCCTAATAGTTTACTCCAGTTTTCAAATAAATCTCAAACACTTATCCACTAGAATCCAACTTCGCCAAGATAAAGGCTCACTGACAGGTAGGACTAGATTGAATTTTAAATGTCATGGCCCACTCACCAGATCCTTTTTGCCCACACAGAGGCTTCCCACCCAAGCTGATTATAAACGAGATCAAATACAGTTAATCATTACACTTGATTGCTAACATAATTTTGAAATGCTCAAAGGGTTTACCATGTGGGCAAATAGGATCCGTGTGTGGGCCTTAGTATTTAAATTTCAGTCTAGTCCTGCCTGTGAGTGAGCCTTTAGCTTGACCAAGTTGGATCTGGTGGGTGTTTGTGATTTACTTGAAAATGGGGGTAAATTATTTGGATATTTCTAAATTGTGTTAGAAATCAAGTTTAAGCTGACTAACTCTATCTGATCTCATTTATAATTATTAGCTTGGGTGAGAAGCCTCTGTGTGGGCAAACAGGAGCTGATGGGTGGGTCTTGTTATTTTAAAGAACATTCTTATAAGAGGTGCAGCACTTGTCTATCAGTTTGCTGTGCTGTGATTACATGAGGTTGCTATGATTGTATGAGGTTGCTGTGATACTAAAATCTTTGCTACTGGTGTGTCAAATCCCAAAAGGATTTCTTACGATAGATGGATTTCGGTGGAGCTCACTGATTAAGACAGACTAGGAAGCAGAATTGGTCATCTACTTCCTAAATAAAAGGCTTTTGAAAACCCTATGAACACTAAACAAAAAGGTTATTTATAATAGTGTAGGAGGAAAGCCCAGATTAGAAGTTAGTTTAAATGAGGAAAAAGAATAACAAACACCATTTAACAATTGGTATCTAGAATGTTCATAGCTTGAGTGTTGGAAAATTGGATATTGTTAAAAATAAGATGGAATACATGAATATTGAGATACTAGGCATTAATGAGAAGTGATGGACCAGTTACGGCCACTTTGAATCAGATAACTATATGATATGCTATGCAGGGAATGAAAAACAGAAAAAGTATGGTGTTCCATTCATAGTAAAAAAGCCAATTTCAACTTCTGTCCTGAAATACAACATTGTGAGTGACAGGATAATAGCCATACATGTACAGGAAAGACCTGTTAACATGACTATTACTCAAGTACATGCTCCTACATCTAGTGCCAAAGAGGAAGAAATTGAGAATTTTTGCCAAATTCTGCAGTCTGAAATTGACCAAACATGCAATCAGGATGCACTAATGATAATTAATGACTGGAATGCAAAAGTAGGAAATGATGAAAAAGGAGCAGTAGCTGGAAAATATAGGCTTGGTGATAGAAATGAGGCTGGAAATAGAACGATTGAATTTTGTATTTACAGTGATTTATTCATCACAAATACTCTTTTCTAAAAGACACAGAAGACAACTTTACACATGGATTTCATCCAATGGGATGCATAGGAATCAGATTGAGTACATTTGTGGAAGAAATCGTTGGAGAAGCTCAATATCAGCAGTCAAAACTAGGCGAGAGGGCAGATTGTGGGTCAGATCATCAATTACTCATATGAAAGTTCAAATTGAGCTGAAGAAAATGAAAATAAGTACATAGGAGCCAAGATATGATCTTGAATCAATTCCACTGGAATTTCATGATCATTTTAAGAATAGATTTGGGGCATTGAACACCAATGATAGAAGACCAAATGAGCTGTGAGATTATATCAAGGACATCATCCATGAAGAAAGTACATGGCCATTACAAAAACAGAGGAGAAAGAAAAAATGAAATGGATGTCAGAAGAGGCTCTAAAGGTTGCAGTGGAACATTGGGAAACCATATCTAAAGGAAAACAAATCAAAAGAGCTGAACAGAGGGTTTCAAGGGGCAGCTTGGGAGGACAAAGCAAAGTATCATAATGGAATATGCAGAACTCTGGAATTGGAAAATAAAATGGGAAGAACATGCATTTCTCAAGCTGAAAGAACTGAAAAACACATTTTTAAGCCTCATGTCACAATACTGAAAGATGATATGGACAATGTATTAAATGACTCAGAAAACATTAAAAGAAGATGGAGGGAGTACACAGAGTCACAGTAGCATAAAGAATTGATTGACATGGAAAAAATTTATAGAAGTACCATATGCACAGGAACCAATAGAAAGAGGAAGTGGAAGCTGCATTGAAGACATTTGCAAAAAAATAAGGATCCAGGAATCGATGGGATACCAATTTACTTATTTCAACTAACAGATGCAGCCTTTGATCATATTTCCGAGAAGGATGATCCAACTGAATGTGAAAGTTATAGAACAATATCATTGATATCACATGCTAGCAAAATACTGCTAAAGATCATTCAAAAATGGATGGAACAGTACATTGATAGGGAATTACCAAAAGATCAAGCAGGATTTAGACAAGTTTATGGCACAGAGATATCAGAAAAATGTCAATGTGTGCTTTATTGACTATGCATATGTGTTTGACTATGTGAATCATGGCAAGTTGTGGCTGACATTGAGAAGAATGGGAATCCCAGAACACTTTATTGTACTCATGAGGAACCTATATATACCTTGACCAGAATACTGATGTGTGAATGGAGCAGGGGAGCACTACGTGGTTTGAAATTGAAAATCAAGTGCATCAAGGATGTAGCTGAGCAAATTATCTGAGAAACTGGACTCTATAAAGAGGAGTGTGGCATCAGCATTGGAGGGAGACTTATCAATAACTTGAATTACACAAATAACACAACCTTCCTTGCTGAAAGAGAAGAGAAGAGAATTTGAAGCACTTGTTGTAGAAGATCAAGGAATTCAGCCTTCAGTACGGATCGTGTCTCAGTATCAAGAAAACAAAGATTCTTACCACTGAAAATAGGCTGTGTGTCATGATGGATGCGCTTTATCTTGCTTGGATCCACAATTAACACCCTTGGTATGAGCAGTCAGGAAATAAGGAGACATTGCAGTGGAGGGGGGTGGGGATCAATCTTTATGCAGAACAGATTATCTGACAGGCTGGGCTGTATGAGGAGAAATGTGGCATCAAGATTGGAGGAAGTTTCATAAACAATCTGCATTATGTAGATGACACAACCATACTTGCTGAGACTGAGGAGGACCTGAAGTGCTTACTGCAGAAGGTCATGGATAGCAGCCTTCAATATGGATTGAGGCTAAATATCAAGAAAACAAAGATTCTCACCACACAGCCAATTGGCAGCATCATGATAGACGGTGAAGAGACGGAGATTGTTAAAAGCTTTAGTTTGCTTGGCTCCACAATTGACACTCTTGGTACCAGCATCCAGGCAATTAAAAGGTGTATTGCACTGGGAAAGTCTGCTGTTAGAGACCTGTCCAAAGTACTGAAGAGCCATGATGTCACTCTGGAGAGTAAGGTGCGTCTGATACAGGCTATGATCTTTGCAATCACTTGCTATGCATGAGAGAGCTGGACAATGACTAAGGATGATAGTAGGAGAATTGATGCCTTTGAGCTATGGTGCTAGAGAAGAGTATTTAGGGTATCATGGACTGCTAGGAAAACAAGCAGATTCATCCTCAAAAGGGTTAAATGGCACATAACAACAAACAACAAATTTGCAATGGGAAAATCTGCAGTTAAAACTTTTCCAAATTATTGTGGAATAGTGATGTCAGTTTGATGACTAATGTGCATCATCTGATGGAGACCGTGGTCTTTTTAATTACTAGCTAAGCATCTGAGACCTGGAAAATGAATTAGAATGACAGAAGAATGGATGCCTTTGAGCTGTCATGTTGGAGAAGAGCACTGAACATTCCACAGATGGCCAAGAAAATGAATACTATATCTTGGAAAGGGAGTGCTTGCAGCTGGAGTGTTCATTGGAGGCAAGAATGATGAGGATTCACCTAACATACTTTGGACATCTTGCTGGAAGCTCTATTCCCTGAAGAAGGACACAATGTTGGGAAAGGATGGCGAAGGAAAGGAAGGTGCTCAACCAGGTGGATTGACAAATGACCACTGCAATGGGCTCTTGCGTGTCAGGAAGTGTGAGGATGGCATAGGACAGGACTGGGTTCATATTTTTTGTTCATAGGGTCACTATGAGTTGTACTTGACTCAATGGCACCTAACAACAGCATTTCACATTGCACATTCCAATTATTAATGGATATTTGAGGGTATTTCTCTTCATTCTGAGCTTCCCCACTCAGCAAGTAAAGGTCTTTAGCTGACTGAAAGCTTTGCAGCATCCAAGTTACATTTTGAGTACATTCCAACCTGAGAGTTTGATCTTCTGGCATTCTGTAGAACAATGTTCCAATGTGGTTTATAGGGTTTTCATGGGCCTGTTATTTTAGTAGTGGATGATTAGTCCTGCTTATAAGCTAAGTCTGGAAATTGTGTTGAAACCTGTGTACAAGAAAGGACCCTCTTACTATTTGAAATAAATATTAGTGACTAGAGTGCAGCATCACAGCAACATGAAAAGTACAACTGTTCTTCAAACTGACAGAGCAGCAGTAGTTCAAATAACTAAAGGAGATGATCTACTGCATCTAACAAATCTGCGTTGTTCCACAAAAACTATTTTCATGCCTTTGCATGATTTTGCATAATCTATTTAATTTAACTGATTTTCCATTGCCTTGTAGTAAGAAAGAGAATGATGAGAATAACAAAAGTTTTAGGAAAATATAAAACCAAAACATGTTTTAAAAGCAAAGATGATAAAATTTTATCTTGTTTAATTTAGACATGTCCTTAGGAATAATCCTTCCATAGAAAAAGGATTTCGTGCTTGGTAAAATAAAGGATCAACAAAAACAAATAGTCCAAGTGAGATAGTGAGGTTAAATAGCCTCAATTATGGGCTAAAATATACCATAGGTAGCTCAAGAATAGGTAGCATTTAATTCTATTAGGTCACTAAGTCAGCTCAAGGGCAACTAACAACAAACAACAACTGCGTTTTGTTTTGCTTTACAATGAAAATAATAATAAAAACAAAAAGCTAACCCATTTTGGAAAATAAAGTGTATCCAACGAACAATTTTGAGGAAAGTGATGTGGCTACAGGGATTGGGACTAAATCATCCTTAAAGTACCTTTTATGTCGGAGAGTCATTGTTCCCATGATAAATGACCAACCCAACACAAAAAGCTTAGGCAAGGAGTTTAAAATGAAAATGTCTACAATAAGAAGTAATATAAATGACTGAAGAGACCAAAAGATAATAGAGAGAGGTGAGGGCTATGGCAAGTGTATCCTATTTGAAGTGGAAAAACACTGTTCTGCTCTAATTAGTGCCATATGGAAATTCAGGCCCAATGTTGCCCAATCATCTGATTTCTTTTTAAAGTAAATAGAAAACCTGTAATTTTGTAGAGACTATTGTCATTTTAATATTGGTTTCAACATTTAAATGTTGACACCTACTTATGGTGGTAGAGTTACTTTGTACTCTCTTGTTTAGAGAATCATTGCTGGAATCTCAAATCAAAATAATGTCACCAACAATAAACACTGAAACAGAATACTTCTTCAAGCCAGAATTGTCCAGAAAGTAAAAATATTTAAAACTCCACACTCAGTTCTTATAGCTCTATCTTTGATGTTTCTTAGTGGATATTTTTCTGAACAACAGTGGTTCCGTTGGAGGAACTCTAGTCAGGTCAATGGATATAGTTACCATAATAATAACTTGCAGGGTCTGGTAATTTTCCAGAGCATACTTTAGTGCCAAGGCTGACATGGAGTTAAGTAGCTCTTTGGTGGCATTTACTTTTTCCATGTTGAGCTCATTAATGTCTCTTTATTTAGCATTATATCAACAGACAATGCAGGAGGCAAGGCTTAGGGAGCAATACTAAGAGAAAGACTCAGTACTGAATTCCATCTTTGCAACTTAAAAAAAAAACCCTAAAAAACCAAAACAAAATAAAACCCTCCAGTATGTAGCTCAGACTCAAGTAATTGTTGTCCAGTTGGTTTTGGCTCAGATGACTCTCCCCTGGATTTTTGAAGATGTCAATCATACAGGAGGAGAATTACCATTTTTTTTTCTATCAGAGCCACTGGTGGATTTGTACTCTCAGAGAGGGGCCACCATTGAGTTAGCAGTGAAACTTGATGGATACCAGCAGAGCTTTCATATAGATAAGAGGAAATCTAAAACAATAAGGACAGCCTGTCAGGGAAAGGTAACTGGACACATAAAACAATTATAGTTTTTTAAAACAACTGAAAGCTACTATCTTTACCCTGTTTTCATTGTGCCAAGCATTGTCCTTTGCACTTAGCCTGTGTCAACTAGTCCAATTTTCACAAATCCTGCAAAGCAGATGAGTGCTATTTCTGTATCAAAGATGAAGCAACTGAGACTCTGAGAGGTTAGGCAATGTACTGAATTCGGTTCACATATCATCATAGATCAAGACTGACCCTGGCCAAGTCACTCTAGCAATGGTCTACTCTACTCTCAGGCTCATGGACTTTTCACTTGCGCAACTGTTTTCAGACCTTCCAGGCCAAGAAATTAACTGCCCGATTTAAACAGTATTGGCCTCATAGCTGGTCCATCTTCTTTCAGCTAGTTACAAGGTTTTTACCGTGGCCCCACGGGAACAAAACTTGTCATCATTTACTCATGGGCAAACCAGAAGTGCAGGAGAACCAATATTTGACCAACTGGAGATAAAAACATTATCACAATAAATTATTTAACTTTCTTACCCACCGTGCTCCATTGTCTATCATTTGTTTGAAGATATTTTGCAAGCCTGAGAGATCATTTTTACATAAAGCTGGATCAGGCTGATTATATTGTTAGGTGGAATCTATTCTGATTCATAATAATCCTAAATACAATAGAACAAAACTCTACCTAATCCTGTCCTGTTCTCACAATCTCTGCCATGCTTAAACTCATTTGTTGCAATCATTATGACAAACTGACAGATGAGTGGCAGGGCTTGAGTATACACGTCTTCATATTTCTTTTTCCCTTTCTTGTCTCAATTTCATTTACTCATGCCCCCTGGATGTTTCACTCCCCAATAAAATAAAAGCACATTAATTAGGTTATTGCCTTATGGACTATTTTCTAGGGAACCAGCTAAGAAAAATCACTTGTCTAACATTTTATAGCTACTAAGTGTCAGTGCTTGGATTGGAGCCCAGAACTTTGTTTCCAGCCTTAGTGTTTCTTAACCACTTACTAAACTACGTCCAAAGAGGAAATAAAACCTTGGGTCATAATATTAACATACCCTCTCAGATATTTACCCTATTTCTACCAAGTCTATTGCAAGTATTCCTGCCTTTCCCTAAAGTTACATCTAACATTGACTTTGCTACAGACTGAACCCTGAAAGTTTCCAATGTAAACTTCCAATTCTATTTATTTAATCTCACCCAGCTAAAGGATATTAGTTATTAAATGGCAAGATCTACTTGAGTACAGTATGCTAAATCTCATGAATCATTTAACACAAAAAATAATCATTAAATGATAAACACTGTGTTTCAGAATATAGCTTTGCTAGGTTGGTGAATAATCCAAACTTTTCTCTAGAAATATTTATTGCTTTTATTCTGAACCAACATAAGGTCAAGTACTAAGACGTGAAGCTGAGTAAAGCACAGACCATATATTCAGAGTGAACTCTTCATTCTGTGTGACTGCTGTAACACAAATATTACAAGTGCATAACGATAAAAAAAACAGTTATTTTCTGACAATCTGAGAGGACAAAAGTCTAAATTTCTCTCCAGGCTATGTCAGTTGCTTCCGTTAGCCTCTCTCCTTTCTAGTGATCCTAATAAGAATTTATTTTCCTTTGCTTGTAGAGGAGAGTCCTTTCTCCCACTTCTGTATGTCTGTTCTTCTGTAGATTTTGCTTTTTGTAATTCAGAAGTGATTACATTCATTGGATGCATCACTGTTCATTACATTGCATTGTGAAAGTGATTGCATTTCCCTGCATTAGATATAAAGTGATCATATTATATTGTATTACAGTGCATTGTAATGCATTGCATCTCATTATATTGTGACAGGTCGGCTGATTCACTCTTTTGCATGAAGGAACTCTGGTGATACAATTTTTAAGTTCTAGCTACTAACCAAAAGGCCAGCAGTTTAAAATCACCTGGCTAGTCTGCAGGGGGTGAAAGAAACAAACCTGCCAGCCAACTTCTATAAATATTCCCTAGGGAATTCTAAGAGCCAGTTCTGCTTTGTCATATATTGTCACTGAGAATCAGAATAAATTTAATGACACACAACAGCAGCAACTGATATAATTTCATGACATCAGCAAGAGTAATGTTTGGCCAAACAGTGGGGGTTATGGTCTAGTCAAGCTGATATGTAAAATTAATCATCACAATTTCTTTCTAGTAGGGAAGAGAGGCATGCCAAGAAATAATTTTAGCAGTGTAATAAAGTACTATTCTTACTTTTTTATTAATTAAATTTTGCACTGAAAGGTATGCTTGTCTTTGTTTACTTCTTTGATTACAAAGATTTGGGCAAATATGTGTTAAGAATCATGATTTTTTAAAACAAATGATTTCATAGTTTTTTATAAGGCAGGAAAATGAGGAGCTATCTAGAAAGATAAGCCATGGACCTCATTTACAATAAATGTCATACTCAACTATCTATCGTATGTTGTGATACTGGCTCAGGTAGGGTTGGGTTCAGAGCGGTTGTACACAAGGTTGCTATGAGTTGCAGGCCACTCTATGGCATATAGTGCAACAATGAATGAGTGGAAGCCCAAAATCTCTGTAAATGTTTATGAAAATTAATAAAATATAATTATAGAAAAAAAAACAAAAAAAAAACCAATAACTTGTTGTTTTACAATAGTAAAATCTTGCTGAAATTTATTTTAAAATAGCTAGAACAGTACCCCTCTTTGTGAAACATCCAAAGTATGTCAGATGAAGCTTTAGCATCCTTGCCTTCAAGGAGAAAACTGGTTTCACCCACTCAACAAATAGACCTGTTTGTTCTCCTAGCAGTCCATGATTTATTTAACACTCCTCTCTCCATCCCTACAATTCAAAGGCATCAATTTTCCTTCTATTATCCCTAGTCATTGTCCAGCTCTCTGCCACATAGCAAGTGATTGCAAAGACCATGGCCTTTATCAGGAGCACCTTAATCACTAGAGTGACATTGTTCTTCAGTACTCTGCAGAAGTACCCTGACAGAAGATTTTCCCAGTGCAATTCATCTTTTGATTTCCTGGCTGCTGTTACCTAGTGTTGATTGTGGAACCAAGCAAGCTGAAGTTGTTAACAATCTCAATCTTGTCACCGTCCATCATGATGTTGCCAGTTGGCCCACTGGAAGAATCATTATTTTATTGATGTGAGCTTCAATCTATATTGAAGGCTGAAGTCCTTGACATTCTGCAGCAAATATCTTGGGTTCTCTTCAGTTTTGGCAAGCAAGGTTGTTTATGAATCTTTCTCCAATCTTGATGCTACATTCCTCCTCATAAAGCCCAGTCTTTCAGATGATCTGTTCCACATATAGATTGAAAAGGAATGGAGATAGATAAGATGCATTCCGGCTGCTTCCTCATTCAATTATAGATATAAGCTAAATCTGGGATTCCCATTCTTCTCAGAGTTAGCCACAGTTTTTTGCAATCCACACAGTCAAATTCCTTTGCATAGTCAATGAAACAAGGGTAGACATTCCTCTGATACTCTCTGCTTTCAGCTAAGAACCATTTAACATCGTCTATAATGTCCCTTGTGTCATGGCCTCTTCTAAACCCAGCCAGTTCTCTGTTGATGTTCTGTTCCAGTAGATTTTGGATAATTTTCAACAGGTTCTTGTTTGTTTGATGTGATATTATTGATATTATTTGATAACTTTCACACTCTGTTGAGTCACAGTGTTTTGAAATGAAAGTAAATGTGGATCTCGTCCAGTCAATTGATCAAGTGATTGTCCTCCACATTTCTTGGCACAATCTTGTGAGCACATCCTGGAAAGCATATGTTTGTTGAAATATGTCAATTGGTGTGCCATCAAATGCTGGCACCTTGGTGTTTGCCAGTTCCTTCATAACTGCTTGAACTTCCTCGTTTATCATCATATCTTGATCATATATTATTTCATAAAATTATTCTGTGTCAACCAATTCTTTTTGATATAGTGACTTTGTGTACACCTTCCATCTTCTTTTAATACTTCCTGGGTAATTTAATATTCTGCCCACAGCGTCTTTAAGTAATGTAATTCAAGGCTTCAGTTTGTTCTTCAATTCCTTTCGCTTATGCTGAAGGAACCTGTACATACCCTTACATAATTTGTTTCCAGAGAGAATTGAATTTATGACACATTAATCTGCATGTTGCAGCAGAAACCTCACTTGGTATTTAAAATAATAATCCAAAGAATCAAGATCCCTCTAAAGTGAACTTTTCCAAATCTATCTATTTCATATTGCTCAATTTTTTAATTGAGGTTTTTGAGTAAAAATTTACAAAAATAAATTGTTTTTTCATTTAACAATTCACATGCATTTGTTTTTATGACATTAATTATACTATCTACCATGTAATTATTATCTTCCCAATTATCTTTTGGTTTTATATGGTTATTTATTTTAGGAAGTCACTGTCTACTTCTTGTTATTATTATTCTATGGTTGAAAGATGAACTGTAGGGGTGAATTTTCTTCCAGATTTGTAGGATAACTAGGAGTATCATTCTTGGGATTCAATCAGTCTCTACCAGACCAGTAAACATGGCTATTTTTATGGTGGTTTTTTTTTTTTTTTCAATCAGTCTCTATCAGACCAGGAAACATGGCCATTTTTATGGTGTGGGTTGTTTTTTGTTGTTGTTGTTGTTGTTTCATAGTTTGCACATACCCTATCCAGGAATTTCTACAATGATCACTTTTGAATGGTTAATAGTGATAGCCAGGTATTATCTAGTTCTTCTGGTCTCAGAGTCATGGATATTCAGGTTTATAAGGACCCTTAGTCTTTCAGAGTGACTGCTTCTGGACGTCTTTTCTTGCCTTCTTTTTTGCTCCAGACAAGGAAAGATCAATATTTGCACCTTAGATGGCTGGTTTCACACTTTTAAGACTCACCAAATAATTTTTGTAGACAATGTCAATTGAACTTGACTCCTTGAATATATAGTACTAAGGTATATTCCTTTAAAAAAACCAAAAAACCACTTAAAAGGTATTTTAAAGTCATAAAAGAGTCCTAATGACTTGATTCATGCTTATATTTCCTTTCTTTTATCCAAATTTCTCCTTCCTTCATGACTGTGTTTAAGACAAGTTTTCCATGACTCCTTCCTTTCAATGTCTTACATGCCTCGTTTGGGACTTTTTTTTTAGAGTGTCCCTGGCTCCTTTGTGCAAGTAGAAAACCCTATGCATCATTCAAGAACCATATAATAACTAGCATTTGATTTTCCTTTCCTCTTTGACTAGAATGTGAGTAGAAAATGTGAAATAATTTTGCCAATATACGGAAATAATAAAAAATGAAACAGAGAGATAATTTTACCTCCTTTTTACCAATTTGGATATCTCTTATATCTTTCTCTTGTCTTATTGCTAATGCTAAGACTTCCAGTACAATATTGAATAAGAGATGATAGTGGGCATCATTGCCTAGTTCCTGTTCTTAAAGGGAATGGCTTTAACCTCTCTCCATAGAGAACAATGTTGGCTCTCGGGTTTGTGTATATACTTTTTACTATGTTGATGAAATTTCCCACTAATCCTATTTTGTTGAATGTTTTAATCAGGAAATGATGTTGGATTTTTGTCAAAGGCCTTTTCTGCATCAATTGATAGGATCATGTGGTTCTTGCTCTTTGCTTTGTTATTGTGATGAATTACATTGATTGTTTTTCTTATGTTGAACCATCCATACATACCTGTTATGAATCCCACTTGGTCATGGTGAATTATTTCTTTGACACATTATAGAAAAACAAACAGATTCATCCAGGAAAGGGTTAAATCAGGCATCTCCCTGGAGGCAAGGATTCTGAGGCTCCATCTAACATACTCTGGATGTGTTGTAAGGAGGGACTGGTCCTTAGAGAGGAACATCATGCTCGGTAGGGTGGAGGGACAGCACAGGAGCGGAAGGCCCTCTATGAGATGGATTGGTTCAGTGATTGGGGTAATCAGGATGGGTGTATTGGTGGCAGTGTGATTGGCACAGAACAGAGCAGAGTTTAGGACTGTTGTATATAAGGTCACTATGAGTCACAAGTGACTCGATGGCACATAACAACAACAACAACATCGTTGGATCCTACTGGCCAGGATTTTATTCAAGATTTTTGCATGTATGTTCATAAGAGATATTGGCCTATAGTTTTCTATTTTGATGGTGTCTTTTCCTGGCTTTGGTATCAAGGATATGTTTGCTTCATAGAATGAATCTGGGAGAATTTCATCTTTTTTCTATTTTCTGAAATAGTTTCTGCAGAATTGCCCATCAATAAACAAATGGAAAGAGAAGCTCTGGTATATTCACACAATGGAATACTATGCTGCATTGAAAAACAAGAAACTCATGAAATATTATTCAAAATGGATGACCCTGGAGGACATTATGCTGAGTGAAATATCTTAGTCACAAAATGACGAATAATGCATACTGCCACTGTTGTAAAACAGGACTGACATAGGAGTTGTGTTAAGACTAAGAAAGATGGGGTAAATTATGTATTGTTGTTGTTGTTGTTATATGCCATTGAGTTGCTTGCTACTCATAGCCACCCTATGTACAACATCCGTAAACTGCTCTGTTCTGTGCCAATCGCACTGTCTCCAACACACCCATCCCAATTACCCCATTCACTGAATCAATCCACCTCATAGAGGGTCTTCCCCTTCTGCGCTGTCCCTCTACCCTACCAAGCATGATGTCCCTCTCCAAGGACCTGTCCCTCCTTGCAACATGTTCAAAGTATGTTAGATGGAGCCTTACAATCCTTGCCTCCAAGGAGCAGCCTGGTTTGGCCCTTTCCGGGATTAATCTGTTTGTTTTCCTAGCAGTCCATGACACCCTCAATACTCTTCTCCAGCACCACAGCTCAAAGGCATCAATTCTCCTTCTATCCTCCTTGGTCATTGTCCAACTCTCTGATGCATAACAAGTGATTGCAAAGACCATGACTTGTATCAGACGCACCTTAGTCTCCAAAGAGACACCATTGCTTTTCAGTACTTTGGAGAGGTCCCTAACAGCAGACTTTCCCGTGGCAATACATCTTCTAATTTCCTGGCGGCTGGTGCCGAGAGTGTTGACTGTGGAGCCCAGCAAATTGAAGCTGTGAACAATCTCAATGTCTTCACCATCCATACTGATGCTGCCAATTGGCCCAGTGGTGAGAATCTTTGTCTTCTTGACATTGAGCCTCAATCGATATTGGAGGCTGCAGCCGCAGATTATTGTTGATAGATCTTCCACCAATCTTGACCCCACGTTTCTCCTCATAGAGCCCGCCTCCCGGATAATTTGTTCTGCATACAAGTTGAAAAGGTATTGAGACAAGACACATCCCTGGCATATGCCCTTCCCAGTTTTAAACCATGCATTGTTTCCTTACTGTGTTCTGATGACTGCCTCTTGGCCCAGTATAGGTTTCTCATTAGCACGATCAAGT
>NW_006399945.1:5282755-5287603 GCF_000299155.1 Elephantulus edwardii
AATGAATGAATGGAAATCCAAAATCTCTGTAAATTTTCATTAAAACTACTACTACTAATAATAATAAAAGAAAAATATTAAAAATAAATAAAGAGCCAAGAGAATTATCTAGACTTAACTGATCTTGTTAACAAAACTCTGTAGGAATTAGAAGGGGTTTTATATCTGAAAATGAAGAGCAAGATTAATTACAGCATTTGAAAAGTCAGGATAGGAAACCCAGAGAAGAAATGAAGTTGATAAAGAAGGTAGGATCAGATTGTACAATGTCTCACAACACATACTAATACAGTGCACAGAGATATAAGATTGAATCAAATGTTCTGTCAAACATGATTTCATCTTACCAATGATTTTGAAGACTCTTAATTTCTCTGCTGAATTCCTAAAAGTATCAGATTGCTCCCAGCATAGAACTATCAAATTGTCATCCACCATAAAAAAAGGAAAGTGGTTCTTCATGTCTATTATTGCTTTGATTAGAAGAATGTCATTAACCTTTCAAAAACTTGCCATTTTGGGAGTTTGGTCAAGGTTCCACATTTATCTTGAAAATGCTTGTTTCTGCACTATTTTTAATTGAAGGGCTTTAGGGCAAATTCAATTAAGTTGTGGTATATGAACTGAAACTTGCAATATATTAAAAATATTCCACTGCTCAGCTCAATTACCCAGTTTCTAATTTGAGTCCCATTGTCATTCCAACTTTATACTCACTCTCGTAACATACATTGAGAAGTAATGTTTGAGGGTTTCAGCACTCACTGATTTGCATTTCAGCTTACTTAAAGACAATCAGTCTGAAATTATACCAATCCTAACTGGTACTTTAAAAAATCTCTGCACTGGACACCACCTTAGAGATCTTCTTTTAAATGCTTCTTCATCAATGTGAGTAGATTAACATTTAAAGAATTTAATCTACTTAACAAAGGTTACAGTGTTGGTAGTACCCTAGAGTTGTTTGGATTTCTACTGACTTTGTGTTCCTAACTGACATTTACTTTCATAGAGGCTCTATGGATGATGAAATGATAAAGAGAAGACTATCAGGAATGTAGTTATTACAGATCTATTCTCATCCCAATATTACCCTTCCTAGTTTCCTACACTGTTAGGTGACAGTGTTTGGTGAAGCTCCCCAATTAAAACAAGCTTGGAAGCAGGAGTGGCATCCACTTCCACAATAGCTTGCCTCAGGAAACCGTATGAACCTGGAGAAATGATGAAAGTTATACAAAAGGTGTCCACGACTTTCATTCATAGGGTCACTATGAGTTGCCTGCGACTCGACGACACTTAACAACAACAACAACGTTTCCTACACTAAAATTGGAACATGGAAGATATTAAGTATGAGTGTTGGAATACTGGGCATTGTTGAAAAACATGGAATGCATAAATATTCAAATACTAGGCATTAGGGAGCTGAGATGGATTGGTATGGGCCACATTGAATCAGACAATCATGTTATATACTATGCTGGGGGAAAAATGAAGGAGAATGAAGTTTTATTTACAGTTAAAAAGACAATATACAAGTCCATACTGCAGCACAATGCTGTGAGTGACAGCATACTATGTATATAACATACAAGGAAGATCTGTCGATACTATAATCACTCAAATATATAAACCAACAACTAAAGCCAAAAAGGATGAAAGAGATGACTGCTACTAGCTTTTGCAGAATGAAATCTATCGAACAAGGAATCAAGATTTATTAATAATAATTGGTGACTGGCATGCAACAGTTGGTAATAAGGAAGGAAAATATGGAGTTGGTGACAGAAATGAGACTGGAGATATACTGACAGAATCTTGTAAAGTCAAGGATTTATTCATTGTAAACACATTTTATAAAAAAAACACAAACGGTGACTATACACATAGAATTCACCTGTTGGACTATTTGGGAATCAGATTAATTATATCTGTGGAAATAATAATTAGGGAAGCTTAGTATCAGCTGTGAATGTTAGTCAAGTTGCTGACTGTGGAATAGAGCAGATTAGAACCCATGAGTAAGTTCAAATTGAAGATAAAGAAAATTAAAACAAATCCACATGAATCAAAATATGACAATGTGTGAAGATTATCGAACTATATCACTAATGTCATGCACAAGTAAAATCCTGCTGAAGTTTATCCCAGAACAACTGACAAGAGTACATCAATAAAGAACTACCAGAAATACAAGCTGGGTTTAGAAGAGGCCATGGTAGTAGGGACATCATAGCCAATGTGAGATAGATATTAGCTAAAAGCAGTTATTAGAAGAAGATCTGTCTGTGTTTCATTGACTATGCAAAGGTGTTTGTGTGGATAACAACAAATTGTGGCTAACAGTGAGAAGAATGGGAATCCCAGAACACTTTATTGTGCCTGTGGAATTTCTATCTCAATATGGCTTTTCTAATCTAAATGACTGATTATGTGAAGGGGCAGGACTGTGTTGACATGTTGGACTATCCACAATGGGATTGGCTTTCTACCATTCCAAAAGGAGATTGGCCTGTCTCAACAATCTACAAGAGGATTGGTTGGTTTTACTCATGAATTGAAGAACTCTAGCTACAGAGAAGATTTTCCTGCACAAGAAGAGAGACTTCTTCCCTCAGCCAGAGAAGAAAGACATCCCCTAACCTGGTGAATTGTAAGATATGCTTTGGGATAGCAACAGTATTCATGTCTGAAATGGACAACTGATGCGAGTTGGGACTTTGGGGTAGGAAGAGGAAGCCAACAGTGGCAGAGCAGAGAACTTTGTTGGACAGCTGGGGGGAAAGCCAACAATGGCAGGAATGAGAACATGGGAATGGTACAAGACTAGAGGCTGAGGTGCCTGTGTGCACATTTTGGGATCTGTCTTGAGTATTCTGTTATTAATCTGAATTATAAACTTTTGACTTCTCCAATATGGTTCTGTGTGGTGTGAACTATCACATTGGATTTTGGACCCAGCAAAGCAGTAATATTGGTTATTGAAGTAAGGAAAATGGCATGGGAGCATGCGAAACATGTTTGACCCTATGTCAGATAATATGTTTACTATTTTGCCCTTGCCCTTTTTACAGTGTTTAAGTATAACCTATACTTGAACCAGGAAGCAGTCCTATGAACAGAGCAAGGAAACATTGTGTGGCTTAAAATCAGGAAAGAAGTATCAGGGATGTGTCTTGTCTCTGTACTTTTTCAATCTATATGTAGAACAGATCATTCGGGGTGCTGGGCTTTATGAGGAAGCCTGTGGCATCAGGATTGGAGGAAGACTAATAAAAAACTTGAGTTATGCAAATAACAGAATATTGTTTGCTGAAATTGAGGAGGATTTGAAGTATTTGCTTCAGAAGATCAAAGACTTCCAATATCAACCTCAAGATGACAAAGATACTCACCATGGCCAATTGGCACCACCATGATAGATGAAGAGGAATTGAGATTATTAGCAATTTCAGCTTACTCAGTAACACAATAAACAGCAATCTTGGTAACAGCAATCTGGAAATCAAAAGACCAATTGCAGTGGAAAAATCTGCTGTTGGGACCTTTCAAGAGTGCTAAAAAACAAAGATGGCAATAATGAGACTAAGGTGTGCCTGACCCAGGTATGGTCTTTGCAATTACTTGCTACATATCAAAGAGATGGAGAAAGACTAAGGGAAGCAAATGAAGTATCAATACCTTTGACTTGTGGTGCTGGAGAAAAGCTGAACATTTTATTGACTGCCAAAAGAACAAATAGGTTTGTCTTGGGGAGGATGAAACCAAGTTGCTCCTTGGAGGCCAGTATTTTGATGCTCTGTCTGACATACTTTTTGCATATTACTAGAAGGGACAAGACGCTGGAGAAAGACAACATGCTTGGAAGGTGGAAGGGGACAGCACAACAGAAGAAGATCCTGAATGAGATGGAGTGACACAGAATCCGGTGAAATAGGGTTAGGTATATGAGCTAGGGATATTGGCTCATGTTAGGACAGTGTTCAAACCTTTTGTGAATAGTATCAGACATATTGTCTCAGGTGACTTGATGATACATAAAAACAACTATCCCACCTGATTTTAAAACCATCTCAATAACAAGTTTGAGACATTGAACATTAATTATGTAAGAAAAAAGAAAGTTGAAGAGAAGAAAGGGCTGATTACAGAAACAAAGCAAAATATGATAATAAAATATGCAATTAGTTGAGTCAGAAAATCAAAAGGGAAGAGCTCATTCAGCATTTCTCAAACTAAAGGAAGCAGAAAACAAATCCTAGCTACAAGTAGTGATACTTATCGATGCTATTGGCATTCCGTTGAATGATCCAGGAAACATAAAAAAAAAATAAAAAGAAAGAAAGAAATACACAGTCACTGCATAAAAAAAAAGAAAGAAAAGAAAATTGGCTGACATAGAGACTTTTCAAGAATTCGCATATGAATAAGAACCAATAAAATTAAGGAGGAAGTTCAAGCTGCTCTGCAGGAATCAGTAAAATAATAAGGCACTAGAAATTGATGGAATACCAATGGACACATTTCAACAATCAGATGCAGCCCAAATGTGCTCACTAGTTTGTGCCAAGAAGTATGGGGAGCAGCTACCTGGCCAGCTGACTAGAAAAGATCCCTATTTA
The DNA here is from genome assembly GCF_000299155.1 of Elephantulus edwardii. Lineage (NCBI taxonomy): Eukaryota > Metazoa > Chordata > Mammalia > Macroscelidea > Macroscelididae > Elephantulus > Elephantulus edwardii. Next base: position 5,287,381 of record NW_006399945.1, read on the forward strand.
TTTCCATTCCTCAAAATTGTGATCCTATAGAATGGGGAAATTATAATACCCTATCATTAATATCATAAGTTTTCATAGGCCTGCTATTTCAGAAGTGGGTGGCCAATCCTTCTTCCTAGTCTGTCTTAATCTGAATGTTCAGATTTAGAGGAGAATCTGACAGACAAGCAATTTGTGGAGCAGTGAAAGATAAATCCCTTATTGTGGAGTTAAGCATTAGTTA
>NW_006399945.1:5288821-5289451 GCF_000299155.1 Elephantulus edwardii
AGCACAATCTTGCTGAAAATTATCCAGAAACCGCTGGAACAGTAGTACAATGACAAAAAATTGCCAGAAATACAAGCTGGATTAGTAGAGGCTATGCCACTAGGAATATAATTGCTAATGTTAGGTGGACCTAGCTGAAAGTAGAGAGTATCAAAAGCATATACATTTGTGTTTTTGTCGACAATGCAAAGGCACTTGACTGTGTGGATCGCAAGATATTGTGTCTAATGCTGAGAATAATGAGAATCCCAGAACACCTGATTGTGTTCATGTGAAACCTATACATAGACCAAGAAGTGGTTGTCAGAACAGAGCAAGGGAACAGAGCACAGTTCAAGAAAGGAATTTTAGGAATCCATCCTTTCTCCATACTTTTTCCATTTATATGCTGAACAGCTCATGTGGAAGGCTAGATTTTTTGAAGAATGTGACATCGGGATTGGAGGAAGACTCATCAACAACCTGTGTTATGCAGATGACACAACTTTGCTCACTGTAATTGAGCAGGATTTGAAGCCTTTGCTGCAGAAGGTGAAAGATCACATATTCAATGTGGATTGCATCTCAGCATTAAGAAAACAAAGATCCCAAAAGATCTATTCAAAGAAAATTACAAAACATTATTACAAG
>NW_006399945.1:5291324-5309956 GCF_000299155.1 Elephantulus edwardii
AAAAAAAAAAAAAAGAAAACAAAGATCCTAACCACTGGGCCAACAGGCAGTATCATGATAAGTGGAGAATGGATTCAGGTTGTTAATGATTTCATCTTGATGGTATCCACCATCAACGACCTTAGGACCAAGGGAAGACAAATTGAATTGGGAAAATCTGCTGTCAGGGACTTCTCTAAAGTGCTGAAGAGCAACAATGTTAGCCTGGAGACTAAGTTGTATGTGAATCAGGCCATGATTGTCTCAATTACTTGGTATACATCTGAAAGCTGGACAAAATAATCATGATAGAAGAATCTATGCCTTTGAGTTGTAGCTCTGGAGAAAAGAACTGACTTCCCGGAGTGCAAATAGGTCTATCTTGGAGAGGGAAAAGCCAGTTTGACTCTTGAAGGGAAAGATTTAGAAGTTCTGTCTGACATACTTTGAACGTATCATAGGAGAGACCAGTCCTTGGAGGTTTGCTTGGAATTGTGGAGGGACAGCACAAGAGAGGAAGACCCTGGATGAGATGTATTGTCACAGTGACTGTGGCAATGGGATTAGTTGTGTCAGAGATGGTTAGGTTGGCTCAAGATAGGGCAAATTTCAGAGCTATTGCTTATAGTCAATATGGGTTGTAGTAGACTCAATGGCACACACATCATCAATAACAGCTTCCTACAAATTAGTTGATGCCATTGTTCTTTTATTTTCTAACCATTAGCCAACTCCCTTTCCACATACCCCCAAATTGTTTTCTAGAACCACAAATGTCTAATCTAGGGGAGCAAAGACTAAGTAAAAGAAGTAGATAAAGCAGATGTGAGGGGCTCTATATATGTGTTTAAGTCACTGGGTATATTAGCAATACCATAATGTATTTCAAGGCTAAATTGGAATTATCTATCAGCAATTGTTTTTCATTAACCACAGCTGTCTGCCTCTTGTTAGTAAAGCCAAAGCAGCACCAATGAACAGCTGCTTTATATCCCCACACAATTGTTAGGGCAAATGTCCATAAATCATTATGCAAATGTGCCTACTGTGACTATGAAGATATAATGATTCTCAGTCGAATATACTGATTTCCGCATTTTATACCTTATCCCATAGAATGTTTTACAGAGATTACTATAAAAAACTTGTAATATAGAGAACAGTGTTTGATTTTTTTTTCTGCTTAATAATGCTATTGAAACAACATCATTTAAATGAAAATAAAACTTTGATAATAGCTTTAGAATACTGGCAATTGTATCACCCAACTCAATTATCTTCTTTTTGCCTAATTGCCTTTCAGGCTTTTATATTATGCTCACAAATTTCATAATCATCATGAATTTGTCTTTAAAATGTTGTTATGTTTTAAATTTAATGCATAATAAATATTTTAATCTTCTTTCTTATTATCTCTTATCTTAAATAACTCAATAACTCAGTAGTATTTCATCACTCTGATGTACTATAATTTAATGTTATAACTTCTCTCTCTTTCAACTTTATAGCTGTTATAAATTGCTATCAAAAAAATTTATGCTTTTTATTTGTGAATTTATTTATTTATTTATTTACTTCTTTGAAATTAATTGCTGAAGAAAATAACTCAAGTTTTGACTAAAAATGTGGACATTTTTATGGTATTTGCTGTGTTATATTGATTTCCAAAAGAGACATACTCATTTGCATGGCACTAACACTCTGTCTGTTGCCAGTTTTTCAGGGACTTCATCAATAAAGACATACATCAGGGTTATAGCCTTTCTCCATACCTTTTTAATGCATACTAAACACATCTTTTGGAAACTTCACTTTATAAAGGAGAATGTCATATCAGGAGTGGAAGAAGACTTATCAACAACCTGTAAACAGATGGCACAAACTTGCTTGTTGAAAGTGAGGAGGATTTGAAATACTTGCTGCAGAAGATGAAAGCCTTCAATGTGAATTACATTTCAACCATTGGGCCTATAGACAACATTATGATAGATGGGGAGTAGATTGAAATTGTCAATGATTTCATCTTAATTGGATCCGCAATCAACATGCATTGTACCAGCAATCAAGAAATCAAAAGATATAGTGCACTGAGAGAGTCTGTAGTCAGGGACATCTCCAAAGTACTGAAGTGCAATGAAGTCAGATTGAAGATTAAGGTATGCCTGGTTCCAGCCATCATCTTTTCAGTCACAAGCTATGCATCTGAAAGCTGGACAATTAGAAAGGATGACTGAAGAAAAATTGATGCTTTTGAGTTGTGGTGTTGGAGAAGAGTACTCAATGCTCATGGACTGCAAAAAGAACAAATCAATATATCTTGGAGAAGGTTCATCCAGAGTACCCCTTAATAGCAAGGATAGAGAAGCTTTATTTCACATATTTTGAGTATGTTGTTAATAGAGGCTATTCCTTAGAAAAGGACATCATGCTTGAATAGATAGAGGGTCAGCAAAGGAGAGGATGACGCTCAAGGAGATGGATTAACAATGACTACAATGGCATCATGTATATCAGAGATGATAAGAATGACTCAAGTTAGGACAGAGTTCAGATTTGTTTATAGGGTTGCTATGAGTCATATGCAATGGTGCTTAACAATAACAACAATAACAATGTTCATGCATGTAGATGTGCTAATTTCCAAGATTGTAAATCATTCTCAGGTCAATTGATGGTTTGATTAATTTAAATATTCCATTTTAAAAAGCTTATCCAATAAATGCTTTTCTTTTTATTGTTGTTTTGTACTGTCAAAGCAACTCATAGTTGATACTCCTGTGGGTTTTTAGAGGCAGTATATCACACAAGAGGAGATTATCTGTCTTTCTTTCAGAAAGCAGCTAGTAGATTCAAATAGTTTGTGCTTTTTGGGTTGGCAGTGCAGCTTTTTACTACTAAGGCACCAGGGTTCACAAATGCCTTGCTAGGACCTGGAAAAAGAAAGACAGAAAAAATGTTATGGCCTGAAAATACCTCAGATCTAGGTTAGTAGTAGGAATGGATTACTCAAAAAGCAGTATAAGCACAGATTTATTTGTGTTTACTTACTAATATGTACTGAACAATTTCACCACATATGCGTTTTTCTTCCTCTTTGTCCTCTTCTACTTCTTGCTCTCTTCCTTTCCCTTCTTCTCCTTCTCCTGTTTGCTAGTTCTCTTTCTTTCCCTCCTTATCCACATTCTCTGTTTCTTTAGTCTGCTGTTGTTGTTTACCATAAAGTTGGAACAAACCCATAGCAGACCCTCTGGTGGCTTTTCAGAGGCAGTTAATCACATGGAAGGAGATTGGCCATCCTTCTTCCATGAATATGGAACGTGTGCCTTCAGGATTACAGTCCAGATTCTTGCCACTTGGCCACTAGAGACAAAATAAGTCACAATCAATTTTACAATATTCTGTTTAGACATTAAAACTAGGATTTCATTTCAGTTCCACCTCACCCTGCTCAGAATTTACATTTCTGCCTCAGATAGACTAAATCTACAAAATATTTGGCTTTAAAAAAATCTACTTTTATTGTATTTCTTATCTGTATGATTCTTCTGGATCTCTGTTCAGGATCTTGTTGAAATGGAGATTTTGATTCAATATATCTGTTATGGAAATATAAATTCTCAAAGGGGAATAAACTGGTTTTGATTTAAAGGATACAGAGATGGGTTGGCATTTTCAGTTCCAGATCTAAAGATTGTCCTAGCTTGAATCAGACAGAGACTTCCTCTGAAACAATTTACTTCTTAGGATATTAAATTTTGGACCAAAAATGGTATGTCTCCAATGGTCCTAATCTACTGGCAGCTCAGCAGGAGAAAAATAGATAATTCCTATAGCAATTTACAGCCTCAGAAACCCAACAGAGAATTGCGACTAATTGGAACCAACTCAATTTAGTGAATTGTGTTTTGATAAAGGCAGGACATCAGGATTCTGCACAGTTTTACACATGGAAACTCATGTGACACACGTGAAGAGTCACAGGAGACATGACTATTCAAAGAATAGTTGAGATGAGTACTGAGATAGTGGGAAAATGAAACTGTTAACAGAGATTCATTAAATTGAAAAGTTAGAACCAATTATACAGACCATCAAATAACATGCCAAAGAATTTCAATTTTCAGTAAACCAAGTTGCTCCCTATAGGCAAGGACTGTGAAGGTCCATTGCACGAGCATGTGGCCAGCAATGACCAGTCCTTGGAGAAGGACATGATGCTTGAAAGAGTGGAGGGATAGAAAAAAAAAAAGGAAGACCCAAGATGAGAAAGATTGACATAATAATTGGGACAATGAGAGTGAGAGTAGGTAATCAGACACAGTGGATCAAGATAGGGCAGGGCTCAGAAATATTGTGCATAGGGTCACTATCAGTCAAAAGTGATTAGACAGAGCATAACAATAACAACGTGAACAATAAGGAATCTCAGGTGGCCCAGTGGTGAGGAGTTGCAGTACCAAGCCAAAGGAACATTGTTTGAATTTGCTGGCTACTCTGAGGGAGTAAAAAAGACAATTTCCTCCCATATGATTTACAGCCTCTGAAAACTTGCTGAAGGGTCAGCTATGAATAAATTCTAACTCACAGCCCATAAAAACAATAACAACAATAACAACAACATTATCAATACGATTTTTACTGCAGATTACACAAACCAATTTGTGTATCTCATATTTCTTTTTCTTCTTGGTGGGGGTGATTTGATTGTATAATTCATTTTGGATAGCTGATCTAGAAGATAGGAGGCCTGATTGCACCATAGTTAAAGAATTTGTCTGCTAAACGCAGTGCTGGTTAGAACCCACCAGCTACTCTGTGAGAGGAAAATTAAGCAGTAGTTGCCTGTACATATTTAGAGTCTTGGAAACCTTATGGGCTGTTTTATTCTGTCCTGCAGGGTTGCTATGGGTTTGAATCCACTCAATAGCAATGTTATTACTATTGTGGCATACCATCAGGTTGGAACGAATTCACTTGAGCTTCCAGTGGCTTTTAACTAACAATTTAATTGGCTGGGAGGAGATTACTCATCTTTCTTCCACAGAGCAGCTGGTGATTTCCATGCCTTTGAAAAGATGGCACAGCTCCTTATCACTAGGCTACCTTCTAAGTCTACAGTATAACAAAGCTTCAAGTTCTTCCTGGATGTGCTACAACTATCACTCTGTGCGTGGATCTTGATCTTGGAAGGGATCGTCAATCTGACCCTCTTAGATCCATAGATCTTATTGGCCTTTTCCTCAGTTGTCCCTGCCCCATAGCCTGATTGAGAGACTTACTGGAGGAGGACCAGAATTTTTTCTAGTCCCTTATGCTTTTGTTCACTTCTTTCTAGACCTGGAGTAAGTCTTATTCTTTTCTCTTTCTGTTAGTCTATTATTTTTTTTTTAAAAAAACAACAAACCATACAATTATTGCCTTTGCTATTATCAAGTCGACTGGAAAGGTCTGAAATGATTCAATAAATTCACACCCTTCAGCAAAGCATTTTATAAGAAAAGACAGTTTTCTTTTGAATTCAAGTAGGTACGCAAAGAAAGAATCATTGCCATAAAAGTAATCAAGCACAGCAATTCATTTTCTGAAATATTGTGGTAAAGACACATGATTAGCACTCCCCTCCCCCCAAAAAAATCTAATCAACCTTTTCAGTGCTTTCCAGAAAGAAAACAAAAAGTCTAAAGATATTTTGAGCAAGTGACTGAGATAAACTGAGTTTATTTATTTAATTTATGTATGTATGTATGTATTTATTTATTGTTAGAAAGATCATTCTGGCAACTACAGAGGATGGATTACCGTAGATTGACGTTAGAGGCAGAAACACCAGTTAGGAAGACTGTTCTATTAATCTAAGTGAGAAATGATGAAAGCCCGAGGTGAGACAGTGGTGGTGGGGACAGTGATGGAGAGATAGACACTAGATATTGATATGACTTGATGAATCATTTAGTGAGCCTTTTCTAACAAATTTCAAGGAAAGAAATAGCACAAGCTTGCTTAAATAATGAATAAATTTGTTTGCTGTTATTGATTGGATTGTGTCACTCCATAATTGTTCTAACTCCTACACCTGCTGAAGACTTCTGGTGGCAGAGGGCAATGTGTGTTGTGCTTGTAACTAAAAGGTCTGCAGTTTGGATCAACCATCTGCTCCTCAGGAAATATAAAGGCAGTTTCCACCACAAACAGTTACAGAAAGCCTATGGAGGGTCTCTCTGAACCTAAATTGACTTAGTCGCAGTGGATATACCTATGGATACAGTGCAATTTTGGAATTAGGTTTTCTTCATTGTTAATGAAGTCATAAAATGTAGCATTTGCACCGAACTGATAATTTTTGAGGTATCAAAGGAGGATTGAGTATTTTGGTTAGCATGGGAGTCCAGAGTTAAGGTTGTGTAGAGAGGTGTACTCGGGATGGGGAGAGGGGGGGAAAGGATGGGGGAATTTTCTACCAATGAAGGAATTTTTTTTCCTCTCTCTCTTTTTCTTTTCGGAGAGGGGAGCGAACTGGTGGGGAGGGGTGGGCAGGGAGAGGGGTGCGGCAATGAATGAATGGAGATCCAAAATCTCTGTAAATGTTTATTAAAATTAATTTTTGAGAAAGGAGCAAATTAGTAGTGGAAGCAAACAAGCATAAACGAGGAAAAGATAATCACTTTGAGATCTTGAAGGAATGCCGAGCAGAAAGCTAAGGAAGCTGAGGCAAGGCTTTCCCTCTAGAGCACACAGAAAAAGCCTTCCCATAAAGCTGGTGCTTTGAAGTCATATTTGTAGCCTCTCAAACTCTGTCAAAATATGTTTCTGTTCACAAAGCCACCCACTTGTACTATTACAGTTATAGCAGCCTTAAAACATGGTATTGCTTTTAGAGCTACATTAAGACACTAACTAAATATTAGGTTGAAAGGGGGGGGAGGAAATTTCAGGGTTTCTAACAGTAACTTTCAGGTACATCTCAAGAGAATAATGGATGAGAATAATCCTGCTCTAAAAATTTAAAGTCTTGGAAAGCTGATGAAAAGTCACAATGATTTTGAAGAGACTCAACAACAGTGGGCTTTATAGAGATTCCTAGGAACTCTAGTTACGAACTGTGTTACAAACTGGGCTAGTAACCAAAACTTTATTTAGTTCAAATCTAGCATCTGCCCTTTGAGAGAGAGAAGAGGTCCTCAGCTCTCATTAAGATTTACAGCCTGGGAAATGAGTTTGAATTGACAGTGAGTTTGGTTTTGAATGCACTAACTCCTATTCTGAACTTCTTCCAGATTTTTGGGGCTGTACTGGCTTTTTTTGTTGTTGTTATGTGCTGGCAAATAGCTTGTGACTCATAGCAACCCTATGTACAACAGCTCTGAACCCTACCTTATCATGAGCCAATCTCACTGTCTTTCACACACATATCCCTATTACCCTGGTCATTGTGTCAATACATCGCATACATGTTAACTTGATTCCTAAAATGGTAACAAAATGATTACAGAAATTCTGGATCTTATATCCTTGTAGGAAATCATCTGAAAAGAGAATATTCATTTTGGAAGCTTGCCAAATGACTAGGAAAGTACTTTCCCAGAAACTCTTAGTTACTAACACTAAAGTCACATAGCTATCTTTGACTCGTTCCTTGGCAAGACAAGTCCTTACTAGGCCATTCAGGAACATTCCTAAGGGGTTTGAATCCCTTGGAGCAAATGGACTGTGAGTGGAGAAGTTGGAAGTTAGAGAGGAAGGCAGAAGTTTGAGCAAAATCCAGAGTTTTTTTTAGAAAATAGGTGGGTAGCAGAAAATACCACTGCAAATACTAATTAGTTTAGTATAGGTAAATGAGAGGTAGGATATTCATCATTCTCAGATTTAATAAACAAGTCAATTAGTTAGATCTTTGGGATAAAAATTAAAGATGATAAACAGATTTGGAAAGAAGATGAATTTTGAGGGGAATGAGACACATCCATAAAAGCTTTCAAAAAGCAATTGCTAGGGAGCTCTGGTGGCCTAGTGGCAAGGAGCTGCAACTACAATCCCAGAGGCTCACGGTTCGAATCCACCAGATGCTCTACCAGGGAAGAAGGGACAATCTCCTCCTGTACCAGTCAGATCTGATTTGACGCTACACTCACACAAAAATAATAAAATAAAAAAAGCAATTGTGCTAACAAAAGGATTTGACCTGAAGATTATATTTGAGAGTGCATATTGAAGTCACTGTTTGGGTGAGATCACTCCCAAAGAAGTGTGCAAAGTGAAGAGAGAAGATAAAAATTTATCCCTAGAAAAGGCCAAAGTATGAAGCTGGAAGTAGCTAAGTACATTTGCATATCAAAGAGATGTTTCTTGAATTTGGATAGCTGTTGCAGTGAAAATTTCTACATAAGTAAATGATTTCTAAGCTGCATTTGACAGCTCATTATTTTAAAATAACATTCCCCCCCAGCAAAATTCACTTACAGTAAAAGAATACGGATAGGAATTTGGCTATATTAGCAATGGGATTTAACCTAAAATAATAAATATTTCACAGGATGTAAAAGGGTTTGGAATCCTTTTGTGACATAAATAACCAGCTATGGTTAATAGGTTAAATGGCTTCTCCTGAAATGAAGAAATGTTTGGTGAATTTATAGATGGTGACTTTGCTGAACGCTATAGTAAAGTAAGCTTGACAATCTTATAGAAGAGCCTTCACAAGAGCTCAAAGAATATTAAGGTCAACTCCAACTGAAAATATAGGAATACATTCTGCTAAATTGAAAGTGAAAGAACAGATATGAACAGGGTGAGCAATCTGCTGAATCTGTGGGATTTCTCAGAGCTGTTAGTACCACGATTTTGGTTCTCCTGGCTTGAAGTTCACCATGTGCCAAAGTGCTGGGAAGAAGGAAACCTCTCTTTTAAATTTGCGTGTCTAAACGTGGAAGCAAACCTTTCTTGTTTATTCACTTGACTAATGCAGACCCAAAAAAGAGCTGAACTAGCAAAACCCAGAGAGAGATGAAGAAAGCTAGGTCGGTAGTCTTAAATTCAAGATTTATTTTCTTATTCAGAGTACAATTTTCAAATGCTTAAAAAAATTTCTCATGGACAGTTTCCTAAATCAAGGAGAAAATGATGTTCCAGGCTAGATAGAAGTACCAAGTTAATCCTGGCAAATGCCCTGGTGAACTCAGGAAAAGCTAAAAGGAAATTATTTTCCCTGCATATATGAATAACTCATGGAAGTTGGTGAACTCCCAGCACCTGGGTCTAGCTCTGAAATCTTGTGATTTTGTTGTTGGTAGGCACTGAACTGTACAGAAGGAGAAATGAATTGGAAGACTAGAATTCACAAATCAACTGCTTTGTGACAATAAGCTCTTATACGTCACTACAACACATCACTACCGTCCCTTGGTTTTCACTCTCTGCAACAGGAAAATAAATCAACAGAGCAGCTGATCCCTGTGGAAGTCAGTATAGTGACTGTTGTGATATGCTGTAGAGTTGCCTGCAACTCATAACAACCCTATGTGCAACTCTGAACTCTGCCATATCTTGAGCCAGTTTCTTTGTCTCCAACACATTATTCCTATTATCCCTGTTACTGAGTCAATCCATCTCATCCAGGGTCTTACTCTCTTGCACTCACCCTCTGTCCTTCCAAGCATGATATCCTGCTCTCTCCAGGCAATATGCTCAAAGTATGTCAGATGCAGCTTCGAAATTGTTGCCTACAAGGAGTCACTTGGTTTCATCCTTTCTACAATAGACCTATTTATTCTCTTGACAGTCCATTATATGCTTAATACTTTTTTCCAGCACCACAATTCGAAGACATTGCTCATTCTTCTGTCATACTTAGTCATTGTGTATCTCTTTGATGCAAAAAAAAAAGTAATTTTGAAGCCCATGCCTTGAGTCAGACACACCTTAGTCTCTAGACTATCCTTGTTGGTCTTCAGTACTCCGAAGAGGTCCCTGGCAGATTTTCCCATTGTAATTTGTCTTTTAATTTCCTACCTCCTGGTCCCAAGAGTGTTGATTGTGGAATCAAGCAAGCTGAAGCTATTAACCATCTTAATTTCTTCTCTATTATTGACCCAGTGGTGAGAAATTTTGTTTTCCTAATATTAAGCTGCAATTCATATTAAAGGTTGCAGTCCTTGACCTTCTGCAGCAAACACCTCAGGTTCTCAGTTTCAGCAAAAAGTTGTGTGATATATAGAATGCAGGCTGTTGCTGAGTCTTCCTCCCATCCTGATGTCACATTCCTCCTTTTATAGTCCAGCCTCCCAGATGATCTGTTCTGTATACAGATTGAAAAGGTATAGAGACAAGATGCATCCCTGGAGTATATCTTTCCTGGTATAGAGTGTTTTCCTTGCTCTATTCTGAGAATTGACTCCTGATCAAAGTACAGGTTTTACATGAGCACAGTTGAAGTGTTCTGGGATTCTCATTCTTTTCAAGGTTAGCCACAGCTTGTTGTGATCCACACAGTCAAATGCCTTTGCATTTTGTTGTTAAGCGTCATCGAGTCGTAGGTGACTCGTAGGGACCCTATGAATGAAAGTCCTCGACAGTTGCATGACTTTCACCCTTTCTACTCATCCGTAGTGTTTCCCCAAGGCAAGCTGTTTATGGAAGTGGATGCCACTCCTGCTTCCAAGTGTGTTTTAGCAGGGAGAGCCACTAAACCCTGTCTGCCATGGATAACCATTATCACATTTGACACGTTAGTGTTACAGTATTCAGTTTCACAGTGACTCCAAGTTGCCTCTGTACGCCAAGTGGACACACCAGGGCTATATGATCTAGAAAAATATTTGACCAAAACAATTAAAGATAGGCCTTAGGGCCGCGGACTAAAGTCACCCACCTGTGCCTTGGTAGCATTGCTTTCCATCCACTAGGCCAACTGGTCTCTCTGTTACTCCCTGCTTTCAGCTAAGATCCATCTAACATTAGATATAATATTCTAGTGACACAGCCTTTTCTAAATTCAGCTTGCACCACTGTTAGCTCTCTGTTTATGTCTATTCCAGTCATTTTTTCCATAATCTTCAGCAGGATCTTACTTTCATGTGATACAGACTTCTCTGTTTCACATTCTGTCTGATCTCTCTCTTGAATCTCTTTCGGACAGTTGGCCGGGTAGTTGTCTTCCACATTTCTTTGCACAACACAGTGAGTGCACGCAGGGCAGCATCTGTCTGTTAAAATATATCAACTGGTATGCTGTCAATTTCTGGAGCCTTGTTTATTGTCACTTCCTTCAGAGCACCTTTATCATCCACCTTCATCACTATTGTACCTTGATCATATCTTGTTTCAAGAAATTCTTCTATGTCAGCAAACTTATATGTATATCTGAATATATTCACATTTGCCCTCCCACATTCACCTGAGTATGTATGTATCCACTGGAAGATTATTGTTTGTTTGTACTATTATTGCAAGATTATATATGTAACACTGTTTATTACCATTTTTACGCTAGTGTACATGCCACAGATTTTCTGTACTTGGTCATGCTGTGCTGATTTTATGGTTAAATGTCTTTCCATTTTTTAATTTTTTTAGTGTCTTTCCTTTTTGTGTTGTGTTTACCCTTATTTCATAGTGCCTTTCTCTCCATTTATGCTCTTATATGTTTGTCTATCTCTGATAAAGGATTTTTCAGGCTCCTCACTTTCATTCATGGTAACTATCAAAGAATGTATTTTTTTGTATGTAAACTTTTACATAAGTTTTTACTACTACTCACTTTTTTCTTTTTTTATTTCCATTGTTCACATTATCCAATTATGTGTGGATATTCTTACATTCATGTACATTTTGTTTTATTCAATAATTTTTGTGCATTATGTTTTAAATCATTAGTTACTATAGATCTGTTATCCTTTTTATTGGTTTCTTTACAAAGTTCATACTCATTATATTTCACAGTATTCTTCATTCACATTTTATTTCAAACAATCATCTCATGCATTTTGTTATTTTTAAATGAAATTTTTATTTTATACTGGTTTATTTACAAAGTTCATATACATTGTTTTTCACAAACAATCTTTCACATTTCCTTCACCTACCCTTCATGAGCTCTCTAATTGTGTGAGCCTGTGATTAGCTCCCTGCCCATCCTTACACTTCTGCTGCTACCCTCCCCACCTTAGATCCTCATACACATTTTATTAGTTATCTTTGTATTTCTACAATAATGGTCTTATACAGTATTTGTCCTTATGGGGCTGAGTTGAGTTAGCATAATGCTCTCCAGGCTCTTCCAAGTTAGGTAGAACTTTTCAAAGTCATTGTTCATGCATGCTACATAGTATTCAATCATGTGAAAGATGATCTGACACAGTGTGGAAATTATTGAACAATATCATTAATATCACATGCAAGCAAGACTGTGTTGAAGATAATCCAAAAATGACTGGAACAGCACATCAACAGAGAACTGACAGAAGTGCAGGCTGGGTTTGTAAGTGGTTGTGGTACTAGGGATATTCTAGCTAATGTTAGATGGATCTATGATGAAAGCAGAGAATACCAGAGAAATGTCTATTTGTGTTTCATTAACTATGCAAATGCATTTGTGTGGATCACAACAAACTGTGGCTAAGTCTGAAAAGAATGGGAATCTCAGAACACTTGATCATGCTTATGTGAAACCTATGCTTTGACAAGGAGGAAGTTGTTAGTACAGAGGAAACATGGTTCAAAATTGGGAAGGGTGTATGCCAGGGATGTGTCCTATCTCCATACATTTTCAATCTATGTGCACAACAGATTATCCAGGAGGCTGCACTCTATGAGGAAAAATTTTAGGATCAGGATTGGAGATAGATTTATCAACAGTGCGCGTTATGCAGATGACACAACCCTTCTTGCTGAAACTGAGGAGGACCTGAAGCGCTTGCTGCAGAAGGTCAAAGACTGCTGCCTTCTATATGAATTGAAGCTCAATATCAAGAAAACAAAAATTGTCACCACTGGGCCAATTGGCAGCATCATGATGCATGGTGAAGAGATTGAGATTGTAAACAACTTTAGTTTGCTTGTCTCCACAGTCAACACTTTTGGCATTAGTAGCCAGGGAATTAAAAGATGTATTGCATTGGGAAAGTCTGCTGTTAGGCACATCTCCAAAGTACTGAGGAGCAATGATGTAAGTCTGGAGACTAAGGTGCATCTATCTGATAAAGGTCATGGTCTTTGCATCACTTGCTATGCATCAGAGAGCTGGGCACTGGCAAGGGATGATAGAAGGAGAAGTGATGCCTTTGAGCTATGGTGTTGGAGAAGAGTATTGAATATTACTATAGATTGCCAAGAGAATGAACAGGTTCAGCCTGGAGAGGGTTAAACCAGGCTGCTCCTTGGAGGCAAGGATTCTGAAGCTTCATCTGTCATACTTTGGACATGTTGTAAGGAGGGACCAGTCCTTGGCGAGGAACGTCATGCTTGAGAAGGTGAAGGGACAGCGCAGGAGAGGTAGACCCTTGATGAGATGGATTGATCCAGTGACTGGGGTACTAGGGGTAGGTTTGTCAGAGACAATAAAATTGGCACAGGATAGAGAGAGGTTTAAGGCTATTTTACATAAGGTTGCTGTGAATGAGTGGCAGGCGACTCGACAGCGCCTAACAACAACTATACTATACCATAATTTCACAATCTGTTCAATTGTGGTTGGACATTAGGGCTGTTTCCATGTTCTTGCAATGGTGACTAATGGTTCTATGAACATTGGTGTACAAATCTCTATTTGTGGCTCAGTTTTTATTTTCTCAGGGTATATTCCAAGCAATGGAATAGCTGTATCATATGGAATTTCTGTGCTCAGATTTTTGAGGAAACACCAAACTGCCTTCCAGAATGGTTACACCATTTTACAATCCCAACAATGTATAAACATTCCTATCTCACCTCATTCTCCTCAACATTTATTACTTCCTGTCCTGTTAAATTTTACCACTGCTACAGGGATGAGATAGTATCTCATTGTGGTTTTGCTTGCATCTCTTTTATTGCCAGTGATTTTGAGCATTCTTCATGTGTCTGTTAGCACCTGAATATCTTCCTCTATGGAAGGTTTTTCCATGTCTTTTGCCCATTTTGTAATTGTAGTATCAGTCTTTTCCTTGTGGAGGCCCTGTACGATTCTGTAAAATTTGATTTGACCCTTGTCTTAAATACTATTGCCAAATATTTTCTCCCATTCAGTAAGGGTTTTAGCTTGTTTGTTTGTTTTTCCACACTGTTGGAAAATGTTTTTGGTGCTCACAGGGTATAATCTTTAGAAGGTCCCATTCATCAATTTTATCCTCTCCAGATTGTGCAATTCTGACTCTATTTGGAAGTCTTTTTATACCATAGACTAGGCTCTGTAAGTTTTATCCGAGTTTGTCTCTTATGAACTTTATAGCTTTGAGCTTTGGTACCAGATCTCTGATCCACCTTGAGTTGGATTTTTTTGTATAGTGTGAAATGTGGATCCTGTTTCAGCTTTCTTCAGGTAACAGTCCAATTTTGTCTACACCATTTCTTGACGAGGTTGTCACTTCCACATTCGATAGGTTTTATTTCCTTGTCAAATATCAGTTGATCATAGGTAGCTGGGGTCTCAATTCTGTTTCATTGATCTATGTGCCTGTCATTGTACCAGTACCACACTCTTTTTAGTAGGTTTTGAGGTCAGGGGGTGCTTCACTTTTGTTTCACAGAAGTGTTTTGCTTATTCAGGATCTCTTTCCTCTCCAAATAAATCTGACAATTTTGCTTTCAATCTCCTTGAAAAATGAATTTGATATCTGTATTGGGATTGTGTTGAACATGTAGATTGTTTGAGTCTTTCTACCCATGAACAGGGCACATTTTTCCATATGTTTAGGTCTTTCATTGTGTTTCACA
This sequence comes from Elephantulus edwardii, assembly GCF_000299155.1. Lineage (NCBI taxonomy): Eukaryota > Metazoa > Chordata > Mammalia > Macroscelidea > Macroscelididae > Elephantulus > Elephantulus edwardii. Next base: position 5,306,208 of record NW_006399945.1, read on the forward strand.
GAACAGTTCTATAGTTTTCTTTGTACAGGTCTTTCGTGTCTCTAGTTAGATTCACTCTCAAGTATCTCAATTTGTGGTTGGCTATTGTAAATGGTGTTGCTTTCTTGGCTTCTTTCTTTGTGTTGTTTTATGTTGTTGTTGTTTGTTTTGGTTTGTTTTTGTTGTTGTTGTTAATGTAGAAGAATCTCACTGATTTTTGTGTATTGATCTGGTATCCAGTAATCCTACTACTGGTTCACTAACTCTAACAGGGTTTTTTGTGATTTTGGTTTGTTGGGTTTTTTTTTTAATTCCTTGGGGTTTCTGTGTACACAGTAATATCATCTGAATATGGTAACAGTTTAACCTATTCTTTGCTGATCTGGATGCCTTTTATTTCCTTCTCTTGTCACACTGTCCTAGCAAGCACTTTCAATAAAATATTGAATAAAAGTGGTGACAGAGGGGATCCTTATCTGGTCCTTGTTCATAAGAAAAATGCTTTTAGTCTTTTTCTATGGAGAATGATACTGGCTCTTGGTTTTGCATGTGTAATTTTGACTATGCTGAGGAAATTTCCTTCTATGGCAATTTTGCTGAATGTCTTAATCAGGAAAGGGTGTTGGATGTTGTCAAATGTCTTTTCTGTATCAATTGCTAAGATCACGTGGTTCTTGTTATTTGCTTTGTTAATGTGGTGAATTACATTGATTGTTTTTCTTATGGTGAACCACCCTTCCATACTTCTGATGAATCCCACTTAGTCATGATGAATTATGTTTTTATGTGATTTTGAATTCTGTTGGCTAAGATTTTGTTAAGGATTTATACATCTATGTTCCTGTGATATATATGTGATATATAGTCTGTAGTTTTCTTTTTGAGTAATATTATTGCCTGGTTTCAGTATTAGAGTTATGCTTGCTTCATAGAATGTCTCTAAGGGTGTTTCTATTTTTTTAAATACTTTAAGTAGAATTGGTGATACATCTTCTCTGAATATTTAGTAGCATTCAGCTGTGAAACCATCTAGTCCAGGACTTTTTTTGTGAGGGAGTCTTCTTAGGACCGGCTCAATTTCTTCTTTTTTGATAGATCTATTTGAGTGTCCTACATGTGACCATGTCAAACTGGGTAGGGCATGAGTTTCACGTAATTTGTCCATTTCCAAGAAGATTTCAAATTTATTGGAGTATAGTTTTTTACAACATTCTGATATAAGATGTAATTTCCTCTGGTTCTGTTGTAATGTCACCTCTATCATTTATTAATCAAGGTATTAATGTCTGATCTTCCCCCTCCACTTTTGTTATGTTTGCCAGTGGCTTGTTTATTTTATTGACTCTTTTGAAAAATCAGTTCCTGGTTTTGTTTAAGGTTTCAATTGTTTTTCTGTTTTCTGTCATGTTGATTTCAGCTCTCGTTCTTATAATTTCCTTTCTTCTGGATGTTGTAGGTATAGATTGTTCTTTTTCCTCTTTGATGAAGGTGTTAAGTTAGATCATTAACTTTGCTTCTTTCTTACTTTTTTTATGTGTTTGCCTATTGCTGTGAATTGGCCTCTGAGAATTGCTTTAGTTGCAGATTTTTAGGATTTTTTTTATTTTTTTTTTTAGTTTTGGTATGTTGTATTTTCATTATCACTTGTTTTGAGGAACTATTTTATTTCTTTCTTTGTTTCTTCCATACTCCAATTGTGTTCTTGCATGATGTTATTTAGCGCCCCCATTGGTGGTTTTATAAGCTTTATCCTTTTGTGGTTGGTTAATTACTAGTTTTATGGTATTGTAGTCTGAGAAGATACTTTGTATAATTTCAATGAGACTTGCTTTGTGCCTTAACATGATTAATTCTGGAAAATGTGCCATGTGTGCTTGAGAAATAAGTGAGTTGAATTTTATTTGGGTGCTGTACTCAGAATACATCCACAAGATCAAGATGGCTGACTGCATAATTTACTCTATTTTTGGTGAGAGAGGTATGTTAAAGTCTCCCATCTATTTACTTTTTTGGTGTTATCTATTTCTTTTTAAGTTCTGTTAATAGTTGTTTTATGTATTTAGCAGGTATATTATTTGGTTCATATACGTTGACCAATGTTATGTCTTCTTGATCTACTATATTTTTAATCATTATATAATGACTTTCCTTATCTTTTATGGTGATTTTCATTCTGAAGTCTATTTTATCAGAGATTAGTATTGCCACTCCTGGTTTTTTTGTTTGTTTTTTGGTGTGTTTTTGTTGTTTTTTTTCCCAGATGCCATTTGCTTGGTATAGTTTTTCTAACCTTTGATTTTGAGTCTATCTTTCTCTTCATTTCTTAGATGTGTCTCTTGTAGACAACATAGTGATAAACATTTTTGTGTTAGGTTTTTGTTGTTGTTGTTGTTGTTTAAATCCATTCTGCTACTCTTTTTCTCTTGATTGGTCTATTTAGCCCATTCACATTAAGTGATTATTGACAGGCCAGGTTTTATCATTGCCGGTTTGTTGTGTTTATTTATTTGTTGTTTCTTGTTACTACAGTCCACCCATTTTCCTTTGGTGTCATTGCCTAAAGGACTGCTCTTAAAATTCTTGTAGACTTGGTCATGTTTTCACAATTCTTTAAGTTTCTTCTTTTATGCAAAGTATGTTATTTCTCCTTCATATCTAATGGATAGCTTTGCTGAGTATATGATCCTGGGTTAACAACTCTTTTCTTTCAACTTTCTGTGTATAAAATCCCACTGTCGTTTTGCTCGCATAGTTTCTGCTGTAAAATGAGAACTTAATCTAATTTATTTTCCTTTATAGGCGACTCTGTTTTTTCTTGTGCTGCATTCAGTATTCTCTCCTTATCTTTTATTTTGAAGAATTTGACTATGTCATATCTTGATGTTTTCCTTTTGGGGTGTATTCTATTTGGTGTTTGTTGAACTTCCTGAATATAGATTTCCTCATTTTTCATAATACCTGGAAAGTTTCCTTCTGTTTCCTTTTCCACAATTTTCTCAGTGGTTTCCATATCCCTCTCATATTCTGAAATTCCAGTCAAATGCATGTTATTCCTTTGATGTCATTCTACATGATTCTAATATTTTCTTCATTTTTCTTTATACCTCATCTCTAATTTTTCTTCTAGAATGTTTCCATTGAGTTCATTGTCTTCAGCTTACTGACTCTCTGCTCTCTCTCTCTTGTTCTTTTTTGTCCTTCATGCATGTTTGGCACTTCTGTCATTTTAATCTTAATATTCTGGATTTAATTTTCATGCATTTCTTTTATTCTCTGTGTTGGCTGTGCCCTCTCTGTCTTGTCATGATTTTTTACATTTTTGTATTTATCTACAGTTTCAATTCTTTCTTCCATCTTTTGCATTTTCTTTTGGAGTTGTGCAAATTCCTCCTCATCAATATATTTCTTCTTGTTCCATATATCTGGAGTATTTGCTTTTTTATTGGTTTCCATTATTTTTTTCTTTTTTTTATTTCTTTATTTTTTATTTCAATGAACATCTACAGAGATTTTGGAATTCCATTCATTATTGCACCCCTCTCCCCGCCCCCCCAACCCAACCCACCCCCGTTTGCTCCTCTCCTTCAAACGCAAAAGAAAAACTCCCTCATTGGTATCGTAATCCTCCACACACATCCCCCAATTCCCAAATATAATCCACTCTGCAACCCTCATTCCGTACTCTTACGATAAACATAATGCCCTAAAATGTAAAATATTCTCTCCCCCAAAGACTTCAATGCCGTAAACATATTTCATCCAGTTTTTCT
>NW_006399945.1:5313443-5351672 GCF_000299155.1 Elephantulus edwardii
AGGGTTTTATTGCTGTCATTTTGTTCAATTCTTTTTGGTGTTGTTGCTAGTTACTTTGGTCCATCCTGTTTTCTGTGGCATCTCTGTTTCCAAGATGTCTCTCAGTGTTTCCTCTATGGTTGGTCTTGTTTTTACAAACTCCTTTAGGTTTTGTATTTCTGGGAATATTTTAATCTCTCCTTCGTACTTGATGGACAGTTTTGCAGGATACAGTATTCTTGGCTGAAAGTTGTGTTCTTTAAGTGTTCGATAAATGCCATTCCACTCTCTTTTTGCTCGCATGGTTTCCACTGAGAAATCAGCAGTTAATTTTATCTGTTCTCCCTTATAGGTCACTCTTTGTTTCTCTCTCGTTGCTTTTAGTATTCTCTCCTTGTCTTTAGTTCTAGCAAATTTGACAATGATGTGCCTTGGTGCTTTTGTTTTAGGGTCTATTCTTTATGGTGTTCGCTCAGCTTCTTGGATATATATTCTGTCATTCTTCATTATGCCCAGAAAGTGTTCCTCTAGTAATTCTTCCACAACTTTTTCAGTGCCTTTACTTACTTCTTCCCATTCTGGGATTCCTAAGATGCATATGTTATTTCTTTTAATGGTATCCCACATTATTCTCAAGCTTTCTTTTGTTTCCTTCTTTTTAGATTCTGCTTTTTTCTCGGTCAGATCTGTGGTGACAATTCTATCTTCTATTTCACGGATTCTGTTTTCCATCTCTTCTCCTCTATTTGTATGTCCCTTCAACATGTTGACAGCATCAGAAACCTTAGATTTCAAATTCTGGATCACAGTTTCTTGTTTTTCCAATGCCTCTAATGCTTCATTTGTTTTCTCTGCTTTGTTTTGGATTGTTTTTTTAAGCTCCTCCTTATCTTTGGTAGCACTATTCTGTATTTCATCCAGTTTCGTTTTTATCCATTGAAAATATTCAATCATTGTTCTTTTAAAATCACTATCAGAAAGATCCATCAGGCTTTCTGGCTCCAGGAAATCCGTTGCTACTGTGTCTTCTTTGGGGTTGATATCTTGCTTTGGGCTGGTGGGACAAGTGAAGCACTCTGCTTTCTATGGGCCATTGGTGTGGCAGAGTTCTTCGTGTCTGAGGTGGTAGCTGGTTTTTGATTTGACGTCACTGCTCCAGAAGAAGATTGGGCAGAAACACGAGTAAATGCGTAGAGGGTGCATGCACACTCCAACGCTTACGTGAGTGGGGAGGCAGGAAGCACACACTGATACACGTGGAGAGGGCCTCAGGAGAACCTAAATAATGAAGGAGGAAGTCTGTTGTTTCCTTTCTGGAATAGCTTCCCCACTCTTTGGAGATGCTCAGGATCTCCCTGTTGTTTGAGTTAGTGGGCGCTACATACTCAGGCCAGGAACCAGTTTGATTCCCCACGTAACTTAATCCTCAAAGGTACATGAGTATTTTAGGGGAGGTTGATAAATCTTATAGATGTGGCAAATATGATTGTCTTCCTGGCCTGATGGCCTTCAGCCCTAGGGCCTAAATGGGTGTGGGGTGTCTGGGTCGCAAGTCCCGGCCTGGAACTGCCTCTGCTGTCCTTGCAGATCTCCCAGCAAAGTCCAAGTTTACAAAGATGGTGTTTCCCCACAGACCTCTGGGAACTGTAGTCGGTACCTGCAGTGGTAGCAGACAGGAAGGCTGCAGTGGTAGCAGACAGGAAGGCTGGGTCGCAGATCTCCCAGCAAAGTCCAAGTTTACAAAGATGGCATTTTCCCACAGACCTCTGGGAAATGTAGTCGGTACCTGCAGTGGTAGCAGACAGGAAGGCTGGGTCGAAGATCGGTTTCCATTATTTTTTCTATTATTTTCACCTTCTTCCATAGCTGTTCAATTAACTCCTCATCAATATATTTCTTCTCGTTCTCTACTTCTAAGTTATTTCTTTTATTTGTGGCTTCCATTTTCTCCTCCATAAATTTTCCTTTTATTAATAGCAGTTCAAATGTGTGCATATCAACATGTACCAAGCCTTCTTGACTGTGGGGTATTAATAAAATCTGCAAAATTCTCTGCTTGTTTTTTGGAGATTTATTGTTTTTTTCAAAGTGTTTGAAGCTGCCTGCAGTTTTCACAACAGTATGTGAAGTTTTTCTTGATAAAAAGTAGGTTGTTTCTATTGCGTCTCTGTAAGTTGTTGTTGGTTCTTATGTTTATGATGTTATTGATTAGTTGTCAAGTCAATATGTTCAGTCTTAATGTTTATGAAAATTAATAAAATATAATTATAGAAAAAAAAATATGTTCAGTCTTCATGGTGATTCAGTCCCTCTGTTGAAAGTTATTTCTGGGAAAATTTGCCTTTTCTAAAGTTCTTGAGGTTCTCTCTGTTCTGCACTGCAGCCCTGCAGGAATCTCACCTTGATGTAGTCCCCTCTTACAAACTATTGTCATCCTTTGTGTATGAAGTGGCTGAGTGGTGTGAGATCAGGTGCTCTACTTCAGCTGTTTCTCATGCACATTTTCTCATGAAGCTTAATGTCTTCTTTTGTCTCTGAAGCAGCACAATATCGGAGATCAGGAATGCCAGCCCAAGCAGCTTGTATGCCAGGGGTCTTAAGTCAGTCCTCTCTCAGTTGCAGAGAGCTGAGTAAAGTCTTACCTCTTTTTTTTTGTTCTGTGTCCCAAAGTCTCTTTGCTGTTTGGCCCCTGCAATGGCCCCATAGCCGTGGATGCAAGGATCCACAGGTGGCAGGACTTATATCCCTAGGGAAGCCTCAGTCTCATCTGCCTGCAAACAATGGAGAGAATTCATTCTTGGCACAGACCTCACTTTTCTCACTTTCCCCCCTGAAACTAAATCCATGACTTTTAAAAATAGTGGTAGCATATAATATTTTTCCTTTTGTTACTGAATTATTTCACCTAACATAATGTTTTCAAGTTTCATCTATATTTCAAAGTTTCTTCATTATCCTTTAATGTTGTATTATATTCTGTTTTTTGTATGCACCATAGTTTGTTTTTCCATCCATCCAACCACCCAACCATCCATCCATCCATCCATCGGTAGATTGTTTACACCATTTTTTGGTATTTCAAACCATATGGTGATGAGCATGTATGCTCATACATCTATTTGCATCATAGAGCTTATTTATCTATGATTTATACCTAATAGTGGAATTAATGCATCATATTATGTCATTCTTTCTTCTTTTTACTTTTTAAAGACAGCACTACTGTCTCTTCCACAGTGATTATACTATTAATATTTTTCATTTATATCAGCAGTATATATCATTGTCGGTGTGTGTAAATCAAATTGGAACCAACTCACAGCTGAATCTTCAATGGATTTTCAGAGGCAATATGTCATGTGGGAGGAGATTGTCTATTTTTCTCTCATGGTGCAGCTGATGGATTTGAACTGCGTGCTTTTCGCTTGGTGGCATCTTTTATAATTTTCATACAACATTGCCTACATGTATTATAATTATTGCTGAAGTAAAATTGTACCTTATTAAAGATTTGATTTGTTTCTCACTCTGGTGGCATCATGGGTGAGCAATTTTGTACTGTTAATCCAAAGGCAGGAGGTTCAAATCCACCAACCTCTTTAAGGGAGAAAGATGAGTAATGCAATTAACCCTTGAAAACCTGCCGGAGGGTTAGCTTTGAGTCAGTTCCAACTCAATGACAATGAGTTAAGTTAAATGAGTAATAATTGTTACAATTTCTTTATGTAATGGTTGCTTCAATGTCTTTTTTGTAATATGTGTATGTTTATATTCTCTGCCCATATTTAAGTTAGATAGTCTTACTATTTAATTTAAAATGTTGGCATTTTAGTTGTAGACTATTATTTAAAAGTTAACTTTGTTAAAATGTTGACATTGTCTGTGGATTTTACAGATTGGTTCATTATCAGTCATATAACTACTAAAAATTTGTCCTAGTCCATAGGTTGTCTTTTTACTTTTCCGTAGATTTTTTTTATGTGTGCAAGTATTTAATTTTTAGGGGATCACAGTTGTCTAGTTTCTCGTATGCTGTTTGTGTGTTTTTAGATGTGTTTGATACCATAAATCATCTCCAAATTTCCCTCATATTTTTCTTTGCTGATAGTTTTATGTTCTATACTTAGGTCTTCAATCTACATTGTTTTTGTTGTTATGTGTTCTCAAGTCACCTGTGACTCATAGCAACCCTATGAGTCACAGAGCCCTCAGGTCTGCTCTATCCTATGTCAATCTTATGGTTTTAACACATCTGCACCCTTTACCTCAGACACTGAATCAATCCATCTCATCAAGGGTTTTCCTTTCCTCCCAAGAATGATGTTCCTCTCCAAGGTCCTTTCTTGCAACATGTCCAAAATATGTCAGACAAAGCTTCATAATCCTTGCCTCGAAGGAACAACCTTGTCTCACCTTCTCTAGGATGAACCTGTTTGTTCTCCTATCAGTCCATATGCTTCTCCAGTACCACAGCTCAAAGGCATCAATTCTCATTCTATTATCCCTAGTCATTGTCCAGCTCTCTGATGTATAGCAAGTAATTACAAAGACTATGACTTGGATCAGGCACACCTTAGTCTCCAGACTGACATTGTTGCTCTTCAGTACTCTGGAGAGGTTCCTGACAGCAGACTTTCCTAATGCAATCTTTTGATTTCCTGGCTGCTGTTACCAAAAGTGTTGACTGGGGAGCCAAGCAAACTGAAGCTGTTAACAATCTCAATCTCCTTATTAGATTTGTTTTAATTTTTTAATACTACATGAATTATGGGGATTGTTTCATTTTGAGCAAATGAATATCCAGTTTTTCCAGCACCATTTGCTGTACTGTATCTTCACCATTAAATGTTTCACATTTAATGTTCTATTGACACAAAAAGCAGGATGTCAAAAAGAATCTGTCAGTAAGTGGAGGGATTTAAGTCTAGATTCTCAGTTCCATTTAGCAGGTCAATGTGTCTGTCACTATACTAGTAGTAAACTGTTTTGGCTACCAAGAAAGCCTGATAGATTCAGAGCATAACAAGTATAAAACTTCCTCCTATATATTTCTTCTGTAATGTTTTATAGGCTTCTTTATTTTCATACAAAGTTTATAGTACATTTTTTCATCTATTTAAATCATATTGATAAAATCTTAATCAGGATTCAATTCTATCTATAGATCACCTTGGGTTGTTGTTGTTCTGTGCCATCAAGTCACTTGCAACCCCTAGTAACCGTATGTACAACAGCCCTAAATCCTGTTCTATCCTGTGACAATCTCACTGCCTCTGACACACCCATCCTGATCACCCCAGTCACTAAATCAATCCACCTCCTAGATGGTTTTCCTCTTCTGCGGCTCCCCTCCACCCTCCCAAGCATTATGTCCCTCTCCAAGGACCCCTCCCTCCTTACAACATGTCCAAAGTATGTCAGACAAAGCGTCAGAATCCTTGCCTCCAAGGAGCAGCCTGGCCTAACCCTCTCCAGGATGAATCTGTTTGTTTTCTTGGCAGTCTATGGTACATTCAATACTCTTCTCCAGCACCACAGCTCAAAGGCATCAATTCTCCGTCTATCTTCCTTAGTCATTGTCCAACTCTCTCATGCATAACAAATGATTGCAAAGAAGACAGCCTGTATCAGAAACACCATAGTCTCCAGAGTGACACCATTGCTCTTGAGTACTCTGGAGAGGTCCCTAACAGCAGACTTTCCCATCGCAATACATTTTTTGATTTCCTGGCTACTGGTGTTGACCGTGGAGCCACGCAGACTAAAGTTGTTAACAATCTCAATCTCTTCACCATCCATCCTGATGCTGCCAATTGGTCCAGTGGTGAGAATCTTTGTCTTCTTAACATTGAGCTTCAATCCATACTGAAGGCTGCAGTCCTTGACCCTCTGCAGCAAGCATTTCAGGTCCTCCTCAGTTTCAGCAAGCAGGGTTGTGTCATCTGCATAATGTAGATTGTTAATAGATCTTCCACCAATCCTGACGCCACACTTCTCCTCATGGAGCCCAGCCTCTCAGATAATCTGTTCTGCATACAGGTTGAAAAGGTATGGAGGTAGGATGCATATCTGGCATACGCCCTTCCCAATTTTGAACCATGCGGTGTTTCCTTGCTCTGTTCTGATGACTGCCTCTTGGTCTAAGTATAGGTTTCACATTAGAACGATCAAGTGTTCTGGGATTCCCATTCTTCTCAGAGTCAGCCACAGTTTGTTATGATCCACACAGTCAAACACCTTTGCATAATCAATCACAGATAGACATTCTTCTGGTATTCCATGCTTTCAGCTAAGATCCATCTAACATCAGCTAACATTAATTTCACCTTGGGTAGTATTGTTATTTTCACAATGTAAAATCTTCCTATCTATATGTATAGTATATTTTCACTACTTTACTACTTGATGTTTCTAATGTGCTTTAGTCATAGCTGTCATTATTACCCAGTTACAGCGATTATTTGAATAATGCGGTGTTTTTCTGTGCTAGCTAAAAACACTTGTTTCAATTAACAGATTTATTGTTAGGTGTGCTCACCAGTCTGTTTCAGGAACTTTGGAGGATAGCTGTCTGGCCAAAGGATTTTAAAAAGTCCATATTTGTTCCCATTGTCAGGAAAAGTGATCCAAATGAAGATGGAACTTATAAAATAATATCATAAATATCACATAAAGCAAAATACTGATGAAGATCATTCAAAACCAACTAGAACAATACATAGATAGGGAAATGCCAGAAGTTCAAGCAGGATTTAGAAGAGGGTGTGGCATCAGGGATATCATTGTTAATGTCAGATGGATGCTGGCTGAAAGTAGAAAAAGAATTGCTGGAGAACGTCTATTTGTGCTTTGTTAACTATGCAAAGGTATTTGACTGTGTGTATCATAACAAACTGTGGCTGACATTAAGAAGAATAAGATCTCAGGACCAAGAGGCTGTGGTACAAACAGAGCAGGGGAACATTTTACATAGTTTAAAATTAAGAAGGGAGTGTCTCAGGGTTTTATTCCTTCTCCATACCTATTTAATCTATATGCTGAGCAAATTATCTGAGAAGCAGGACTCTATGAAGAGGACTATGGCATCTGGATTGAAGGGAGACTCATAAATAACCTGCATTATGCAGATGACACAATCATGCTTGCAGAAAATGAGGAGGACTTGAAGCACTTGTTGTAGATCAAGGAATGAAGCCTTAGGTATGATTTGCATCTCAATGTCAAGAAAACAAAGATTTTTACCACTGGACTAATAGGCAACCTCATGATGGATGGAGAGAAGATTGAAACATCTTCATCTTACTTGAATCCACAATTTACACCCTTGGTACCAGGAGTCAGGATATAAGGAAATGCATGGCACTGGGAAAATCTGCATTTCGGGACCTCTTGAAATTATTGAGGACTAAGGTGCATCTGATTCAGGCCATGTTTTCCCCCGATCACTTGTTATGTATGTATCTGAGAAATGGACAATGAATAAGGATGACAGAAGAAGAATTGATGTCTTTGAGCTCTGGTGTTGGAGAAAAGCACTGAACATCTAATGGATAGCCAGAAGAGCAAACAAATATGTCTTGAAGAAGGTGCAGATGCAGTGCTATTTTGAGGCAAAAATAATGAGGCTTTGCCTCACATACTTTGCCCATGTTGCTAGGAGAGGCTATTCCTTGGAAAGGAACATGACGCTTGGGAGGGCGCAGGGCCAGTGAAGCAGGGGATGAACCTCAGCCAGGTGGATTGACACATGACTGACATAATGGGCTCCAGTGTGTCAGGAAGTGTGAAGATGGCATAGGATAGCGCAGGGTTCAGATCTGCTGTTCATAGGGTCGCTATGGATCGTACTCAATTTTATAACACTTAACCACACAACAACATAAACACATATTGGTTTTAATGCTGTTTCTGTATTTTTATAGTAGCTGATTTTCTCAGTTTTTCTAGATTTTACCTACATTTGTGAATCCATTTCATAGTGAGTCCTTTTCTTCAAATTAAGTAGAAATCAGAAAAAAATAAGAAAAATCAAAACAAGTATATGCTCAGTTACTAAAAATGTAATTAATAGTTCAATTTAGAAAGTTTACAATTCGGTTGTTAATATTCATGTAATCTAAGAAGTATTTAAGATATCTACAACTGTATTTGCTGTGTAACCTATGGTATTAAAAATAATAATCAACTTTATTAAGTATTCTGTATGGTCTGTTATGAGAGAGGTTTACAGGGGAGTGTTACATCATGAGTTACTGCACTGACTACACCAGCCCTGGTGATATTGCCGCTTTAGGGATTCCAAGGCTGTACATTGTTACAGAAGTAGATTGTCACATTTTTCTCCCTTGAGTTTAAATCACTGATTTTCCAGATGCAGCCATGTTCTTAATCCTATACCACCAAGTCTCCTAAGTGTTTGCATTTACATCATGATTTATATTGGGTGATATCATTATTTGGAAACAGGGATCTCCAGGATGTTGTTTCCAGAGAGTTGTGCTGCTAATAAGAGATCTCTAACAGTTTGAATCAACTAGTACTTCAACTGAGGACAGATGGGTTATCTTCTGTTGTTAATTTATAACCTTAGAAACCTAATAGAAAGTCACTATCAGTCAAAACTCTTTTGGCAGCAGAAAGTTTATATGAAAACATATTTTAACTATGATTTCTATAAATTCCTAGTACATTCCTGAATGGTGTGCTTCTTATGGTTGAAATATTTTCATTGCAGAGAAAAGCTTAGTAAAACAAGATTATAACATACATTATTCTGATGCTGAATTTTATGTGCAGTTACAGAAGACTGAAGATGGATTCATCTTAAAGTGCAGTTACAACATGTAAATATTTGATTTATAATTTTTAATTTTAGTTTACCTTTGAGGAAAGTCTTGAAAACAGGACCAATCAGCATTTCACCAGTTATCTAATATGTCCCTGTGGAAACCGGAGTTAATTGGCATCATAATACTTATTTTCCCTATTAATGACTAAGTGTTTCTTTCAGATGAGCATGGTGAGTGGATGCTCATCTTTTCTTAACATAGTCTGGGTGGGATCACAGGATAGGAGTAGGAAAGAAGATGAAGAGGAAAGGCAAGGAGTTGGGCCAGGCTGTAGTAAAATATCCATACTACTGTTGCTATCCAGTATGTCTGCATAGGCTCCAGTTTGGAGGCTTCTGTGAGGAAAAGTTGAATTCTGGAGTATGGGTTGTTTTGATTTGATTGCAGGTTGAGTGTGGTCTATTTGGTCATTTTTATCTCATTCATGGTGAAATGTGAGCGGATTGGCCATTTGGATTTAGTTAACAATCAGATTTGGGCTGGAGGCCTCTTGTTTCAATCAGTTGGGAACCTAATGGGTGGACCTTTGTATTTGAGAATCTGTTGGGCCCTGACTAGGTCTCCAGTTTGGAGGCTCTTGTGTGAAACAGTTGGATTCTGGAAGGTGGGTTGTTTTATTTGAAGATAGTGTATGAACTGTTCCATAGTTGTTATTTTGATAATGGGCTGTTTGACCATTTGAATTTAGATAACAATTAGGTGTGAGCTGGAAGCCTCTTTTAAGTCAATCAGGACCTAAAGGTTGGTGGGCCTTTGTATTTAAAAGTTTGTTGGTGTTAATTGTATTTGGGAAGGATATTGTTCTAACTGGTACAGCACTTGTCTGTCAGTTTGCTAACTGAGATGATTTAAGGTTGATACTGAGATAACTTGGGCTTGCTGTGATACTGAAAGCTGTACCACTAGTAATGCAAAGGCACAAGGGTTTCCCATGGTGGACAGAGTTTGGTAGAGCTCCCAGATTAAGACAGGCTTGGGAGCAGGAATGGCATCCACTACTTAAATAACAGGCCGTTGAAAACCACATGAACACTAGAGAAATGATGATAGTTATAGAACAGGGTTCAGATCTTTTGTTCATAATGTCAGTGTGAATCATCCTTGCCTCACAGCATAAACATTTCTAAAGGGAGTGCTGGCAGTATAGTCCACAAGATATTGTGCTGCTAACTAAGAGGTTTTTTTCTCTGGTGGTTTGAATCTACCAGCTGCTCTGTGGGAGAGGAATGGCAGTCTTCTTCTGAGACCTACAGTCTCAGAAACCCAGTGGAGGATCATCTGTGAGTCAGGATAGACTAGATCACAATGAGTTTTGAGTGTGAGTATATCCAATGTGCTGGGTTTCTGGGTATCAAGATTCTACCAGGTAAAGATAGTGGAAATGGTTCATTGTGAACTACTTGGAAAACTTTCTAGGCATTAATTAGTGATCTATTAGAATAGTTTCTAGATTCTAAGATGAAATATTGGTGAGTACAGGGTAAGTGTTAGAATACTGGCAGTTGACCTGAGTTTAAGGCAGAACTCAATTCTAGAATGATCTACAGGAATTCACATACATGGACAAGGAAATATATATAGATATATATGTATAGATATAGATGTAGATATATTACATTTTACTTTCTAATCAATGTTGAATACATAATATTTACTTGGGAAGTCTTTGATAGAAGTGTAACATCAAAGTACAGAAATGCTAAACTTTGGCAGAAAATAATCCTATGAGTTACATTTCCTTACAACTTTTCTTTAAAAAAATTATTTATTTTAATTGTGATTTTGACAAAAGTTTACAGAAATGTCAAATTTTCATTCATTCACTGTTGTATAATTTACCTCCTCTTATTCCCTTCCTCCTCCCCAAGTTGACTTTTTTTAAATACTAGTTTATTTACAAAATTCAAATACATTGTTTCAAGAATAGATCTTTCAAAAAAAAAAAGAATAGATCTTTCAATTTTCATCAATATCCCCATTAAATTGTACAACTCCATGATTAATTCCCCCGTACCCTTACAAATCCTCATCTGTGAAGAGGATGTGAAGGATGTATTTTTGGTGAGTTCAAATCACAGAGCCAGTGGGTATCTGGGTATTCACAAAGGAAGAGATTCAAGCTGTGTTCAAAGCATTGGCAAAAAATAAGACTCCAGGAATTAACAGGATAGCAATTAACATGTTTCACCTCACAGATGGAAACCTGGACATACTCACAAGTGTATGTCAGGAAAGTCGGGAGATGACTACCTGTTTGACCAACTGTAATAGATCCGTATTTTATCTCAACCCCAAGAGAGGTAATTCAACAAAAGTGGAAATTAGTGAAAAACATGATCTAAAAAAAATTGTTAGTTTATTTACAAAATTTTAATATGTTGTGTTTAAGAACAAATCTTTTTTATTTCCCTCACCACCCCCCCATCAAATTGTACAATCCCATGATTAATCCCCCCTCCCACTGCACATCCTCATCCCTCTGCTTCCAACCTCTCCACCCCTTTTGGATCCTCTTTCTTCAATAATGGTTTATACGATATTTATCCTTGTGGACTGAGTTAGTTCACTCAGCATAATGCTATCCAGTCCTTCCCAAGTTAGGTAATAATTTACAAAGTTACTGCTCCTGCGTGCTGCATAGTATTCCATTGTAATCCATCACAATTCTATGAGTATTATACCAGAAATTTGTCCCATCCTGGTCCATCATCTGACTCTCTGCCACTCTGAAGCCCATTACTACAATCACTGTATTAATCCTTTTTGAGTGTCTACCTCTCTTTTGCTAATACTCTAGCTTTCCTAGCATGGCATTTTTTTTGTCAAGAACTAGCCCCTTCTCACAATATGTCTGTGTATGTATATAAGATTAATTGTCACTAGTCTTGCCTCTAAGGAATAGTATGGTTGTTGTTTTCTCCAACACATTTGTATGTTCTTTTGGCTGTCCATGAAAATCTTTGCCAACACCTAAGGTAACACAGAGATAACTTGCAAAGATTGAGCTTTTTATTGTTGTTATTGTTACGTTTTTAAAATCTTTTCTATTGGTTTGCATACAAATTTTGTATACATTGTGTTTTTTACAATCCTTCATTCACATTGTGCTTCATACAATCATTTTTATTCAATCATTCCAATATTTTTTAAAAAGCAATCAACATTGAACTATGCCCACCACTGTCTTGTCTTTCCAGATCTCCACTGGATCTTTTCCCATTCCTTTATCACCTACCTCCATCCATCAAATTGTGCAACCCTATGATTACCCCTCTGCCCTCCTTACCCCTCTGCTTCTATGCTCCTACCCTCCCTCTCCTTGGATAGTTATAAATGTTTTACTAGTTATTGTCCTATTTATACAATAATGGTCTCATACAGTATTTGTCCTTATGGGAATGAATTAGTTCACTTAGTATAATGCTCTTCAGTCTCTCAAAAGTTATGTAATAATTTTAAAAATCATTGCTCCTGTGTGCTGTGTAGTATTCTATTTATGTGAATGTATCACAATTTCTCAGTCCATTCCATTATAGTTGTACATTTGAGCTATATTCTTGTTCTCATGATGGTGAATAACACTGCTATGAACATTCCTGTACAAATCTCATTTTGTGTCTCATTCCTAATTTTCTTGGTGTATATCCAAGAAGTGGAATAGCTGAGTCAGAAGGAATTTCTATGCTCAGGTTTTTGATGTGGGTTTTTTTTGGGTTTTTTTTTTTTTTGAGGAAACGCTAAACTGTCTTCCAGAGTGGCTGTATTACTTTACAATCTTACCAACAGTGTGTGAGAGTTTCTATCTCTCCTTATCCTCTCCAAAATTTATTACTTCCTGTCCTGTTAAATGTTGCCAATGCTACTGGTATGAGGTTAAGCTTTAAGCAGTGAGTTTACTACTAGCTGTCTTTGTAAATATTCTTAATTCATTTATCTTCCGTCCATACAGCATGCAGAGTATCTTATATGTCTCAATAATTATTTTAGCATATAAAATAGACTCATTCTCTCATAAAGCTTATATTAATGGAACAGATAATAACAACAATAAGAATAAATTTAACAAATAAATACATTACATAGTTTTCTCTAAAGTAAAAAAATAATGTAGTAAGAGGATATGGAAATTATGGGAGATGGATATATTGAAATTTTAAATAAAGTGTTTAGAGTAGCTTCAGTCTCATTGAAAAGATGACACTGATTAAAAACTGCAGGAAAGTGAAAGATTAGTCAAGGAGTCTTCAGAGCTGAAAATTCCAGGCAGAGTAATCAGCTAACTCAAAAGAAGGAAAGATGTCAGAAAATAATAGAATCCCAAGTCAGGGAAAGTTCTGTGAGGGTTTGAGCTCTTGATGGTGAATGGGGGTCCTTGGCTGAGGCTTAAGGAAAGTAATGATACAATCTGAATTTAATTGTTTAAAATGATTACTTTGGCTGCTGTGCTTAGAATAGGGAGGCCAGACTGGGAGCAAGGAACATTTATGATGAAGTTATAAAAAACTTATGAGAAAGGAGATTGTGGCTTACACTGAAGAAGCAGTAACAGAAGTAGGGGGAAAATTGCTTAGCTTCTGGATTTATTTTGATGGTAGAACTAACAAATTTTCTTCATGGTTTGATGTAGGATATAAGAGAAAAATTGGCAGTGAAGATGACTGCAGGGTTTTGAGGATAAGCATCTGGAGAGATGGGATTTTCTCAACTAAAATGACAATAAATAAAAATGAAACTACCAGGTGTAGGGTAAAAAAAAAATCAAGTTCTGACTTCAGAGCCAGTTAAGCTTGAAAAGAGTCATAAGTATCCATATGAAATTTTCAATATCTTATAGGATATATTCATTCTGAGTTAGGGAACAAATCGGATTTGAGGATATAAGTCAAGGAATCATCAGCATATAGATGATGTTATGAAGCAAGATCCTCAGGAAATACTGACACAATCAAAGATTTTTAACTTAAAATAATTCAAGAAGAAGGCTATTTACAGAAGGTCAAAGGGACTTAAAGGGGACAGTGGGGACAAACAAAATCCAGTAAAGCCTAAAGGGGAAATTAAAAGTGGTCAATGTAGCTAAATCACAGTAAGAATCTGAGCCATGGAAAAGGGGCAACCCACAAGGAACTGTGGCTGCAGAGAAGGAGCCACTCCATGATCATGGTAAAGCAAGGGGGGAAAGGTACTGGTGGAATAAAAATCTCAGTCTTTCCCCAGTCATCCCTCTCCTGGAGTTACCTTCTATCTGCCAAACTAAGACAAGTTATCATGGGAGGCTGGACATGTAGTTGGCTGGCAAGTCTACCATGACATTGAACAGGGAAGGGGGAAATGGAGAGAATATGTGAAAGTGAGAGGTGGCATAGAGAATTAGTGGCACATAATTTGTCAACTGCTGAGTATAGATCATGAGCCAGAGTCACATAATGGATCAGAAAAACAGTTCTTTAGCTTTGTCAGAGAATACAAACATATTCAGTACAGGCCACACCCTTGAAGAGACTTCTCCTTTGTTAGATCAGGCTGATCAAATCCTGAGAGTTCTAATCTCTAATCCTGCTTCATTAACATCTTGTTGTTGTTGTGTATCATTGAGTTGGAATCGATCTGTAGCTGACCCTCCAGCAGGTTTTCAGAGGCAGTAGTCACATGGAAAGAGATTGACCATCCTCCCACAGAGCAACTGGTGTATTCAAACTAGGTGCCTTTGGGATTGTGGAGCAGATTCTTGCCACTAAGCCACTAGGTTAGAATTTATAACACACAGGATAGTTTGCCTCAATAGCATGAACATATTAACCATCACACAGAGTAAGCATAAGCTTTTCTTCAAGAATAGTGTCAACCACGGAAAGTCTTTCCACAGAAGAAGATACTTATATGACCAACAGCCACATGAAGAAATGCTCAAAATCACCGGCAATGAGAGAGATGCAAACAAAAACACAACGTGATACCATCTTATCCTAGTAGCAGTGGCAAAGTTTAACAAGACAGCAAGTAATAAATGTTGGAGAGGATGTGAAGAGATAGGAACTGTTATACACTGTTGGTGAGATTGTAAAATAGTACAACCATTCTGGAAGGCAGTTTGACATTTTCTCAATTAGCTGAACATCAAAATTCCATATGACCCAGCTATTCCACTGCTTGAAATATACCCTGAGAAAATTAGAACTGAGGCACAAACTGAGATTTGTACACCAATGTTTATAGCACTGTTGTTCACCACCATAAGAACAGCCCAGATGTCCAGCCACAACCAAATGGATTGAAGAATTGTGGTATATTCATACAATAGAATACTATGCAGCATGCAGGAGCAATGACTTTGAAAATTACTACCTAACTTGACTGGAGAGAATTATGCTGAGTGAATCCGTCCCATAAGGAAAAAATACTGTATAAGACCATTAGTGTAAAAATAGAAAGATAACCAGTAAAATGCGTATTAGAATCCAAAGGGAGGAGGGTAATAGAGAGGTGAGGATGGGCAGGGGAGTAATCATAGGGTTGCACATTTTGATGGGTAGATGAGGACAGATCCAGTGTGAAAATACAATGTATACAAACTTTGTAAGTAAACCAGTATAAAATAAAAATTTTATTTTACAAAAGTAGTGTTAACTGGTTATGTAGCACCTCATAGGTGGCATTCTGTTTCACAGGCATTAACTCAAAATTGTCTTTCCTTCTAATTTTAGGAATAAAATGTTGTCTTGAGGTATTTCATTAAAATTAAGATCTAATTTCAAAGTTTGCAGAGGACAGAGCCAATATGTGAATCTCAACTTTTTATTACCAAGTCCTTAGTCTCTTGTCTCCTCTCTGAGCTGTTTATTCTACTCCTTCTCATCATCTTCTCTTGCTGTAATTTTAATAAAAAATATCTTTGAAAATATTATAATCATAGTGTAACTAAATTCCCGTTTTAAAGAGTATTGTTGTAGTTAGGTGCCATTGATTAAAGCAACCTCTTTGAACAAAGTATAGAAGTGTTCCATAGGGTATTGGGGGTGTGTGTTTGTTTTTAATTTGTAGCCTTTATATCTTCAGCTAAAATTTCCTATTAGCAGTTATGTACTTGCTCCACTAAGACTATTTCCCTCTTAAAATATCCTCTCCTTCAAAGAAGAAGGTAGTTCCTACCCCAATCCACAGTGAATCCCCACTGGGGGAATTTCATGTGTGTGTAAACAATGGGGGGTCGGGAAATACACCAAAGAAATTTCCCCAGGTTCCTAAGTTCAACTGTGAAGTTCAATATTTCTGCCTGAAAGATGTTCTGTCCATTCATGCTATTCTTTTAGACTATTGCTTATTCTCCAAATTCTTTAAAAACCTATGACCTCAACAGTTTAACAGCTTAGAATGGACTGTCAGCTTTACTGACTTGATATGTGCTGCTTTTCACCTTTTAGATAGATAGCACCTATCTTTTATCTTTTTGTCTCTTCCCTTCCTCCCTCCCTCCATCTCTCTTTCTCCCTTTCCCTCTCCCCCTCTCTCTCTGTCCTCTCCACTGCTCTTCTTAACATAGAATACTTTCACTCAGGCTCTGCTTCTTGGCTGCCTGTGTGTCTGTAGTGCTTGGAAAAGATTTGGGGAGGATGGAGTGACCTGTCACTGTTGCTAATAGGTCGGATCAATATCACGAAATGTGCCACATCCTTCTTCATTTTCTCATCATGCGGCAATCGATGGCCTTGCCTTGCCTGTAAACCTTTTTCAAAGGTTCGACACTTTTCATTTCCCCTTGTCGTTTCCTGTACTGAAATGCAGATGCAGAGATACTCAGGGCAGAAAGGAGACACAGATCCCAAATGTGCCAGGCCTGAGTGCTTGCACTCACTGCTCTCCTTGCACCCATGGTACCTATATATGTTCATAGATGCAGCGGTGTGTGTGTGGGTGTGGGTGTGGGTGTGGGTGTGGGTGTATATGCGCGCATGGATACACAGCTTCTAAGTATAAGCAAATCAATAATGTGTACTTTGCTATCCTGCAGGAACCTAACTTACTTGAGGAGGAACCAAGTGCAGAAGGATTTATTCTTCCAAATAAATTACTATGTAAAAATATCTTTGTTCTAATAATTTGAAATGGGCAGTTGACCCTCCACTGACTTTTCAGAGGTAGACACTTGCTCGGGAGGAGATGGCCCATCCTTTTTCCGATTGATTTGGGCTGTGTTCCTTTGGGTTGGCAGCAAAACTCCTTACCACTAAGCCATCAGAGCTCCAAGCAGTTGAAATAGGCCAATCATTTTACCTGTTACCAATTAATCCTGCTTTGTTCCAGTTTACAACCATCACTCTCCAAAAGATGCCTGCTCTAAGAAAGAATCTGTGGAAGAAAGCTTTTCTTTCCTTTCTTTTTGTGTTTTAATTTGAAATAGCACTGTCCTTTTGACCTCCACTGTACCGCAAACTTCGATATGACTGACCGCCCCCCCCCCCATTAGCTGTTGGAGGCAGAAACAAAATAATGATCACCATATGTAATGGGATAATAGAAATCCATTCATTCTTGAATGTGAATTCCAACTTCAAAATCCACATTAATTCTGACTCATAGTGACGCCAAAGGACAGAACAGAATTTCTCCATCGAGTTTCTGAGGAAGTAAATCTTTATTGGAGCAGATACCATTATCTCACTCATTTAAACTTCAAGCTACTAACTTCTTGGTTGGCAGCTGAGAACTTTTAACCACTGCACCACCAGGACTCACTAGCGGTTAATTCGTTTGTAGCATGAGTTTCTGGTGCTTAGAAAATTCTGAGGGTTTATAGAACAGGAAGGATATACTAGGCAGAATAATGGCCTCTAAATAATGTCCCAATAAAGCGCTCAATCTCAGCACCTGCTTATAATTTAGCTTACAGACACAAAGGGCTTTGCAGGTTTGACTAAGTTAGAGACCTTGAAATGAGGTGAATATCTTTAGTTATCCAAATGGGGCCAATAGAATAACACAAGTCTTTTTTTAAAAAAAAAAAGTATTTTATTTAAATGCAAGTTTACAGAGACTTTGGATTTCCATTCATTCATTGTTGCACTTTTCTTGCTGCCCACACCACCCCTTTTGCTTTTCTTTTTGAAAAGTAAAAGGAAAAAAAAATCTTACATTGTTATTCAGTCCCTCCCTCCAAGTCCACTCCAGTATGCTACCTTCGTTCTGGAACCTGTCATAACAAAAATATCTAATCATATATCCCTTTTAAGCAGTTCTCTCCTTCATCTGTTTTAGTGCAGTAAACATTATTTATTCCATCTTTCTCAGTCTCCCCCCTAGCCCCTATGTTAGTCCCATTTCATAACAGTGGCATTATGCTGTATTTGTCCTTTTGTGACTGAGATATTTCACTCTGCATAATGTCCTCCAGGGTCACTCATTTTGTGAAATATTTCATGAATTCCTTGTTTTTCGATGCAGTATAGTATTCGAATATATATGTGAATATATCAGAGATTCTCTCCAAACAAATGAAGAGAAAAGCAGAAGTCTTTAAAAGTAGGAGAGCGAGAGAAGAGGAGATGAGAAGAAGGGAATGTGGTAACAAAGGTAAAGCCAGAGCAACGTAGGCAGGACTTGGCCTATCCTCACTGGGTATTCAAAGTGTTTTTATTCAAAGATGAAGGGGCCACTAACCAAGGAATACGGATGGCTTCTAGAGGCTGCAAAAGACAAAGGTGGCAAGAAGCTGCACTACAATCCTACAGTTTCTGTTTGAAACCACCAGAGAATCAGTCTCCTCCTGTGCCAGTCAGATCTGTGCCAGTCTGATCCTATTTGATGGCACACACATTGCGGGGGCGGGGGGAAGACAAGGAAACAGATTCTACTCTTTCTTCTCTAGTGGTGTTGCCAAGGAACTCCACCCAAATAACATCTTGATTTTTGTCCAATGAGACTTCTAGTGGACTTCCAACCTACAGAACTGCAAGGTAATACATTTGTTAGCATAGTGATGTTTGTGGTAATACTGTTTTGCTTGTTATGTCTTCAAAATGAAACTATTCAAAAAGTCAATCTTTGAAATAAAAAGGAGTTCAGATCATCAGACAGGGCGGGCATAGCTGGTGGCTTGAGCTCTGGGAAGATAGCAGGTAACACTGAGGAATTTATGGGCCAAAGCAAGTGTAACTGAAGCTGACTTTCTTTTTTTATTGTCTGCTGGGAAAGCTCTTAAGAGCTGCCTAGCTGAGCGCAGATAGGAAGCAACAGGCTTGTGTCCTGGCTGCCTGTGACGTCTCGTCCAGGTGAACAAAAGTGTTTCATGTTTCTGTTCCAGCAGCCTTAACATTTACTTCAGAATCATTGTCCGAAGAAGGGCATTTATTGAGTTGAGGCCAGAAAGGACTTTTTCTCAACCTTGGTAAGAGTCTCAGTCATTCAGGTCTTGTGTTTCCCTGACATGTGATAGGAAGCTTGTCAAATACAGCTTCACAGACAAAAATAATGAGGGGAAAAGAGGTTATGAGGGTAGTGGGGGAAACAACTGTTTTCAAAATGTAACGTTTTTTTCATAATCTCCCTAGTATAAGAAAAATACTAAGTTTGAAATACATGCTGCATCTTTTTTTGGTTGCTGAAGCCAAAATACTCTGGCATACAATTTCCAATCCAAAGGACTCAGAACTTGTTGCTTCCAGGGAGAAATTTTGACCTCCATTTGCTCTGGGATGTTGTCTAGAGTGAAAATATTTATTGGAGAGTCTGTATGAATTGGAACTGATTTACTGGTATCAGGTTGTAAATAATGAAACTAGCAACGTTGATCTTTCTAGAAATCCTTTTCTCCTACACTTAGCACTCCCACATCCTCTCAAACAAGTATGAAAACATTATGCAAGGTATTGTGCACAGTGCGGCTTAAAAAGTGACAGAAAGCCTTATAATCCAGGAAAGAGATCCGTTTCTCCTCTTCCCTTAATCTTGTGACATAAATGTCCCCAGGTGATTCGATTCATAGTCTAATGTCAGGGAGCTTTCTTCAGCCCTATTTTTTGTGTCTGAATATCTGAACTATAGGCAATCATTCTTATCACACCACAGTATAAATGTAATGAATAAAAACTGCTACATAAAACACCAAGAGTGCAGGCTACAAATAGACTCAACCCAAATTCAACAGCCATTGAATTAGTTACAACCCACAGAGACCCTCCATCAAATTTCTAAGGCTATAAATCTTTAAGGGAAGAGACTGTCCATCTTTCTCCCAAAGAATGGCTGGCAGATTTGAACTGTAAGTCTTTAAGTTAGCAGTCCAGTACATTATGGACTATGATACCAGAGCATCTTAAACTGCGAATAGAAACTGATCATTTTTAACTGAAATTGGCTAAGAAGTCACTTTCCTCACCTCCTTCTTTGTGTAAGGTGCTGCTTTCTAGATGAGTATTTAAAGTCTGGAGATACCTTTGCTTCAAGTTTTTGTTCCTCAGGTTTCAGGACTCTATTGAGACTTTCTATTGCCTGAACTCCACCCTGCAACTAGGATAATAAACTCCTCCTTCCCAAGCCTGCTCTGGTCATCTAACATTCAGTAAATGTTTTGTTGGGCAGAAAACACTACTCTGTGTGCCTTGGCGAGTTACTGCCTTTGCTGTCACCAGTGACAATCTCTGTGCCACAAAGAGAATCTGATGACTATTTGATACTTCCTTTGTCCTTAAATTGCTTTGCTACTCAAAAGAGATATGAAAGTTCATTTCTTTGTAATTTGCCACTCTAAGATCTTTATTTCTACCCTCTTTTATACCTTTGCAGCTTTGTTTCATCGGGAGACATTTTAAATTCTGAGCACATCTTTATGCAACTCTCTGGGCTATGATGTCTATGTTTTTGGTTTACATATTATTTAGTCTGGATGGTTTCATTATCATTGTACACAATATGAGACTACCAAGTTGGTGATGGGAATCTGAATTCCCTTTTCTTTTCTAAAGTTCTGAGCATTTTGTAGTTTTTGCAAATACTTGACTTTTACAGATTTCATATGTGTTTGATGGAACAGTTAGTAGAATACAGTGGAATAGAAGAGAAAGAGGGGAAAGAAGGAGGATGGTGAGGAAAGAAAAGTAATTAGGAGGAGCAGGATAGGGAAAAGGAGTTTTAAAAATTACTTATAAAGAAACAAGCAAATGTATAATGTAATACAATTCTTCAGCCTCTCTATAACTTAATAAAAGCAAGCAATCGATATGCCAGTGATCCCTTTACCTGATAAGGCTATGCGTCTTCCATATGAATTAATCACTTCCAAAATGCACACAGGTCACCTTACCACTCTACATAGCCATTGGCAGCATAAGAGAATGCAGACCCATCTGCGGCAACCAACCTTCCCAGAAGACTTGACGTGGTTGTGTTTGCATGATGCTATTTTCCCTTTACCCTCACCTGACCTCTATCAGGATTCTTCCTCTTTTCCTCTTCCCACCAGTATAAGGGGTAAGGGAAAAAAAAAAAACCAAAGCAAAGAACTTTGCCTTTGTCCTTGATTCTTGAGAGGTAATCTCTAAAATCTTGGGCTTTCCCCAGTGATTAAAGTGTCTGTGATGCAACCTCCAGATCAGAAGTGAGAGTTTATGCTAGTGAGTTTTTTCGTGATGAGGGCTGACCAGGCAAGAATTACCCACTAGGTGATATGCCTTCCCAGGGAAGGGTAGTGTGATTTACTCAACCATGTTCACTTGGCTCGAATACATACTATGGACAAGGAAGCTGTATGAGATTCCTAGTTGATGAAAGGCATTAATGAACATGGGATTGTAGCATGTACTTTTTAAATTTATTTATTGAGATTTTCATGAAAGTTCATAGAGAACTTGGGTTTCCATTCATTCATTGTTGCACACTTTCCTCCCTGCCTCTGCCCTCCTATTTGCCTTTTCCTTTGGAGGGAAAAAAATTCTTTCATTACTGTACCCCAGTTCACCCCACCATACATTATTTACTCTGGACTCTTGTCATGCCAACAATACCCAATTATATATTCTCTTCATATAGTTCTCTCCCTCATCTGTTTCAGTGTCAGGTACATTATTTATCCCCTCTTTTCTTACTTTCCCTGAACCCCCAAGTCAGTCCTGTTTCATAACAGTAGCATTATGAAGTATTTTTCTTTTTGTGACTGAGATGTTTCTCTCAGCATAATGTTCTCCATGGTCAACCATTTTGTAGAATATTTCATGAGCACTTTGTTTTTCAGTGCTGCATAATATTCCATTGTGTGAATACACCACAGCTTCTCTATTCATTTGTTGATGGGCACTTCGGTTGTTTCCAACTCTTTGCTATTGTGAACAAAGCCGCAAAAAACATGGGTGTACAAGCATGTACCTTTTTAGGACATGGAGACTTCACATTGTGGACCCTCATAGCCTTTATCATATGAATCTCTTAATTTGTATTCTTTTATGCTATAATAAAAAAAGCACTCTTCTGAGTTATATGAATCCTTCTAATAAATTATCAAACCCAAGAGATTAGTGGTAGGGAATAGGTCAGAAGCAGGGGTATCCTGTAGACTCTTGAGTTTATGGCTGGCTGCTTTAAAGAGGTGCAGCCAGAAGAGCAGAAGTGAGAATGTCATAGGGATCTCAACTTTAAAACTGACACGTGAGGTATTAAACTGATTTAGAAGTCTATAGTATTATTGTTGTTATATACTCTCTTATAGGTAATGTGCCAGCAGATTTTCGGAGGCAGTAAACTGCAGAGGATATTTCCTATCTGTCTTCTGCAGAGCAGCTAGTGGACATGAACTATGTATCTTTGAGTTTTTAGCGCAACTCCTTGCCAATATTAAGTCCTTTAATCTGTGAGGTGTGGCATACTGTTAGATGGTTGGAATCTGATGAGGAAATTTAAGGGACGTCAGAGCAGGAGTGGAACAAAGGACAACATAACTGATCATGAATTTAATTGAATCAATTCTTAGAATTTGTTGCCATTTAAAATAGGATTTTATTTTCCCAGTAGAGTCTATGTCTGTAGAAAACCTCAAATATCATAATCAAACAAGCCTCCGAAATCTGCAGGGAACTGATGGGTAAATGAACCACTGCAAGTAATTCCATAGAAAATAGACATTGATCCAAATTTGGAGGTGAAGTGTGTGAAATTGTTTATAAATTGTCTGGATAATTGTAAGCACTCAAGTGGGACCCTAGTGCTTCTGTTCCCTCTTAGTTTTTCTGGATGGCTTTAATTAACTTTCAGGCAAGAAGTGGTATGCATTTCAGAACGACTCAGGGCTGGATTCAAATCTTGTCCATAATACTTACTAAAACATACAAATAAACAAATAAAATCCCAAAACCTCTGCCACTGAGACAAATCTGATTCTGAGAAACCTAGTAGAAGTGAGTAGAACTGTCCTGTAGAGTTTTAAAGGCTGCTTCATATATTTCTCTACTGAAGCAACTAATGTGTTTAAACATTGAAACTTTCAATTAATAGCTTAATCATCATTAGAGTTTTTCTGTATTTATTAAGTATGTGATTTTAGAGTTGTTACATTTTTATCAAGTTGTGATTTTCTTATCTGTAAAAGAGGGTTAATGATTTTTCTTTTAGGAATTGTAATGAGAATTAAGCAAAATTGTTATTAGGTTGCATCAAGTTGACTAGGCTCATAGTGACACTATCAACATTGTATTACTATTTCATCCTGACTTGCTCCTCTTTCATTATTTCTGCTATGCCCAAGCCCATTGTTGCAGATTCTGTAAATCCATCTTGTTGAGAATCTTCTTTTCATTTGCTGCTCTCCATATTTTCTACTATGATGCCTTTGCCGAAGGAATGGTGACTTCTGGTAACGTGCCTAAAGTATGTAAGATGAATCTCACTACCATTGCTTCCAAGAAGCACCCTGGTGCACTTCTTCCAACGCAGATTCACTTGTTCTTTTGGCAGGTCATGGCATATGCAACACTCATTTCCAAACCTACAGTTCAATGGCATGGATTCTTCTTTGATCTTCCTCATTCATTATTCAACATTGAATAGCATATGAATCAATTGAAATGTGATGTTCTCAGTCAGGCAAAGCTTAGTGTTCAACCTGTATATTATATAAAGATGTTTCTGTCAGGAGATTTGTCCAATGCCTCTTTTTTTTTTCTAATTTCTTAAGTGCTGCTATGATGGGTGTTGATTACTGATCGAAATAAAATTAAACTCGACATCTTCAATATTTTCTCTGTCATGTTACCTACTGATCCAGATGTAAAGATTTGTGTTTTCTCGATGTTAAGATAGAATCTGTATTGAAAACTGTAGTCTTTTATCTTCTTTGGGAATTTCCACACGGTCTCTTTCTGCAAGCAAGATTGTATCAACTTTATAATGTAGGTTGTTGATGAGTCTTTTTTTAATCTCAACTCAATATTCTTTATATAGTTCAGCTGCTTTCAAGGTATTGTAATTACATTTAAATGACAGCTGAAGTATTGTAATTACAAATACATGAGCTCATTTATGAAACTCACCAAGACTAGGGCCTGGTATATATTAAGTGCTCACTCAATATTTCTTTGCTTTCTGGAAGTCTGTGGATCCTTATAGAAGAAGAGTCTCAAGTTGTCATCCCGTCTGACCTTACTTTGTTAGCTTTTACTCCAGTCTGCCTTTCTTCTTGAGCCCTGCATCCTCAGGCTGCCACCTGTGCTCGAGTTTTCTCTGACCTGTGATTTTCTCTCTGTCCTTCACCTTGCTCTTCAGCCAAGAGACCTTTCTATAAGGATTAAATGGATAGGCTTGCAGATAGCAGTAGGGAACTCAGCAGGAGATCAAAAGGAGAGAGGAAGAAAAGCCCAAATGTTTCTTGTATGGCTCCTTCACTGAGTACTCAGTTTGATCTGGTGATTTCCATTCTCAAGACACTGAAACTTCTCTCAATTTGACCTACTTTAGAGATTTTTCTAAGCCTGCTTTTTTAACTTTGTCAACTGCTAAGTAATTTCTATGCCTGTATTTATGCTGCTTTCATTTCACCTTTTATACCATCAATAGAGTACTAAACAGCCATTGTCTGTGTCTCTAACACTTAAACACAATGCTCAGGCTACTGTACTTGGCAAGCAATACACATCACAGCAGAGTACTTGACCACATTCCCAACTTGGCCTTCAAAATCCCTCTACTCCCAGCCACAAGCCTTGAGGCCATGTATTGGTTCTGCACTTTTATAAGCACCCTGGTGTTCATTGTGTTGGCACGTTTAGCAAAGAAAATAATAAAGCCTTGGCATGCAAAAAATGAGAACTGAGAGGAATGAACAATTTTTAACTGGTCTTATGTTTCTGGTTCCTGCTGTATTAGATAAACATTTGTCTTTATGTACTCCAAGAGGTGGGAGCCATAAACAAGCATTCTCCTTTCTGTTATTGACCTCTACCCCTCCACCTCTCCTATTGTTGTGTGTGCCACACTTTTAAGAACCTAAAGTTTGAAGATAAATACGTGCTATTGAACACGACTCTAACACTCAAGTAGACTTCTTAATCTAGTGTTTAAATGAGAGAGATAGAGATTTGTTTTTGATATTGGGAAACAATTTCTTAGTCATAATAAGAAAGGCATGCTTTAAAATCAGTAAAGGAGTGTGACAAGGATACATTCTGTATCCATACCTTTTCAATCTATATGCAGAACATACTGTTTGGGAGCTTGGTCTTTATGAGGAGAAAAGTGGCATCCAGACTGGAGGAAGATTCATCAACAACCTATGTTATGCAAATGATATAACCTTGCTTACTGAAACTGAGAAGGACCTGAATCTTTTGATGGAGAAGGTCAAGGACTGTAGTCTTCAACATGGATTGAAGCTCAACATCAAGAAAACAAAGATTCTCACCATTGGGCCAATTGGCAGCACCATGATACATGGTGAAGAGATATTGAGATAATGAACTGTTACAGCTTGCTTGGCTCCACAATCAAATCTTGGCACCAGCTGTCAGCAAATTAAAATACAAATTGCATTGGGAAAATCTGCTGCCAGGTACCTTTCCAGAGTGCTGAGAAACAATGATGTCAGTCTAAAGACTAAGGTGCACCTGATCCAGGCCATGGTCTTCACAAGTACTTGCTATATATCAGAGAGCTGGATGATGACCAAGAATTACAGAAGAAGAATTGATGCTTTTCAGTTGTCATGCTGGAGAAGAGTCTTGAACATACCATAGACTGCAAAGAAAACAAATAGGTTTGTCTTGGAGAGGGCGAAACCAATTTTCTCCTTGGAGGAAATGATTTTGAAGCTCTGTCTTCCATAATTTGGCATGTGGCAAGAAGAGAACAGTTTCTGGAGAAAGACACCATGTTCAAAAGGGTGGAGGAACAGTGCAGGAGAGGAAAACTCCATATGAGATGGGTTGATACAGTAACTGGAGACATGGGGGTAATTGTGTTGGACTCAGTGAGACTGACATAGGACAGGGCAGGCTTCAGAGCTGGCTATACTTCGCAGGCAACTTGAAGGCACATAACAACAGTGGCAATAATAAGAAATAATGTGTCAATCTCCTTAGGAATTTCTAGGAACATGATTTTTACCTTCTTCCTCTTAAATGTTACTTGATTGCTTCTGGTTCTAGAATTTTCTGCCCTCCTTCACTCCAGGGTACTTTGCACATAAAGCTCATCTAGCTGGAGCATCCTCCTCTGTCCTGTTTTATCAGAAAAAAATAAATCTACATGTTCTCCAAGATTTAGTATAAAACAGATGAGGACTTCTTTTCTGATCTTATGGCTCTTTGAGCACAAAATACATTGTTTTGTAACTAGTTAAAGGTATACTTCCTCATTCAGTTGTACACCTCATTGAGGAAAGTGACTAATTCACCCTTCTATACTTTTCTTTTCATTGACTTCTGCCATATCTTCTGTTTCTCCTCCTAAGAGGCATTTAGAGTAAGGCTACAGACATGTGTTATTTAGTGAGTATGTTTGCTAGTTCTTCTCTATAGCCTGAGAGAATCATTGATGCTTTGGTGAGCCACTAGATATTTTGCTCCATCCTACTCCAGGAGAGAGTTTGTCATATTGTAAGACATGTTAGTCTCTCAAGAGAAGTTCTAGTGATCAATCAGGTACCCTCAGAATATTTGGTTTTGGGTGGACTTTTTTCCCCTTTCAGGATCTCAGTAACATCAAGCAGCTCCATTCAACTGCTGAAGTATAACTTAACTAAAATGTAGAATAATTGCAACATAGATCAGTCTAGTTATAGAAGGGTTTAACTGTGGGAAGACTAGTTAGTTTATACATAGTCTGATGTGGACATTTGGTCCTTGATGAATTCTTTTTAAGTTGGTATATATTCAGACTTCTTCTGCTGCCTCTTCACCCCAGCCATACAACGTTCTGAGGAACATGAATCATTTTAGATATCTGGGCCATGCTCAAGCTGATAGTATACTGATCAGCAACCTAGAAGGTCAGTTTCTGCTTTCTGTTCTGTGTTGTGTGCAATAGACTCTGCACACAGATCTTTTATCTTCTCTCAGATCTTTTCTCCAGTCACACTATAGATCTGTTATGTTTCTTCCAATAGTTTGGCATTTTGTTTACCCTTCTCAAAAAGTGTGGGGTCTAGTGATTGTCTTCTAGATTTTGTAATTTCTTAGCTTAGATGATGCTGGAAGAAAACTGACAGTATTGTCTCCATTGTGCTGTAGTTTTGGTGATCTTGTCAGTTTCTCCATGTTCACACATTGCAGTATATTTGATTAGGTTTACAGTACTAAATACATAATGTTTTTTATTCTTTGTGTTCTCAGACTTCTCCAGATTCTCAATTATCTCCCTAGATCTTAGTCATCTTTGCCACTCTATTATCACAGCTTCTTTTCTGAATCTTTCTTCCCATAACCAAGAGAGACATTTGTTGTCTCAGAAGTAAAGAATGATCTGCTCTTTTTCATATATTATCTTAAATTTCTCAATGGCACAGCATCTTAAATTCCAAAGTAAAATAACCACTGCACGAATATAGGTATTATGTTATATCATCCTTCTCCTGAATAACAAAAGAAAGGAGATTTAACTTTGTGTAATTCAGTGTCCCTGATTTGATCTCACTATAGAATGATGACAAAATGTGAGTCTCCTTCAAGAAATAGGAGATTTAAGTGATGAGAAAGAATGAGAAAGAATTATCTTTCTACCATAACAGATCCAGTTCATGAGACTTCTCATTTCATGGGAGAGCCTGGAAATGTTAGGAATGATTGTTCATACTTCACTGGGATTCATAGCTGGGTCATGTCTATTACATAACAGTGGCCAAAACATATAATAGCACACTTGCTTTTCTAAAAGTGCTACAGGTTTCACCCTCTTAGTTTGGCAGCCCAGCTCTGCTCTCTTACAGGCAATGAGTACAGAGTGCAAGAGAAATTTCATTTTTCCCTGGTGGAAGATAGAATTCCAGGATTGTGTGTGTTTCAGCAAAATGTTAAAATGTCTTTTCTAGTCTTTCTGGGAGAAATAAATGAAGCTGTGTCATAGATACCTAACTAGAGACAACCTAATATTTCAGTATTGGAGGGCTGACTAGCCAACAGCGTGTTTGAGAAAGGAGAATAAATCACTAGAAGGACTGGCTGGAGGGGCACTGAATCTGGCCAGGTCAAATGGAGAAAACAAAAGCAGGTGAGGGAGTCCAGTGTTCAAAGTTAGAGAATGACAAAAACTCCTGAGGAGAAAAGGAACTGAGCGCAATACAGTGCCTAAGCAACCTGCATTTTGTGTCTGATATGCAGCGGTGGTTTGGAGATTTAACTTAATGATCCAGAGTAGAGAAAGCACAAAAGATGCAATTAGTCAATCTTCCCAGAAGCTTTTTGAAAACTCTTCCTGCCTCCATGGATTTGTGGATGGAGGAAAACATTTTGTCAAATAGAAATAAGTGTGTGTGTGTGTGTGTGTGTGTGTGTGTGTGTGTATGTGTGTCTGTGTGTATATATTAATTATATCCAGTATGGGAATAAGCAGTTACTGTTCTTATAGCATTGTATGCATAATATGTCTCTCCAGTTTAGAAAGTATTTTGTATCTTGTTTTTCTGAGGAATCTGGACAGGCAAACATAACAAAGAAATCTCCAAACCTGCCAATGGGATTTGGCATTTCAGTATTTTCTGGTTGAGAAATATTTAGCTGCCAGACTTAGACTTTCCGAATACCTAGCCCCACTTTGAGAGACCAAGATATCACCAGATGAGAGTTTACTAAGTGGCCTCACAAGAAATACTACATTGGCCACTCCACTGCCCCGAGGAGTTTTATACTTTGTCATTATTCTAGAGTAAGATCAAAGTAGGGACACTGACTCACACTAAGTAAGTTAAAACCAAAGTACGTAGGAAATTGAAAGCTTTTTAGAACACAATGAAAAGGACTTTGGCTTAATGAAATGAATTTTCATTTCTTCAACTGGGGACAGTTCCTTCCTGGAGAGGTCAAAATAACAACTCTGAAGTTGCTGAATCAGAGCAAAGGGAGGTGGAGAGTGTAGAGATTTTTATCCAGGCTGTGATAAGGTATAATGAATCACTCCCCACCAGCCGTTACAGAACACCTCTTTAGTAATTAAATTAAGGTTGTCTTCCAGATTCAGTGTCTTCTTAGCTTGGAAAGTACTGGAAAAACACTACCAGCATTTGCCCAATCATGCCATAGTTTTGATGATCTAGGCTGTCTCTATTAGCATATTGCAACATGATTGGTTGGCTTTGGGTTACTAAAAATTAAGCACACTTCTGTCTTGTCTCTCTGAAACCCAGGTCACCTTGGCTGGAACTAGGGGACAATCGAAATTCTTTGCTCATATATTTACAGTCAGTAATTTTGTTTGGTCTTCTAGATTTCTAAACATTGTATGTGGACTTTTGTATTAGAACTCTTAGAAACAAATCTTATTTATTTTATCTCCAAGGTCTTAGGGAACATCTCACTTTCCCCTTCCAATACCCACCTCCATAATCTACTCTTTGAAACCTGATGACTGAGAAGCTGTCAGGTGAAAAAAAAAGTGCATTTTAGAGTTCAGGGGTGTTATTTATAATCCACTATAAGCAAAGGGTGTTCCTTAAGAATTAGAAAATTTAATTTAAGGAGATCTTTTAATAAGTAGTAATGTGAATTCAATTCCCAAATTGGTGATAGGTGGTGCAAGTTAAAAATAATAAAGGTACAAAAAAACCCCACAAAAAACCCATACCACTTGACAGACCTTCATAAACTATGAAAAGAAACAATTGTATTTAGAGTCATAGCTTCTGAAGCTATTAATAGCGGAGGTAGTCATTGTTCCCACGGTGTAGCTTCAGGTACCTCCATTAACAAGATGACTTTGGGTTGGGCAGACTGTTACTGCTTTGCTGCAAAGGCAATTTCAGATTTGTTCCCTTGATCTCATAGGCCGCTGTACATCTGATTGCCTAAGAAATATATTCAGAGGCCAATATTTTTGATTAAAAGGTTTACTGAGTTCTCAAGAAGAATTCCTGAAAAGAGAAGAGGAAACTGGGTTGTGGGAGAGGGAGAAGGTGTTACTGCTTTGTATTTGTAATAGTTGTTGCGTTCTGTCCAGTAGAACTAGCCCATTGCTGGCTCTCCAGGGTTTTTCAACAGCAGTAAATTGCACTGGAGAGGACTGCCCACCCTTCCCCCATGGAACAACTGGTGGATCTGAATCACCTTTGGGATTCCAGCTCATCTTAAAAATAAATAAGCTACCAGAGCTTCCTGTTCATAACAGAGACCTCAGAGAATCTTAAGAGGAACTCTAGAGTGAGAATGATTGTCTAGCATTGTCTTGCCTTGAGTCCAAGAGATCACACAATCATTAACTCTCTCCTTACAATAATAATTACTGCATTACTCATGAGAAGAGTTACTGAATTTCTCATGAGAAGAAGTGGAACCTGGTGCAAAATAGTTTTGTCACTTTAGCTGTGGGAAATTTCTCATAGAAAAAGATGTCAGGGAGAACTATTAGCCAACAACATTCCAAAAAGGCAGAAAAACTAATATTTCCTGAATATTGCATTATATATTTTAATTATCTTTGCAGTGCTATAAGATCAATCCTCCATTTGGTTTGTTGTTGTTGGGAGCTGTCTAGTCAACCACAACTCATTACAACAGTTCAGAGCCCATCTCTAACCTCCACCATCCTCATCTTCATCATGATCAAGCTCATTGTTAGAGTATGTGCAACCAAGTTTCATCATCTTGCTTCTAAAGGAGTACCTTGGTTTCATTTCCTCTTATATAGATCTGCTTATTCTTTTGGCACTACATGGTATGTTCAATACTCCTCTCAATACCAAAATTCAAAGGTATTTCTGCTTGATCTTCCCTATTCATTGTCTAATTTCCAGATGTATAGCAAGCTGTTGAAAATACCATGGCTTGGGTAAGGCTGTAAATCTTAATGAGAGGAGGCTTCCCATCTTTCTCCAGTGAAGCTGGTAGCTTAGAATCACTGGAAACATGTTATCTTTTATTAGCAGCACAACACATCTCCAGAGTTCTGCATTCTACATACTATCAACTAATTGTGTGCTTATCGACTCCAACCATAACAGCAACTTTTTAAAGCATCTCTTACTGTGCAAATTATGGTAGATGCATTGTTGCTGCTTTATATTCCTGGTATGATGCATTCATTAGTCACTAACAGAGGACTTACCTGGACATAAGAGAGACATCATTACAGCAGCAGAGGATCATTTCACCAAGAAAATAATGTTTCTCATGAGAAGCAACCTCCACTCACCAATCCAAAAATGAGCTAACACATGGCACTCCTTCTTTCACATTCCTATTTATAAAGTCAAGAGAATGTAGTTTGAGTCACTTGGGATGTAGTTCAGAGCATGACAGACAACAGGAAATATGCTTTTGACTTGTTAGCTTCTCATGGTAGGACAATCTGAATGGTGAATCTTCTTCATCGCCCTAGCAAAATGATAGCTCCTAAAAGCAAAAATCGTTGTCTTTTGTTGGGATGTTTACCTCTGAGTCCCTTTTATTCTCTTGTACAAAACATCCTGGCAGCCTCTCCTTTCCCTCTCTTCCACCAAAATCCACTTTTTGGGAAAGGTTATGAAATGTACTTGCAATAAAATGTAGATGACTCACGAGAGTTAAGAGCCACCCCTCCCCCCTACAAATTTAGCTTAAGTCATTTACCAATCAGCTATAATGCAAATGAAGCATTTGTCATATTCTTGACAGCACACAGCAGGGGAAAACAGAAATTTTGGAAGATATGTAAAAGACTGATGGTTGTCTGTCCAAAATTCTTTTTTATGTTCCTGTTTGGTGACAGAAATGAAATTGTGAGTGGCAATGAGTTCACCTATAAACATTACATTTACCAAATGTTCATGTTGTTAAGTACGGTCACATTGATGTAAATAGAAGTCATTGGGGGAAGCATAGAGGAAAGAAACGCAAATTGAGCTTATTCAGTCTACAAGTTTTTCTCTCTGTGCCCTTGATGCCATCCTTATTTCTTTCTGCTTAGATCATGAAGGTGATTGGTGGAAACATTTTTTGAAAAATAAGAAAGCTATGGGGAGGGTAGAAGAGAATGAAAGAGGAACCTAGACATTTGAAACATTTGAAACTACTGTGCCTAGACTACCCGTCATCTTTATGTGAGAGAGAAATTAGTATCTACCTTGTTTAGGCCATGTATTTCATTTTCTGCTATATGCAGCTGAAACTAATCCTAATTAATACAGAATGTTGTTCTAAGAAGTAGAATGCTAAAGACAACAGAACTTGAAGTGCGGCTGAATGAAAGGAACAGAGACAGATATTGTAACTTGAAAATCTGGTCACCCTCCCTAATGCAGTGATAAAATATTGGGCCGAATTTTTATCTACTATGCCTTGGAAACCACATAGCATGCTGATAAAAACTGCAGTGTTAAGGAAAATTGTGGGAAATTAACAAGGCTGTCTTGCACCCACCTCTTCCTGTTGCTCAAAGCCCTCCATGGAACACATATAGATTAGAGCTAGCTGGTCCTCCTGTGGGGGACTAAACATTCATACCAATTTGCTAAGGCAGATGCACCTGCCTAGAGTTTGCAACTTGAGTAAGTTGAATTTTAAATTCTATGATTTAAATTCTTGCAGGGTTGAAAAAAGTAAATGTGTTTGAACCTCAAAGTGAAATAGTTATATTTAGTGATTGTATAGTTGTAAAATTGCTGCCTGAACAGAACACGAAACTGATATTCTCTCAGACAAAGTTGAAAATATTATAAATATGGATATAAAGACATCCCATGCCTGCTCAACCTCATTGTTTCAGATGAAACAAGAAATTTCTTGTTCTTATTTCATCCATTAATTTGAGAAAGTAAAGCAGAGTAGAACAGAGGCCAATAAATAAATGATGAGAACCTTTGGTTCTTAAAAGCTCTGTCTAGTCTTTGCCTGTGATTACTCTGCATACAAATTGAGTGAAAAGAGGAAAACCACAAAAACTTACATTCTTGGCACTTGAGTCAGTTCTGACCCTCTGCAGGGTTTCTGAGGCTGGAAATCTCAAAGCAAGTAGATGCCTGGATTTCTCCTGTGGAGTTACAAATGAATGAAAACCACCAGAGCTTTTTGGTTAGAAGTGCAACATACAATGAACTAAGCCACCACGGTTCCTTAGAAATGAGAAAATTAGGAGTTTATGAATATTTAGAGAAAACAGTATTACAAAGACAATAAAAAAATACTTATGAAACTAAACATGGCCAGCAATAGCTTGAGATTGTCTACTTTCAAAGAAAACCAGAGCTCCTCAAACTGCACCACGTAAATAAACAATGAGTAACGAGTAACGCATGAGAGGGACTTGATTGTTGTTAGTTGTCATCACGCTACTTCTGCCTCACTGCAACCCCATACATTACAGAACACAACTGCTCCACAGACTTTTAGCAGAAGCAGATCATCAGGTCTTTGCTTCCATGATATCACAAGGAGATTGCAACTTTAGGTTGACAGTTGAGCACAAACTATTTTGTCAGAGAAAACACTGTATAGTATACTTCAGGAAGGAGAGGGCCCAGAGCTAGGGACAACAGAGAACAAACAACAAAGAAGCAAGTTCTTTTCAGAAAGCAGAACTAGACTCATAGGTAAGCTAAAACATTACCCTCAACTGAAATCTTCTAATGACAGAGTTAGAAATACTTGCTATTCTTAACCAGAAGGATTGCATAATTACTGTGGATCAGCGTTTTCCATTCTCCCTTTTTATTAGCCTTCATTATTATCCTATTTTTGGTTGACTGTAGCTCTGTTATTACATACTATCGAGTTGGAACTGACTCATAGCTGACCTCCAGTGGGTTTTCAAAGGTAAATATTGCATGGGAGGAGATTGCTCTTCTTTCTTCCATGAAGCAACTGGTGGATTCAATCCAAGTGCCTCCAGGTTGGCAGCATAATAACTTACCACTAGGCCAACAGAGCTCTGGTAGACCAAAAGTAGGATGGAGACTGGTAGGGACGAAGGTTGGACAATCTCCTCCCATGCAATTTACTGCTTCTGAAAATCTGCTGAAGGGTCAGCGATCAGTCAGTTCTAACTCAAAGGCACACACCATCGCAACAACAACATGAAGTTTTAGTTGTTTTGGAAATGTTGTTTGGTATTTGTTAGCAAAAAGAGGAAACAGTTAAATATAAATATAATGTAAATAACTGCTCCTTATCCAAATATTCCATATTTTGAGCTGGATTTAATCATTGAATAAAAAGTTAGAATTGATACTTGTAGGGAGGTGGCAAAGACATTCTTTGCTCAGGAAAATAATACTTAAGAATTTTGAGTTGTGTAAGGGAAGATTGGGTAATAATGATTAGTTGCCTAGTCAATATCTTTTTTTTAAATTTTAAATGAATTTTAATGAAAGTTTACAGACACTTTGGATTTCCATTCATTCTTGAGTGATCTTCTTGAAGACAAACTATGGAGTCTTTTTTATTAAAAAATATTTTTAACAAAATTCCTTAAAGTTCCAGCATGTGAATGAACTCTAAGTTCAGTCTTGGGGATCTTCCAGGAAGGCTCATTAAAGGAGGATGATTCCTTTGGGAATTTTGCTCCTTTGCATGCTCCCCTTTTCCTCTTCCTTCTATAAGATTAGACATGATGCCTGGAACTCTGCCAACCAACTTGGAGCATAAATCAACACTGAGTCCTGAAGCTATGTTCTAAGATGATTTAGTGGAAAGACAGGAGACTCCCTAATAACTATCCCTCCCTATTAGTCTTGCATCACAAGCCATCAGTGTTTTGTTTTGTTTGTTTTTTAAAGAGTGAAATAAATCTATTGTATCTAAGCAACTTGTGGGTTTTTTTGTTTTTGGGATCTTTTAATACACAGATTAGCATATCATTATCTGGTACCTTGGATAAGTACAGTCTTCACACTTCAGAAGTCATTCATTACTTACTTATGTTACCTTTTCACAAGGCAGGCTTAAGTATAGTCATAGAACTTACAACTTTGGATAGTCCCAACTATCTGTAAGGGAATGTTCTAAAAGCCCTCTATTTAAAAGAAACTTGTAGAGGAGGAATGACAAAAGTCATGCTATCTGAAATGAAATAATTAATCTATGAGCTTTCTAGGTCTTCTGGGAAACAGACTATATCTCTATCTCTATCTCTATCTAGAGAGAGAGAGTCCAAGTACATAAAAAACTGTCAGCACATATTAGGAGAGTTTATGGTGGAAGCACCTGGCTAACTGTCTAAGAGCCCGGACATTTGCTATTCTGTGATGTTTTATTGCAGTCACTGTGTCAATCTATCTGACTGAGAATCTTCTTCTTCTTCACTGACCTTCCAGCTTTCCAAACGATCCTCTTCCAAAGAAGAGTCCCTCCTAATGGCATGCCCAAAGTATATAAACAAAGCTTCTACATCTTTGCCTCTAAAGGAGTACTCTGGCTGCACATTCTCCAAGACGTATCTGCTTCTTTTGGCAGTCTATGGAAAATTCAGTACATTGGACATTTGCTAGGAAAGGTTATTCCTTGGAGAAGAACATCATGGTTGGAAAGGTGGAGGGACAATAAAGGAGAGAAAGATCCTCAAGCAGATGGATAGCTACAGTGACTGTGGCAATGAGATTGAGTGTATCAGAGATTGTGAGGATGGCACAGGATATATTACAAGGTTCAGATCTACTGTTCATGGGGTGACCATGAATTGTACTAAACTCAACAACACCTAACAACAATAAGCAACTTGTCTAAAGTGTAAGAGAAGGAGCTTCATCATCTTTGTTTCCAAAGAATACTCTAGTTAAACTTTTTTTCAGGACTTATCTAGTTGTTCTTTCAGTAGTCCATGGGAAACTCTCTAGCACGACTCCTAAAAAGACATCATTTCTTGTCTCACTGTCATTCATTGTCCAGCTCTTATATTGAAAAGTTTATGGCCTGAATCAGGTGCAATTTAATTTTCAAGCTGACATCATTGCTCTTAAGTATTTTTAGAGAGGTCCTTGACAGTGGACTTGTCCAGTGCAATATGTCTTCTAATTTCCTGACTGCTGATATCAATGGTATTGATTGTTGATCCAAGCAAAATTAAATCATTGATTTAATAATATAAGGACCTTTGTTCTTTTGATGTTGAGATGTAATCCATATTGAAGGCTTCAGTTCTTGATCTTCTGTAGCAATTGTTTCAAGTTTTTCTCACTTTGAGTAAGCAAGATTGTGTCATATGCACAAGGTAGCTTATTGATGATTCTTTATCCAATCCAGATGCCACATTCCTCTTCATAGAGACCAACTTCAGGGATTACTTACTCTATATACAGTCTGAAAAGATCTGGAGAAAGACTATATCCCTGATACATACTCTTCTTTATTTTAAACCAT
The DNA here is from genome assembly GCF_000299155.1 of Elephantulus edwardii. Lineage (NCBI taxonomy): Eukaryota > Metazoa > Chordata > Mammalia > Macroscelidea > Macroscelididae > Elephantulus > Elephantulus edwardii. Next base: position 5,350,219 of record NW_006399945.1, read on the forward strand.
ACAGTGTTCCCTTTTTCTGTTTGAACAAAAACTTCTTGACCTAGGTATAGATTCCACAAGAATACAATGAAGTGTTCTGAAATTCCCAACCACTTCAATGTTAGCTAAGCTTTTTTTTTAAATTCACACATTCAACTGCCTTTGCAGAGTTAATTAAATACAAATAGACATTCTTCTAGTAGTCTTCACTTTTAGTTGTAGATCCATCTAACATCAGCAATTATATCCCTATGGTGACCTCTTCTAAACTCAGCTTGAACTTCTGACAACTCTGAACATGTACTTTGGTAACCATTTTTGTCTAGAACTTAGGCATATGTTGATTGCTTTTTGATATTAATGATAATGTTCAATAATTTCCCATTTTGTTGGATCACCTTTCTTGGGATACGAACAAATATGGATCTCTTCCAATCAGCGGTCCTCCAGATTTCCTGGCATAGACTGGTAACCACATCCATTCATCTATTTGCTGAAACATGACAATTGCTAGTCCACTGATTCCTGAGACCTTATTTTTTTTAACATGTCTTCAGTGCAGCTTAGATTTCATCCATCATTACCAGCAGTTTTTCTTCATATAATACTTCCTGAAATTTCAGTATCAACTAATTTTTTCATACAGTGACTCCATGTATTCCTTCCATTTTCTTTTGATGCTTCCTGGATCACTGTAGATTTTTTCTATAACATCTCTCAGTGTTGCAACTAAAGCCTTGAATATGTTTTTGTTTTGATTCATGACACTTTAATGAAATTTTCATAGTCTACAGCCTTCAATATGGATTAGATCTCAACATGAAGGAAATAAAATTTCTTGCCACAGGACCAATGGGCAATTGACAATAATAGATGGAGAAAATATTGAAGGTGTCAATGATTTCATCTTATTTGGATCCACAAGCACCAGTCAGAAGATCAATATGAAGTCATTAGGGATGAAAAAGTTAAGTGACACTGTATTAGTTTCCTGGTAAACAAATGGTACAGCACTATGTTGCCAACACAAAGGCACGTGATTCAACTCGCTTCATTGAGTGGAAAAATCTATTCCAATGAATTTTATAGGCTCTGAAAACTTTCTAGATGGCCAGCCAGGAAGTGGTTCTTACTCACATAAAAACAGCAAGAATATTAGTTTCCTATCAGAAGAAACTCTGAAGATTGCTCTGGAACGTAGAGAAGCCAGAGCACAAGGAAGAATCCAAGACTAAAAAGCTGAACAGAAGATTCCAAAAGGCAGCATGGAATGACAAAGCAAAATACTACAATGAAATGTACAAGGAGCTAGAGTCGGAAAATCAAAAGGGCCGAACTCATTCAGCATTTCTTAAGATCAAGGAACCGAAGAGCAAATTCAAACCTCGAATTGCTACAATCAAGGATGCTTTAGGCAGAATGTTAAATGATCCAGGAGGTATCAAAAGAAGATGGAAGGAATATACTGAGTCATT